>NC_072004.2:9065000-9370000 GCF_028885655.2 Pongo abelii
GGTGGTATAGAAGGCATCCTCAGGTCCATCTCCAAATTCTGCCCACTCATCCTTCAAGGCGGTGGTGCTACCTCCTTCAGGAAGGTGTCCCAAGGCCGGCTGGTGGTCCTCTCTGTCCTCATCATTGTTAGAACACTTTGTCTTACGTGCCCACTCTCCAGGAAGTTACAATATTCTCCTTCACAGGATAGTTATATCTTTCTCTTCAATCTTTTTCTTTTTCTTTTGTTTTTTTTTTCTTTTTTGAGATGGAGTCTCCCTCTGTTGCCCAGGCTGGAGTTCAGTGGCCCGATCTCGGCTCACTGCAACCTCCGTCTCCTGGGTTCAAGCGATTCTCCTGCCTCAGCCTCCTGAGTAGCTGGGACTACAGGCACGCAGCACCACCCCCGGCTAATTTTTGTATTTTTAGTAGAGACGGGGTTTCACCATGTTGGTCAGGCTGGTCTCGAACTCCTGACCTCATGATCCTCCCAACTTGGCCTCCCAAAGTGCAAGGATTACAGGCGTGAGCCACTGCGCCTGGCCTGCAATGTTTTTCTTTTTGACCTTTTTTTAAAATAATAAGAGATCATTGCCAAGTTTGAAATACTTTTCATTTTCCTTTTTAGTTCCATTCAATTTCTTTCTTCCCAGAAACAAATAGTATAGTCAATTTGTTATCTTTCTCTGTTTTTCACTTTTATTACATGTATGCATCTTTGCACAATACAGAGTGTTGTCTGTGAGTTACTTTATCCAAGTGATATTTTAGCGGATGTTCCAGTCCCTGACTTGCTGTGCTGTTAGATAGATCCATGTTACTACATAGAATTCCATTTCATTCATTATAAGCAATATATGGTTGCCATGCCATTGTATAAACAAGCTACAATGTATCCATTTTCTATCAATGGCCCGTCAGCTTTTCCCCAGTTTTTTCCTATTATAAACATTGCAATAAGCAGCCTTGTCCATATCTCCTGGGGTTGTGAATGAGATTTCTCAAGGGTAGATACCAAGAGGCATAAATTGGTCATTTCCAGCTTTACTAGATATTGTCAAATTGCTTTCCAAGGTGATTGCAGCAATTACCACCAGCTCTACATGGAAATTTTCATCTGCCCATATTCTGGCTAACACTTGGTATTGTCAGACTTGTGTATTTTTGCCATTCCGATGGTGTGTGGTTTAAATTTGCATTTGCATTGTTGATTTAATTTGCATATGTCTGATTATTGGTGAGGTTAAGCATCTTTTCATATGTTTATTGGCTATTTAGGTTTCCTTTGCTGTGACATGCATATTCATAGCTAGTGTGTCTTTTCTCTTGGGTTGTCTTTTTCTTATTTATTTGTTGGAGTTCTTTGTATATTCTGGATACAAGTCCTTTGTTGTATGTGGTGCCATTATTTTCTCCCAGTCTGTTCCTGTCCTTTTCCCCTGCTGTCCTTTGTATCCTCTGACCTGATTTTTGCTTCATCAAATGCTTAAACGAGTGCAGAATGATGCTTCCCCACCAGGTGCAACCTGACTCAGAACCCAGGGTGTGTATCCGTGAGAAAACTTGACGACATCCCTTGAGGTGCTGCCTGGTGAGGTGGGGGGAGCAGAATTTCTTCTCCTTCCCCTACCTCCTGCCTCTTTTTTTTTTTTTTTTTTTTTGAGACAGAGTCTCACTTTGTCATCTAGGCTGGAGCGCAGTGGTGTGTTCTCGGCTCACTGCAACCTCTGCCTCCCAGGTTTAAACAATTCTGCCTCAGCCTCCCGAGTAGCTGGGATTACAGGCACCTGCCACCGTGCCTGGCTACTTTTTGTATTTTTAGTAGAAATGGGGTTTCACCATGTTGGCCAGGCTGGTCTTGAGCTCCTGACCTCAGGTGATCCACCTGCCTTGGCCTCCCAAAGTGCTGGGATTACAGGCCTGAGCCACCACACCCAGCCCCTCCTGCCTCTTTTCTATCTAGGTGTGCTAGCTTCCTGGGGCCGTTCTAACGAGTTACCGCAAACTGGGTGGCTTAATAATGCAGAAAGGTGTTTTCTCCTATTTCAGGAGGCCAGAAGTCCACAGTCAGGGTCTCAGCAGAGCTGGTTTGCTCTGGAGGCCCTGAGGGAGAATCTGCTACATGCCTGTCTCCCAGTTTCTGGTGGCCGCTGGCAACCCGTGGCATTCTTTACTTGTAGCCGCATCATTCCGGCCTCTGCCTCTCTGCCTCTGTCTTACACGACCTTCTCCTCTGCATGTGTCTTTCCCTTTTCTGCCACCCATTATTGGGTTTAGGGACCACCCTAAATTCAGGATTTTTTTTTTTTGAGATGGAGTCTTACTGTTGCTCAGGCAGGAGTGCTGTGGCGCGATCTCGGTTCACTGCAACCTCCGACTCCCTGGTTCAGGTGATTCTCCTGCTTCAGCCTCCTGAGTAGCTGGGAGGCTTACAGGCACACGCCACCACGCCTGGCTAATTTTTGTATTTTTACTAGAGACGGCGTTTCACCATGTTGGCCAGGATGGTCTTGATCTCCTGATCTCGTGATCCGCCTGCCTCGGCCTCCCAAAGTGCTGGGATTACAGGCGTAAGCCACCGCGCCCTGCCCAGGATGATCTTTTATCAAGATCCTTGACTTAATTACATCTGCAAACATCCTATGTCCAAATAAGGTCACCTTTACAGGCAATCAGGTCATGGATATATCTTTTTGGGAGTCATTATCTGACCCACTAGACTAGGCAAATGCTATGAATTTCAGAGAATAGCTAGCCTAAAAGTGAAGTGTAGGTGTGTGTGGTGGTGGTGATAGGAGAGGTGAAGGGGGTGTCAAGGAAGAAAAATGCATCTGGGAGAGGCAGGTTCTTCTGGGAGGCACAGTTCCCCCAGAGAGGAGAGGCAATGCAGCTGATTCTTAAACAACTTAGGGGGTTTAGAGGCACTGACTGCCCCTCTGCAATAAAAAATCTGGATATTTTTGACTCCCCCAAAACGTAACTACTAATAGCCTGTTGACAGGAAGGCTTACTGATAACATCGACAGTCAATTAACACATATTTTGCATGTTATATGTATTATATACTGTATTCTTACAATAAAGTAAACTAGAGAAAAGAAAATGTTATTGAGAAAATCGTAAAGAAAATATATTTACTATTCATTAAGTGGAAGTGGGTCATCATGAGGGTCTTCATCCTCATTGCCTTCATGTTGAATAGGCTGAGGGGGAAGAGGAAGAAGAGGTGTTGGTCTCACTGTCTCAGAGGTGGCAGAGGCACCTGTAAGTGGACCCACACAATTCAAATCCATGTTGTTCAATGGTTAACTGAACATTTTAGTTGTCTGTTGAACTAACATTCAGTGGTCAACGGCCATTGTGGATTTTCACATTTTTCATCTATTTAGAGTCCCCAGAAAACAGATAATGGGTGTTCAAGGAAGATGCCTCTTGGGTGAACAGGTACAAGCCAGGCAAAACCTAGCTGTGCCCATCGATCTGCCCCACTGCTGTGACACTGCACCTGTGGCTGTATCCCCTGCAAGGGAGCCTCAGTGGGGCCAAGGACAGGACACTCTGTGAACAGCTGCTGTAGATCCTGCCTTTTTGAAGATAAGTAAAGAGAAACCAAGTGCATTTCTACAATTATGGAATCCACAAATAATGAGGTTCAGCAATACTATTCCTTTCCTTCACCTATTTGTTACAATTTGTGTAACCCCAAAATAAATACTCAGGGCCCTTTCATGGTCATTCATGATGGGCACAGAGAGGTGAAAAATTTGAGTTACCTGGTGTGCATGTTCCCAGTGAGATTATTTCGGCTCTCATACGTAAACAAGTGTCTTTTCGTTGTCTGCTCGGTGCCACGATTTTGACATTTTGATGCTTCTTTTTTGGTGATTTTGCTGTTTAAAATGCACCCCACCCCTCACGCCTGTAATCCCAGCACTTTGGGAGGCCGAGGCAGGCGGATCACGAGATCAGGAGATTGAGACCATCCTGGCTAACACGGTGAAACCCCGTCTCTACTAAAAATACAAAAAATTAGCCGGGCGAGGTGGAGGGCACCTGTAGTCCCAGCTACTCGGGAGTCTGAGGCAGGAGAATGGCGTGAACGCCGGCGGGTGGAGGCTGCAGTGAGCCGAGATTGCACCACTGCACTCCAGCCTGGGTGACAGGGAGACTCTGTCTCGAAAAAAAAAAAAAAAATGCACCCCACCCCCTTCCACAGTACTAAAGTGCTGTCTAGCATCCCCAAGCTCAAGAAGACTGTGATTTGCTTTATGGAGAAAACGTGTTAGATACGATTTGTTCAGGTAAGAAGTTGTAGTGCTTTTGGCTGTGAGTTCAGTGCTGGTGAATCAGCGGTATGTTTTGTATATGGAATTTTTTTTTTTTTTTGAGACAGAGTCTCACCTGTCACCCAGGCTGGAGTGCAGTGGCGCAATCTTGGCTCACTGCAACCTCCGCCTCTTGGGTTCAAGTAATTCTCCTGCCTCAGCCTCCCGAGTAGCTAGGATTACAGGTGCCCGCCACCACGCCCGGCTAATTTTTATATTTTTAATAGAGATGGGGTTTCACTATCTTGGCCAGGCTGGTCTTGAACGCCTGACCTCGTGATCCACCCACCTCAGCCTCCCAGAATGCTGGGATTACAGGCGTGAGCCACCACGCCGGGCCTGTATACGGTATTTTTAAAGCAGAAACACACATAAAACAAGGGTACATACTGACCAGTTTGCAAAAATGTTGTGACTAAAGGCTCACAGGAACTTAACCCTGTATTTTCCCTGGGAGCAATGGTTCATTATTTGCTGACTATTCACAGCAACTTGATAGGATGTAAATACCACAACTAATGAGCATCAACTGTATCTGAAAGAGCCCACTTCTGAAAATGATTATACAGCCAGCTCCAGGAGAACATGTCAGGAGATTGGCACCCTCTGATTTCAGGAAGACACTTTCTTTGTGCAATCCAAGCAGACTTTGCTCGGGAGAGGACAGTCCGAGACTAGAAGGCAGCAGAATGAGATGGAAATAGAGATGTCATATAGGGAAAGGGTATAGGAAAAAGCCAACTGCAGAATCAAAATCCATATGGTATAGAGTAAGAGGCAGATTTTGTTCAAGGATGTTCACTGCAATGTTGTTTATAACAGCAAAAAAAAAGATGTCCAACAATGGGAGATGAGCTAAATAAACTCTAATGTAGACATAAAATGAAATATATGTGATTCAGGCCAGGCGCGGTGGCTCACGTCTATAATCCCAGCACTTTGGGAGGCCGAGGCAGTCGGATCACTTGAGGTCAGGAGTTTGAGACCAGCCTGGCCAACATAGTGAAACCCGTCTCTACTAAAACTACAAAAATTAGCCGGGCATGGTGTTGTATGCCTGTAATCCCAGCTACTCGGGAGGCTGAGGCAGAAGAATTGCTTGAACCCAAGAGGCGGAGGTTGCAGTGAGCCGAGATCACGCCACTGCACTCCAGCCTGGGTGACAGAGCGAGACTCCATCTCAAAAAACAACAACAACAACAACAACAACAAAAAAATATATATATACGTATCTATATATATATATGATTCAGCTATTCAGATATTGTGTATTATTTATTGACTTAAAAGGAGGAAGGGAAAAAAAGCAAGATTCAACTTTAAGTATGACCAGTCTGATACTTTTAAAAAATGTGCATGTGCTTACTCAGAAAAAGCTCTGCATGATTCTGTTAACATATTTAGGGTGTATAAGGTATATAAAAGTTACTTTTAATTACAAAATACATCTATTTCTGTGGTGTTTGAACTTTTTGCAAAAAAATATATTGATGTTTTACTTAAGTTAAAAAAAAAGATAAAAGTGGAGGCCGGGCACTGTGGCTCACACCTATAATCCCACACTTTGGGAGGCCAAGGCAGGTGGATCACCTGAGGTCAGGAGCTTGAGACCAGCCTGGCCAACATGGCGAAACCCTGTCTCTACTAAAAATACAAACATCAGCCGGGCGTGGTGGTGGGCACCTGTAATCCCAGCTACTTGGGAGGCTAAGGCAGGGAGAATCGCTTGAACCTGGGAGGAGGAGTTTGCAGCGAGCCGAGATCGTGCCACTGCACTCTAGCCTAGGCAACAGAGTGAGACTGTGTCTCAAAAAAATAATAACAATAAATAAATAAAAGTGGGATGAAAGATGTTACCAGTGTAAATTGTTGGGCAGCACTTCTTCCTCTTCTCTCTCATAGCTCCTGGTTTCTACTGACCTGTAGAGTTTATGAAACTGCTGTTCCCATCTGTCTGTTCATGTCTGTCTTTGGATTGTGAACCACCCAAGGGCAGTCTGTATTTCTAGAACCTGACAAGGTGGGAGGCTTGTGTGAGATGCTACCTGCATTTTTCTTGGGTGGATGAGTGGTAGGCTTGGAAGATGGGGCAGGGAGCTGGGGCGCCAGGCCAGGGGTGCAGTAGAAAGTTCTGCCCTGTGCAAACTCCTGTTCGTCAGTTCTTCTGTGACACCTCCCCTCTCCTTCTGCCTCAGCTCCTTGAGGGAAAGGACTGTGTAAGTGGGTGAATGAAAAACTAATGAACTTGAGCTCATTCATTTGGGTGGGCCAGACAGCACCTTAATACCCATTCAGTAAGTTCAAGCCTTTGAGAGAGATTTTTGAGTTCAAGGATGTTCAACAATTTGGGGTGAGCAAATAGGCAATGGAGGTGGTTTTGAGGTGTTCACCAAAGACCCACAGTGCTGGCGTCAGCCTTGCATGCATTCCCCAGGGTCTCCCAGGGATGCAGGCATCCTGTTCACCAGTTAAAGGCTTTCCTTCTCAGAGCTCATTGTCGGGAAGAGAAAGCCGGGCTCCTGGCTGGACCAGTGTCCTCATCCACGTGAGGTTCCTGGAGCTGGACAGATCCCGGCTGAAATCTGGAGAGGGATTTGATAAATGTTCTAAACCCTCCCACTGTGTGCACTGGAGTTAATTTAAAAACCAGCTTCACAAACACACTCAGAGGCCTCAGAAGGAAAGCAGAGGGCAGGCAAGAGCCGAGGTCTGTACCCTGACTCATCCTTCCCCCCGGGGTGGGGACAAACGGCTCTGACATTTCCTGGGGCCGCAGCCCCCGGAGACAAACGAACGGATGGGCCGTGGCAGAGTCTCTGGAGGTGCCGGGGCAGCCTTGGATGGGGCTTGCTGCTCTTGGCCGGCCGTGCGCGGTGGAGGAGGGCCGGCGAGGCTGCAGCAGCCGTGTACTCGCCGTCTCCCAGGCCGTGGAGGAAGGGACTTCGTGTTTCTCCCTCTATGAACAGTCGGAGAATTTTCCTCTCATAAACAAAACAAACATGAGCTGAAGGGGCGGAGGCCCCAGGGGCAGGCTGGGTGGCCCTTTCCTTCAACCTCTCTGCATTTGTTTCTCCGGGGGCAGATTGTGGCAGCTTCTTAGAGCCCCAGAAAGCCGCCTGTGGGTGTCGTCATCTTGTTTGGTTAACCGAACACATTGCCTCTTGGTCCTGGCCAGGGCTCTGTTGTTCCTGGAGGAGTGGCTGTGGGCCAGCTAGACCCTTGTCCACAGAGGCGAGTGGCTGTGCAGAACATTCCACGGGGGTCGCAGAACAGGTGCCTCTTGGCATGGGCAGGCGGCGTGGTGGGGTAGGCAGAGCCCCCAGGAGGGTCAGGAAGCAGCCACGGAGTTTAGAGCCACCCACCCACCCATCCACCAGCTTGCTGTGTGGCCTTCACCACGTCTTTCTCATCCCTGGGCCTTAGCCTCCCCATCTTTTGCTCCAGAAGTCGAGCTGGGTGATTTCTAGAGTCTCTACTAGCTGTTTGTTTTTGTGACCCGGGGAGGGGCAGCTGTGATGGTGGAGGGCACCCTTCTAAGGCTCCCTCCTCTCCCTGCCCTGTTTCTCTTCCCACATCTCTCTGATTTCCCCTTATTTCACTAACAAAGCTTAAAATTCCAGGCCGTTCTGTAGATAGTGGGGCTGCAGAAGATGGTGCCTGCCTCGGCTTGAAAACCGGGCCCAGAAAACACTGCCATCCATCACGTTCTCATTGTCACCTAGGAAGGCCCCAGAAGGTCAGCTTCCAATTGCCTCTCAGTACAGAGCTCATTTGTGTTGCTTGGGGACTGACTGTCCTTTCACAGAACTTGTGGGAAAATACCTCTTCTCTTCTCCAGAAAAGGTGACGAGAAAGGTATTATTTAGAAGTTAGACAGGAAGGAGAAAGGTGGAGGCATATTCCACTCTATGAAAGGACGAGTATGGGATTGAAATATTTTTAAGCATGGAGCACATCCTATTAACAGTTGATGTCGGATATCTTGTCTGCTTTCAGGAAGGATTTGTGGCCGAGGTACAAGGGGTGGCTTTTGATATGAAAATGTGCATTGTGGCTCCCTGAATGAGGGGGGTGGGAGAGGGCTGGGATGGCCCCACTGGGCGGGGAGAGGAGCCTCCGGGAGCGACACCCGGGGAAGCTGTGAGGCGTGAAAGGGTGCTTTTAGGAAAGTCTGGATCAGACATGATGTTATAGGAAAAAATGCAGCGTCTAAGGAAACAGCATGTGAATAGAGAGAAAGCCGAGAGACAGGGCAGGGAGGCAGAGAGGACATAAAGCAGACTGGCATTGGCAGCCAGGGGAAGGAGCTGCCTGGTGGCAGGGGCCGCAGACTGGAGGGAGGATGGCAGAAGACACTCTGCTTCCCCGGGAAGGGCCCAGCCTGGGGTGGAAACTTGCAGAATGGCCGATGACACCAGTAGTTGCGCTTGCGCTCCTCAGAAGCATGAGGACAGGTGGTTCACAGAGTCGCTGGCCCTGGGTCTGCACCTGGACCAAGTAAAGCATTACCTCAAGAAGCTTTCATGTGGGCCGGGTGTGGTGGCTCACGCCTGTAATCCCAGTACTTTGGGAGGCCGAGGAGGGTGGATCACAAGGTCAGGAGTTCAAGACCATCCTGGTCAATATGGTGAAACCCCCGTCTCTACTAAAAATATGAAAATTAGCCAGGTGTGGTGGTGCACACCTGTAGTCCCAGCTACTCGGGAGGCTGAGGCAGGAGAATCACTTGAACTCGGGAGGCGGAGGTTGCAGTGAGCCGAGATTGCGTGATTGCACTCCAGCCTGGGAGACAGAGCAAGACTCCGTCTCAAAAAACAAACAAACAAACAAACAAAAAACAAAAGAAAAAACAAAGAAGCTTCCATGTGCACGGCGTGTCATCCCCTGCCTCCACCACCCAATTGGTGGGTGGAGGACAGGGTCCACAGTAGGAAAAAGAGTCTCTGCCTGTTGGAAAGGGCTGAGAGGTATCATCTGCCACCTTTTTGTCCCCCTCATGTTGGAAGTGAAAAGGGACAGGTGCCCTGTCTCAGGGCTGCAAGCAATTTCTAGAAATGCTCAAGAGCGTAGCTCATGGGGCCGTGCCACCTGGCCTCACATCCAGGCTCTGCCATTTTCCAGGTGTGTGTGACCTTGGGCATGCTACTGACTCCCTCTGTGCCTCAGTTTCCTCACCTGTAAAAGGGGGATAATGTCAGTGTCTGCCTCAAAGCAATGTGAGGATTAGGTGTGTGTGTTTTTAACAGCTTTATTGAGATATAATCCACATGCCTCATAATTCCCCCATTTAAAATATACAGTTCAGGCGGGGCGCAGTGGCTCACGCCTGTAATCCCAGCACTCTGGGAGGCTGAGGCGGGTGGATCAACTGAGGTCAGGAGTTCAAGACCAGCCTGGCCATGGTAAAACCCCGTCTCTACTAAAAATACAAAAAATTAACCAGGCGTGGTGGTGCGCACCTGTAGTCCCAGCTATTCGGGAGGCTGAGGCAGGAGAATCACTTGAACCCAGGAGGTTGCAGTGAGCTGAGATTGTGCCATTGCACTCCAGCCTGGGCAACAAGGGTAAAACTCTGTCTAAAAAAAAAAAAAAAAACACAGTTTGGTGGTTTTTGTATATGCAGAGTTGTACAACCATCACCATAATAGATTTGATCACCCCAAATAAACCCCATACCCATCAGCACTCAGTCCCCATTTCCTCCCACCCACCCCCTTTCCAGTGCTGGACAGGCACTCCTCTACTTTCTGTCTGTCTGGATTTGCCTATTTTAGGCATTTCATAGAAATGAAATCATATAATATGTGACCTTTTATGTGTGGTTTCTTTCCTGTGACATAATATTCTCTAGGTCTATCCAGTCTCAAGGTTGTAGCACGTATCAGTACTTTATTCCTTTTCATTGCCGAGTAATATTCCATTGTAGAGATATGTTGCATTTTGTGTATTCATTCACCGGGTAAGGGACATTTTAGTTATTTCCATTTCTTGGCCATTAAGAATAATACTTGCTATGAGTATTTGTGTGTGGACATGTGTTTTCATTTCTCTTGGGTATATGCCTAGAAGTGGAATAGCCAGGTCCTACATAACTCTGTTTAACTTTCTGAGGAACTGCTGGACTGTTTTTCAAAGTGGCTGTAACCATCTTATGTTCCCACCAGCAATGTATGCGGGTTCTGGTTTCTCCACATCCTTGCCAACACTTGTTATTATTTGTTTTTTTAAAAATGTATGTATGTATGTATTTATTTATTTATTTATTTTTCAGACAATGCCTAACTCTTGTTCCTCAGGCTGGAGTGCAATGGTGCGATCTCGGCTCACTGCAACCTCTGCCTCCCGGGTTCAAGCAATTCTCCTGCCTCAGCCTCCTGAGTAGCTGGGATTACAGGCACACACCACCACTCCCAGCTAATTTTTGTATTTTAAGTAGAGACAGAGTTTCACCATGTTGGCCAGGCTGGTCTCGAACTTCTGACCTCAGGTGATCCACCTGCCTCGGCCTCCCAAAGTGCTGGGATTACAGGCGTGAGCCACCATGCCTGGCTTATTTATTTATTTATTTATTTATTAGAAACAAGGTCTCTGTCACCCAGACTAGAGTGCAGTGGTGCAGTCATGGCTCACTGCAGCCTCAAACTCCTGGGCGTAAATGATCCTTCTGCTTCAGCCTCTCAAGTAGTTCAGACTATAAGCATGCTACACCACACCTGGCTAGGTTTTACATTTTTTTGTAGAGATAGTCTCACTATATTGCCCAGGCTGGTCTCGAACTCCTGGCCTCAAGCAATCTTTCTGCTCTGGTCTCCTAAAGTATTGGGATTAAAGGCATGAGCCACTGTGCCTGGCCTGGCCTTTTTTTGTTTTAGCCGTCCTACTGAGTGTGATGTGGTGCTCATTGTGGTTTTCGTTTGCACTTCCCTGATGGCTAACGATGTTGAGCATCTTTTCACAGGCTTCCTGGCCATTCGTATACGTTCTTTTGAGACGTAACTATACAAATCTTTTGCCCAGTTTTAATTGACAAGTTAATTCTTAGAAGTGCTTATCTGGCTGGGTGCGGTGGCTCACACCTGTAATCCCAGAACTTTGGGAGCCCAAGGTGGGTGGATCATGAGGTCAGGAGTTCGAGACCATCCTAGCTAACACGGTGAAACCCCGTCTCTATTAAAAATAATAAAAAAAAATTAGCTGGGCATGGTGGCGGGCGCCTGTAGTCCCAGTTACTCGGGAGGCTAAGGCAGGAGAATGGCATGAACCCGGGAGGCAGAGCTTGCAGTGAGCCAAGATCATGCCACTGCACTCCAGCCTGCGTGACAGAGCGAGACTCCGTCTCAAAAAAAAAAAAAAGTGCCTGGAAGGAGTGCCTTGCCCGTGGGAAATGCTGTGCAACTTACTGTTAGGGAGTACCCAAGACTTGGCACATTGGGCTTCTCTCCCCCACGTTAAGGATTTTGGAGGCCCTGCATAAATGTCAAAGCGTGAGGGAACATGGTGACTTCACATTTTCTTTAGTTTTCTTCACATAGTCCCCTACTTGGGGAGAGACTGGGATGGTTTCCCCCCGACACAGGTCATACTCCCACCTGACACCTTCTGATTTGATTTCCCCCAAGTCCCTGTGGTGGGGTACACCTGCTGCCCGCATCTGGCTGCCTTTGGTGATGGCTTCAGTGCTGCTTAGTATCTGGATTCTGTTCATCTGCAAGCGCCCCCAAGAGGCTGCTGGTGGCAGTGTGGGTTGATGTGGGCAGAGTTGGTGGGGGCCCCAGGGAGTCTCCCCAGTCCCTTCCCAGCATCATAGTGACGTGGTCTGGGGCTTACATCACCCCCATGTTGTTTTTGTATAGCAGGAAGCTGCTTGCTACCCAGGTGGCCATTCGGCTTCATATTAAGCTCTCCTTTCCATTTTCTTTTTGCTTAAAAATACTGAGGTTTTCTTTCCCAAGAGTCACTTTAGTTCTTGATGATTGAACTTAGCTCTGATTTGACTTCAGCATTTCAGGTACATCTTTGGCTCTCCTGGAGAGAGAACACCATCAGGGACCGCAAGGATTAAGCCTCAGGGTGAACATTATCCCAAGTGGTGGGACCAGGATGGAGGGCTGTCCCTGTCTCAGTACAGGGCTGTGTGGTGCAAGGAAAAAGGAGGAAGCGGATGGCCCTGTCGGGGGGAGAGCTGGATGTCATCATTAAAAATCCCTGCAGCCGCTTGTTCATGAAACCCCTCACTGGGGATGAAACTCCCATTTCCTCCCAAAGGATAGTTTTCTCCTTTTCTTAGAGGCCGTGTACATTCAGGTTCAAGTTCCTTGTGACTTTCACTTCTTTTCCCCATGAACCAGCATTTCCCTGGCTGCTCCCTCTCCTTGATGTGTGGGGGTAGCTGATTTTTCCTTCCACAATATAATATCTGGCAGTTGCACCTCATCCTATTTTTGCTCTCCTCCCCCATCTTCTCTGTTCATCCGTGCCTGCTCAATGCGTGCTTCCTCGGTAATTTTCCCCACTCAGCCCCGGTGTTCCTTTTCTCTCTGCGATCTCTTGGCAGTTCTGTGCATACATAGGATTATTATTATTCTGGCACTGTGATCACTGGCGCTCACTCACGTGATCTCTGCAGAGGTCCCACTGCCTCTCCCCACACTTTTTGTGCCTATGAGCCATGCAGCCATCCGTACCCCACTCCATAGGAATGTGGCCTGGAGCGTACCCCACCTGGTCAGCTGCACTAAGGCCCCAGCCCAGGGGTGGCAGCTCTGGTTAGTAACATGTTTGTCCCTGAGTGGAGCTGAACTGACTCCTTGGATGCCACAGCTGCCCTCCCACTTCCAAAAAAGAGCCTCCCCACACACCCCCTTTTCTTCCCCAGGCAATCCCACACTTACTTCCTCAAATCAGTCCTCCTGTGACCTTTTCTGACCTCTTGTTATCTCAGCCACCTCCCCCAATACCCTCCAATCTGCCAGTGCCCTTCTTGATACGGGAGAGCTGGAATATGATCTGGTCAGTGCAGAGGGGATATTACCTTTCTCTGTATGCATTTGGGGTTCTAGGGAGTTAGTTTCTGAGTTACATTTTTTTTTTTTTTTTTTTTAGACGGTGTCTTGCTCTGTCGCCCAGGCTGGAGTGCAGTGGCGCAATCTCGGCTCACTGCAAGCTCCGCCTCCCGGGTTCACGCTATTCTTCTGCCTCAGCCTCCCAAGTAGCTGGGACTACAGGCGCCCACCACCACGCCCGGCTAATTTTTTGTATTTTTAAAGATGGGGTTTCACCATGTTAGCCAGGATGGTCTCAATCTCCTGACCTCATGATCCACCCACCTCGGCCTCCCAAAGTGCTGGGATTACAGGCGTGAGCCACCACACCCGGCCCTCTGAGTTACATTTTTTGAAAGCAGCAACACTCCCCTAAACTCTAGAATCCTCTACAGTTTGGTTCATAACTAGCAAATGATGACTTGAATCAGAGGCTTTGGGATTGGGGCAATGTCTCTATTTCCTGGTGCTACTCTTGACCAGATTAAAGGGGTGCTGTGAAGTTTGACCTAGTGGGGGGGGTGGGTATCGGGAAGCGTTAAACACCAAGGAGTGGTTGGGTTGTTAGGCATCACCCAGCCCCTCATCTTGTGCTTTTGTTTCTGCTTAAACTATGTTCTTATTGTATTTTTCATGTTGCAAAGGCAATATCTATTTGGTGTAGAAAAATTATAAGCTATAGATTAGGACAAAAAGAAAAAAATGCAAGTAACAGTTTATCCCACCAGCCAGAGTGAAGATGTTAATTAATACCCTGTGGTGTGTCTATTGCCTGGTGGACCTTTTTCTATTTGCGTATGTTTCTACTATATGCAGTCATACTTCTTTTTACTTAATACATTGTTGCCATCTTTCCACTTTATTAAATAGTTGGCTTTGTAGTTTTGCCTGGCTGCATAGTATTTGCATTGCATTTTGTGGGCGTACCATGACTCAGTTAATCAGGCATTTAAATTGGGACATTTTGCTGTTTTTCAGATTTTTTCCACTCTAAGCTTTGTTGGGCTGAGTGCTCTTTTAAGTTGAACTTTGTACCATTCTCGGTGTCCCCTTAGGATAAATTCCTAGATGTGCAACTGTACATCTTCAAGGAATAAGCACATGTTTAAGACTTTTGACGCGTGTTGTATCTTGCTCTCCCCCAAATCATACCAGTTTATAGAGTGTGAATTTTTTTCTTTATTTCCTCAGGTATATTGCATATTAATTACTCTTAAAAAACTGTTGGCCAACTTGGAAGACAAAAAGTGATATTTGATTGTTTTCATTGATTTGTCTTTGATAATTAACAAGAAAGGTTGAACACTTTTCACAAGTTTATATTTTGTGAATCACCTATGGGGGCGTTAAAAAGTTTTCCAAAAAGATGAACTCCTTACATATGAAAGATAGTAACTTTTCGTCCATCTTTTGTCCTACAGATATTTCTCCCAGGTTGTAATTGACTTTTTAAAATGTATGGTGCTTTTTGACATATAAAAGTTAAAGTTGCCATCTATCAGATACGTATTTTACAGTTTTTACTTTCAGTATCATACTTCAGAAAGGGATTCTTCATCCTAAGATTCCATAAATGTTCACTTACATTTTCTTCCAGTAATCTTTACGGTTTCACTTTTTACATGTAAATATCTCGCTACATGCTATGAAAGTCAAGTGTAACTATTGCTCTTCTCGGATGGTTAGCCAGTTGCTGAGGCACCACTTACTACCTGGTGTGTCATTTTCTCTCCATTTCCGCCCCCCCCATTTTGGGGAGGTCTCATTTTGGACTTTCTGTTTCATTAAGTTTTCTCTTGGTTCCTATCACAGTTCTGATTCTTGTAGTCTCATGATACATTTTAGGATGTCTGGAGGCTTTGTGAGTGGTAAAACACCATGAAAAATGTGAAGGGTTATTCATGTTGTTGTACCAGATCTTTGAGAACACTGGGAGCGCTTACTGTCCTCGCTGGTGAGAGTAAGTCACCTGTTTTTTTTAGAGTTTTTCTTCAGGGATCCTGAGTACAGTGGCGCTGTCTTCTGAACCAGCAAATGCTCAGGTCTTCTTAGCAACCTTTGGCCTGGCCCCTGACCCCAACCGTCGCACGGTGCCTGCCACCTAGGAAAGGCTGGGTCTGCATCACCAGGTCCCTCTGTTCCATGACCACATCTCATAATCCCATCCATTTTTCTTAAAAATCAGCAGCCTCACTCTGCTGACTCATGTTCTCTGACTCCTAGACGCTTTTCTTCCATAATTGGGTGTGCCGGGCACAATCCTTGTTTTTTCCTTCCCGAGGTGGGGAATTCAGGGTGGAAATGTGGCAGAGGACGTGGGGCTTCCTCGCTCTGTCCCTGGGCTGTTGCCATGACAGTCAGTTGGACAGACATGTCGTGGTGTGCCCTCCTCCCTCCGGCTTCTCTCCGGATTCCACTTCCTGAACTCTGAGCGGGCCTGTGGGTGGGAAGCCGGCTGGGTGGTCTGCCCAGACTTCCAAGAGATGCTTGGCCACACCTTGTGCAGGGCCTAATATGGTCTTGGGCCACACTCAGACCACACTCAGCTGTGCTTTCCTTTCTGACAGTGATGACGATGATGACAGTGACGAGGATGGGGGGCTCTGATGGTGAACTGGGAATCCTGCATAGGCCTCCTAGTGAGAAGTCAAAGCTTAATTTACCGAGCACCTACCTACCTCATGCCATGTCATAGAGGATGACAGACGCTGTGAGGAGGTAAAAGGAACTGGTTTTGCAGTGCTTGTCCTTGCCTGGTCAGCCACGGCGGCAGAGTCAAGGGATTGAGCTCCCAAAACCCTGGGACATGACGGCATCGGTTTCCACCCTGATCTGCCTCTGCTATGACACTTGGATGGATTGCTTAGCTTCTATGTGCCTCAGTTTTTCATCTGTAATATGGGGATAATGCTTCATAGAGTCGATGTGAGGATTAAATGAGTCGGCATGTGTGTGCATTTTACAGAGCCTGGCACATGCTACGTGTTAGCAGTTACTCTTTGTTGTTATTAGTGTGTATGTGTGTTTCTTTTGTATACTTCTAGCACACGGGGAGCTCCGTGAGGGCCTTTTATCCACCTTTTATTTTTTTGAGACAGAGTCTCACTCTGTCACCCAGGCTGGAGTGCAGTGGCACAATCATGGCTCACTGCAGCCTCAACCACGTGGGCTCAAGCGATCCTCCCACCCCAGTCTCCTGAGTAGGTGGGACTACAGGTGTATGCCACCATGTTTGGCTAATTTTTTTTTTTTTTTTTTTTTTGAGATGGAGTTTCACTCTTGTCGCCCAGGCTGGAGTGCAGTGGCACAATCTAGGCTGACTGTAACCTCCGCCTCCCGGGTTCAAACAATTCTCCTGCCCCAGCCTCCCAAATAGGTGGGATTACAGGTGCCCGCCACCATGCCCAGGTAATTTTTTGTATTTTCAGTAGAGATGGGGTTTCACCATGTTGGGCAGGCTGGTCTCGAACTCCTGACCTCAGATGATCCGTCTGCCTAGGCCTCCCAAAGTGCTGGGATGACAGGTGTGAGCCACTGCACCTGGCTGATTGGCTAATTTTTAAAATTTTTTTTGTAGAGATGGGATCTCACCATGTTGCCCAGGCTGGAACCTATTTGAGGGTTA
Organism: Pongo abelii; assembly: GCF_028885655.2. Classification (NCBI taxonomy): domain Eukaryota; kingdom Metazoa; phylum Chordata; class Mammalia; order Primates; family Hominidae; genus Pongo; species Pongo abelii. The sequence continues at coordinate 9,081,972 of NC_072004.2, forward strand.
TTTATTTATTTATTTATTTATTTAAGAGAGGAGGTCTCACTCTGTCACCCAGGCTGTAGTGCAGTGGTGCAATCATAGCTCACTGCAGCTTCAAACTCCTGGGCTGAAGCAATCCCTCCACCTTGGCCTCCCAAAGTGCTGAGATTACAGGCGTGAGCCACCATGCCCAGCTCTTTCATCTTTTTTTATATTCATGATCATATGACCTTCTGCAGAGTGGATGTTCCATAAATGTGTATTAACTGATGATACTGATACGGGTTATTACCATCACTTACTGTGCTGGGCTCTTTATCATATTATCTGATTTAATCTTCGCAGTCTTTACATTAAATGTTTTGTCTGTTTTACAGATGAGAAACCTGAAGCTGAGGGAGCCTGAGGGACTTGTCAAAGGTTGTCTAGCTGACAAGGGGCAGGGCCCCAGCCAGCCTGATTGCAGAAGCATCATCCCCAGCCAGCCTGATTGCAGAAGCAGAGTCAGGATGGCCGAATGAAGGACGCATAGAGTGGAGACAAGAGAAATCCTTAAGAAAGAATTAGAGAACAACATAGCACTTAATGAATTGAATAGGATCATGAGCAGTGGGTGACACAGACCTACCTCATTATCATTTGGTTTGCTAAGGAAATAAAAAGGGAGATAGGGCTGGGTGTGATGGCTCACGCCTGTAATCCCAGCACTTTGGGAGGCCGAGGCGGGTGGATCCCCTGAGGTCAGGAGTTCAAGACCAGCCTGACCAACATGAAGAAACCCCGTCTATAAAAAATACAAAAAATTAGCCGGGCGTGGTGGCGCATGCCTGTAATCCCAGCTACTCGGGAGGCTGAGGCAGGAGAGTTGCTTGAACCTGGGAGGTGGAGGTTGCGGTGAGCCGAGATTGTGCCATTGCACTCCAGCCTGGGTGACAAGAGTGAAACTCCATCTCAGGAAAAAAAAGAGAGAGAGAGAGAGAGAGAGATAAAGGGTATGGAAAGTGCTGGGCACATCAAAGGAGTTTGAATGCTGCATTTGGTTTCCCCAGGCTGATGCTCCTGTCTGGCCCCTTCTGCTCTGGCTCAGTGTGGCTGGCAGCTGTTGGGGAAGGTTCTGGAAAAATTAGGGCTTGGAGTTCAGCTCTGATGATGCGTAGGAGGGCTGTGGCTAAAGAGGAACAGGTGGGAATCAGCGGAGTCAAGCACAGATAGAGGGAACAAACCAAGTATACTGGGAGTCGTGGCCTTGAGGGGATCCTACTGTGGAAAGTTGCAGATATCAGCTTGAGGGGGATGTATTTGGCTGACTTGGCAATGGGGAACCAGAATGGTGTTGGAATGAAGGACTCATGGGCTCATTTTCACTTTGAGAGGAGCAGGGAGGCTGGTAGCAGGGTACCATGTGTCTCATGCATATCTTGGAGAAGGCCTGAGATAGGGCAGCCATGCGTGGATCAGGGAGGTGGAGGGAGGCCCTAGGGACATGGGATCAGAGCAGTGGGCAGGAGTGAGATTGTGGTGGGGGGCAGTACAGGGAGTTAGGATTTTATTCCAGGTGTAAAGGGAAGCTAAGGGGGTGTGTGTTGAGCTGGGTGGTGGCACGAACCTGCTATGTTTTAATAAGATTGTCCCGGTTGCTCTGTAGGAGGCAGGGGTAGAAGCTGGGAACAGCCAGGAGGCCTTAGAAGTTTTCAGGTGGGAGATGACGGGGGCTTGGCTGGAGGAGGGGTGGTGGTGAGAAGTGGCCCCCTGTGGGATCCGTGTGGAAGGCAGTGTCACCAGAACTAGGTGGGTTGTTTGTGGGAGCGAAAAGAAGGAAAGCAATGACCCATGAGTCCTTCTCAAGGGTTTGTGTGACTGAGCTTGGTGCCACTCATTAGTGGACACAGGTCTCCTGTGATGTAGGCTGGCACGATGGCTGCCTGGTCCCTCTTTGTAGCACTGGGGAGCGTGGTGCAGGCTGGAGTGAAGGACGGTTGGAGTGGTGACAGGTGCAGAGGAGAAGAGGCCAGGCTTTGCTGCTGGGGACCCCTGGACACACTCAGCGTCTACTGGGCACACTTGGTGTTAACAGCCACAGTGGGCACATGGGGCTGGAGAGGCAAGTGACCAGGTACCCCAGGCTTCCTGCAGCTCAGATGGGGGAACTAGAAAGTCCTCTGAGAAAACATGTGCCACCACCAATGATTCTACTGATGGACCAGACATGAGTGGCTTAGGTTGGAGCTAATTCTAGGATGCAGGAAGAGAGAACTCAAGTTCCTCTAAAAGTATCCTAGGTTGGTCGGGCACGGTGATGCACGCCTGTAATCCCAGCACTTTGGGAGGCTGAGGTGGGTGGATCACCTGAGGTCAGGAGTTCGAGACCAGCCTGGCCAACATGGTGAAACCCCGTCTCTACTAAAAATAGAAAAATTAGCTGGACATGGTGGCACGTGCCTGTTATCCCAGCTACTCAGGAGGCTGAGGCAGGAGAATCCCTTGAACCTCGGAAGCGGAGGTTGCAGTGAGCCGAGATTGTGCCACTGCACTCCAGCCTGGGTGACAGAGCAAGACTCTGTCTTGAAAAAAAAATAATAATAATAATAATAATAATACAAAAATGAGCTGGGTGTGGTGATGCATACCTGTAATCCCAGCTACTTGGGAGGCTGAGGCAGGAGAATCTCTTGAACCCGGGAGGCAGAGGTTGCAGTGAGCTGAGATCATGCCACTGCATTCCAGCCTAGGCAACACAGTGAGACTCTGTCTCAAAAAAAAAAAAAAAAAAAAAAAAGTATCCCAGGCTGCCCCGACCTCTGCTGTTCCTGTGTTCCACCTGTGAAGCAGGGAGAGGTGTTGAGAGGTGGGTAATGATGACGATGCTTCTGGCAGCCAGCCCTGGGCCAAGGGAGCCAGCTGGAGGGACAGAAATGGGGCTTCCCTAGCCCACAGCTGTGCTTGGCCCATGCATTTCTCCTTGTCCCGGTGCAAAGCAGTGAGACTGGCCCTCATCTTCTCCAACGTGCCCCCTTGCCTCTCACTACCATTTTTGGATTCATTTTTTCTGTCTAAACTGAAGGCTGCACCTGGTCATTTTCCTTGGATTCAAATCGTGGGAGGAAGACAACTCCAGGATCCTTGGCACACTGGGTCCCTGTGGTTTGCCGAGGGAGACCCCTTTGCCAATTCTGAGGGTTCTTCTGGAATGCTCCCTCCTGGCTCCATTCTCAGGGCTGCCTGGCCAACGTTCACCCAACCCGAGTGCAGAGTGTGGCAAAAATCAGAATCTTCGTAGGATTTCCATGCACTGAGAGAACAAAAAGAAATGGTCCCTGGAGTGAAGCAAAAAGCCCATTTGCCATTTATCCCAAGTGCTGCGGAACAGAAGAAAGAGCATTTTAAAATGAACCAAGGGGCCTGCAGCTCTTTCCCCAATGCTGCCCTGTGTAACCCAAGGCTGGGCCTGCGTTTCTTTGCTTGCAGCATCGGGGCTTGGCTCTGTGATCCCCGAGTCCCTCTCCGTGGTAACACTATCCAAGGCAGTGCTCACTTTCGTTGCCTCGGCCAGCAAAAAGAGAGGGCGAGATTAACACCCTCAATTACGTCTTTGCAGAACTTAGACCTGAGGAAATTGAAAAACACTCAAGCCAGCATGGGACTGGGTTTAGAGGGGGTCTGCTGGGGACGCCATTCAGGGAATTGCTCTTTCCAAGGCTCCTGAGTGGCTGGGGAGGCTGGGCCTCCTCCAGCCTCATTAAAAGGTACTTTACCTGAAAGGCCCCAGAGCCTGGGTCCACACAGAGGGAACAGCTGAGAGGAGGTGGTGGAGCTGGAGCGGCCGAGCTGCTGAATTGAGTCTTCATCTGGCTTCTGGTCTGAGTGCCTCTGCTCACTGGTCCTTCTCATTTGCCTGATTGTTTTTCCTCTTGGGGAGGAGATGGTCCTTTTGAGCCCCAGCATTCTGAGTGACAGACTGAGTTTCATCCCATCAAAAGTTCTGTTCAGGCTAAAACTTCTGTGTACGTCATAAGGAAAGTATAAATGAAATCTGGAATCTCCCCCAAAAGCATGTCACCCTCAGTGTCTGCCTCCCCTGAATCTCCGTTTGCTTCTCAGTTATGGATGCCGAGTTTTCCACACTGTCACCTCCCGTGCTCTCTCTGGACCTCCCGGCTGCCGTCTCCCCCTCTGCAGGTGTGAGCATGCGTGTACAGCCAGTGACTCCTGAGCCATCCTTCTTGTTTGGTGGTCCCAGACCTGGCAAGGTGTGGGAACGTGTGCAACTTGGGATTGATGAAATACGGAAAATCTCAGCCCAACAGAGTCTGAAAGCTGAGGGTTCACCAGGCCAGTGATGGTGTGTAGGCCTCTTCCAGCCTCCCAGCTGCCCAGGCATTGGATCTGGAGGAAGGGGCCTTATCTGTGAGTGGCTTCTTGTTGGCATGTTGATGATAAGGGACCCTGTGAAGTTATGTCTTGGTGCCTGAAAGCCATCGAGGGCTTGCTGGGACACATGCAGGGGAGCCTGGTGACACCTGGGTCAGGGTAGTCAGTGGCTGTCTCCTTGTTTTCTACCTGTTGACAGCAGCCAGCTCATAGGTGTGGGTTTCTCACCTTCCTGAGGCAGATGGTGAGGTGAGCAGGGCAGAGCCTTTGTAGGAGGCCTATGTGGGTTAAATCCCAGCACTGTGGGTCCCTCAGGCCAGCTCTCTGTGTCCCTGCCCCTTCGCTGTCAGGTGGAAATCATCCTGAGGACTAAGAGAGGTGGCAGGAGTCCCGTGCCTTGCTCACAGGTGATAACTGCTCAGGGAACGATGCACCTGTTCCCTCCCTTTCCTGAGTACTGGGGGAGGTGATTAAAGATCAGGTGTGAGAGGCTCCATGACTGTCCTGCAGGAGTTCACAGTCTTCTTTGGAGACCTCTTTGTTCTCCAAAGCCCCACCTGGGGTGGCCAGCTGCCTCCTCGGCAGCCTTCCCCTGGATGCCCCTTAAACTCATCCACTCAGAGCCAGATCTGTCTGTTCTTCCAGACCCGCCCTCACTCTGTGTTTCTTCCTTCGTCCTTGACGTCTCTTGGACACCCTAAACACCCCAGGGTCATCCCAGACAATTCCTTCTTCCTCACGTGCTGGTGTTCAGCCCCAGGTCTGAACCCCTCCAGTGGTTTCTCCCTCCTCTCTCATTACCCTACCCTGATTCAGGCCCTCAGCCCACATCTAAATGGTCTCCCAAGCTCCACACCATTTCCCCACCTTGCAAAGCCTGGTGGCGTGATGGTCGTCCTGACCTGTCACATGCGTTCTCTCTTGATTCTCTCTGAGTCTCGAGTGCTTTATTCTCAAGTTGCTATTGAGGCCAGACTCTTCTCCACCAGGGAGTCTGCTCTGTTCCCCCTCTGCCTAAGGCTGGGTTGCGTACACCCCTCGCCCGCACTTTCCCTAATCCTCTGTGTGTGTTCCAATGGTGGCCTCCTTGCTCTTTCTCTGCTCTGCCAGGCACACTCTTACCTCACGGCCTTTGCACTGGCCGTTTCCTCTCCTGACATGCTCCTCCTCCCTGTGTCTACACTGCTCACATCTTCTTTGAGTTCTTTACCTTCATGTCATTGACTAAACAAGGCCTCCGTGATCACCCTGTAGAAAACCACAACACCTTTTCCAACACTCAGCACACCCTTTCCTCCCTCCTGCCTGATTTTTTTCATGACACTTAGCATCCTCTTATATATTCTGTGGTCTCCTAATGCGCTGTGTTCATTGTTTCTCTTCAGTCACGAGAAACAGGGATTTTTGTCTGTTTTGTTCATTGCCACATCCCCTGTGCCTGGCTCATAGGCTTTTGAGAAATATTTGCTGAATGAATGAATGAATGAATGAAGTGCACGTATCCTATTTTTATATGGTCCATTTTGGCCCCTCCACTAGCCTCTGCCCTACTTGAGGGCTGGGCTGTGCTCGGTTTGTCTTTGTTTCAGCCATGGTATTCCCTTGATGCTTTTTTTTTTTTATTATTTTGAGGTGAAGTCTTGCTCTGTTGCCCAGGCTACTATGCAATGGTGTGATCTTAGCTCACTGCAACCTCTGCCTCCTGGGCTCAAGTGATTCTTCTGCCTCAGCCTCCCAAGTAGCTGGGATTACAGGCATGCACCACCACACCCGGCTAATTTTTTGTATTTTTAATAGAGACAGGGTTTCGCCATGCTGGCCCTTGATGCTTTTTATTATTATTATTATTATTTTTAAGATGGAGTCTTGCTCTGTTGCCCAGGCTGGAGTGCAGTGGCATGATCCTGGCTCACTGCAACCTCCACCTCCCGGGTTCAAGCAATTCTCCTGCCTCAGCCTCCCTAGTGGCTGGGACTACAGGCGCCCGCCACCACGCCCAGCTAATTTTTTGTATTTTTTTTTTTTTTTTTTTTTTAGTAGAGACGGGGTTTCACCGTGTTAGCCAGGCCCCTTGATGCCCGTTTGAAGAATGACTGGTGGTCTCAGCCTCCATTTCAATTCTCTGTCTGCGCAGGAGTTAGACCATGTCACTTTGGCCTCTGAAAAGCTAGATTCCTGGGTGGTTTCTCCAGAGCACTCATCCAGTCCCTCGTTACCTGGCCGTGGCCTGAACACCTTCTCCTCTACCCCTCACGCTCACATCTGGGCTCATTCTCCCCTCACACTGTCCACTAATAAGCCATGTACTTTCATGAACATTACACGTTTCCACCTCCAAACCTTTGTTGCTGCTGTTCCGCCTGCCAGGAATGTCCTCACTCCTGACATCCTGGAAAACTCCTATGCATCTCACACCGGCTTTGAACCTTCTACCCAGAACACACCTTGTACATCCGTCTTCTCTAGCAGGGACCTACTCCCTTTCTCTTGCCTACGCCTTTGCTAGCATATGAACTTTTCACATACAGCTGCCACACCCTGCTCATCTTTGTGCCCTTTAGTCCTAGCACTGTGTCTGGCATGAGGCTGTCCTGGATGTTTAATAAATCAGCAAGAAAAAGAATGACACGTCCAGCCGGGCACAGTGGCTCACGCCTGTAATCCCAGCACTTTGGGAGGCTGAGGCAGGAGGATCACCTGAGGTTGGGAGTTCGAGACCAGCCTGACCAACATGGAGAAACCCCGTCTCTACTAAAAATACAAAATTAGCCGGGTGCGGTGGCATATGCCTGTCATCCCAGTTACTCAGGAGGCTGAGGCAGGAGATTCACTTGAACCCGGGAGGCGGAGGTTGCGGTGAGCCCAGATCACATCATTGCACTCTAGCCTGGGCAACAAGAGCGAAACTCTGTTTCAAAAAAGAAAAAGAAAAGAATGACACGTCCACACTGATAATACAAAATTCCCTTTAACTGAGGGTCAAAACGAGCTGAGTGTGGCCCAGCCTAACTCCTGGAATATCTGAAATGCTGTTGGTTAAGCATTCTGGCCAAAACCTTGCATGGATTGTAGATGCTCACAGCCTGAGATGAGGTCTCCTCCCCTCCACCTTAATGGCTGACCACACCTTCACCCAGTGCGAGCCACCGAGAGCCCTGCCAGCTTCTCCCAAGCCCTGGGCAACTATCTAGTCCTTCTCCTTTCCCCGTCAGGGATCTCTGACATTGCAAGTCGCCAGCTGCTCCTGGGGGAGTCTGAAGGATGCCACTCACTGCCTTGGCCTGTTAAGAATCTACTGGAGGCCTCAGGGAAAGCAGCTCTAGGCTTCCAGAGAGGTAGTTTGGCTGTGGTTCTCACTCACAGGACCTGTTGTGCCACGACCAGGAGGTCAGGTGCTCGCCTAAGGGCTTGCCAAGGAAGGATCTGGGCAGGAGCAGGAGCAGGGCCATCTCTCCTCCTTGCTCCCAGGCGACTTGCTGTGTTTGAGCTGGGGCCTTAGGTTTACTCAGCAGGTGGTGTCTACACCTGTAGCGACCATGCAGGGCTGGGAGCCAGGGCACGTGCTTAATTCTTGTCCTGGCTGGAAAGCAAGTGGGCCATGGTCTTCCATTCTGTGCAGGGACCTTCTCATTGAATTTTTTTTTTTTTTTTTTTGAGATGGAGTCTTGCTCTGTCGCCAGGCTGGAGTGTAGTGGCACGATCTCGGCTCACCGCAACCTCTGCCTCCCGGGTTCAAGCAATTCTCCTGCCTCAGCCTCTCAAGTAGCTGGGATTACAGGTGCGCACCATCACGCCCAGCTAATTTTTTTTTTTTTTTTTTGTATTTTAGTAGAGACAGGGTTTCACCATGTTGGCCAGGATGGTCTTGATTTCCTAACCTTGTGATTTGCCCGCCTTGGCCTCCCAAAGTGCTGAGATTACAGTCATGAGCCACTGGGCCCAGCCCTTTTTTTTTTTTTTTTTTTGAGACAGAGTCTCACTCTGTCGCCCGGGCTGAAGTGCAGTGGTGTGATCTTGGCTCACTGCAACCTCTGCCTCCCGGGTTCAAGCAATTCTCCTGCCTCAGCCTCCCAAGTAGCTGGGATTACAGGCGCCTGCCACTACGCACAGCTAATTTTTTGTATTTTTAGTAGAGACGCGGTTTCACCATGTTGGCCGGCTGGTCTTGAACTCCTGACCTTGTGATCTGCCTGCCTCAGCCTCCCAAAGTGCTGGGATTACAGGCATGAGCCACCGCACCTGGCCCTCATTGAATGTTTAAAAGCCCCACTCATCTCATAAACAGGATCCCCTTAGAATATGTTTGCCAGGACCCCTTTGTTCCTGGGGCCAATAATAGCTCTCCTCTTTCCCCCAGATGACTGATTTCTTGCCAACCCCTCTTAGTGATAACTGGGTGCTCACCCTCTCTCCCCCCAGAGCACTCCCTCCAGTGCCTGTGCCCGGCTGGGGTTGCAGCTGCCTCTCTCTGGACCTCACTGGAAAATCAGTGATTGGCTAGATTGGGAGCATGGTCCTTGTATATTAGAATCACCTGGAACTTTAACATAACTACTCACGTCAGGGCCTCTCTCCACACTAATTAATCAGAGTCTCTGGGGTGGGGACCACACTTTTTAAAAAGCTTTCCAAGTAAGTCTAACATGCAGCCGGGCCAGAGAACCATGAGAATAGACAGTCTTTTTGCTCTGGGCGGCCCTGAGCTTTCAGGGGTTCCAAATGTTCAGGGCCCAGATGCTGGCTGCTCATTGCCCTGTGGGACCCTTCTAGGTGCGAGGTGAACATGCAGAGACAGTCAGTGCATCACAGAGCCTGCCGAGTTTAAGCCTCAGGCCTGGGGTCTTTCCATGGCTGTTGTTTTCTAGGTATTTGCAGATTGGAAATGAACCTACCAGGACTTCTCAGTAAAGTGTCTTCCTCCTGCCCTGCCTTTGGTTCTGGGTCTTGAGAAAGGTGAGAAAGCTTATTCTAGAACTCAGTGGTCTTGTTTGGGAGGCTTGTCCCTGAGTTCCAGACCCAGGGGGTGCTGCCTCCTGAATGGACACCCCCATCGTCATGCACCCTGACACCTCCAACCCCCATACCCAAATTCTCCGAGTGCTGTACCTGGACACTGGTGTCCCCATCCACACTGAGGGCCTGGTAAGGCACATTGTCCCCCAACTCCTGATGCTCCCGGCCCATCCTCCCTTCTCTACCCCATTCCTTTGTCTTTGCTCACCTTGCCAGTTCTTCCCATCTCCACTCTCATCTCCTGTCTGGGCTGCCCTTTACTGGCTACAGGAGGGTCACTGTTCTGCAGGAAAGTGTCTGAGAGCAGCTGCCATCTGGGTCTGAATGTGTCCCCTAGACCCAACACCTCTTTGCACAGTCCTGAACCTGTGTCTGGCTGCTGCTCCCCCTGCAGCCGTCCTGCCAACCAGACCACACTAACGTTGTTCTCATGCACGGCTTCCTCTGGCCTCTGAGTCTTTGGACATCCTTGCCCCTATTCTCAGGTTGTCTCCTGTTCCCAGCAATAGTTCATTCGCCACTGTCGAGGTCAACCGCTTAGTCCTCTTGACCATGAGACTCTCCTAAGTTCTGAATGCAGAGGATTAGCTGAGATCTATGCTTCTTGGAGCCCATTGGCTTCCCCCTGAATTGTAATGATGGCCCAGCACTGTTGGGTTCAGCTGGTGTGTGGAGCCTCTGCTTTTTCTGTAGAGACTGGACCCTTACTTCTTCCAAGATGTTGTCTCATCTCCAGGTTGAGGTTCTGGGGCTCCCTGGAGTAGGCACGGTGGGGCACTTGTCCTTAGAGCCCTTTCCTGGCAATCTGTTCTGGCTTCCAGCACTCCAGGGCATTGGAAGGGGCATTTAGGAGACCAGGGTTCTAGCCCTGAGTCCACCATTCACTCCCTGAGCTCCTCTTCACACGTTGACTGAGCCCAGCCCATACTCAGAGGGCAGCATGAACACTGCCACCCCAAACGTGTCTGTGTGCACACGCTCACACAGATACACGTGTGTGCACATGCCTACTCACACTCGACACCCATCCTCCTCACTCCCGCCTGGGAAGCTCTAAGCCCATTTCCTCATGTCCCCCTGGTACGATGACTCAGGCTGCTTTCTGGAATCTTCCTAGAGTCAGTCCCCACTGAGGGGAAACTGAGTCATAGCTTGACAAGAGTGGGAGGAAATGCTCCAGCAACAGACCAGCAGCTAGGGGCAGCAGAGCAAATGCTGCCCTGCACACCTCAGTCTTTACAAAACCAAACCAAACGGAGCCTAGCTTTACTTTATTCTGAAATGGTTCAGAGTAGAGGATAATAACACTGTTAAGAAAAGATCACAGTGTGGCTGGGTGTGGTGGCTCACGCCTGTAATCCCAGCATTTTGGGAGGCCAAGGCAGGTGGAGCACCTGAGGTCAGGAGTTCTAGACCAGCCTGGCCAACATGATGAAACCCCGTTTCTACTTAAAAAAAATACAAAAATTAGCCAGGCGTAGTGGCATGCGCCTGTAATCCCAGCTACTCAGGAGGCTGAGGGAGGAGAATTGCTTGAACCTGGGAGGTGGAGGCTGCAGTGAGCTAAGATTGCACCACCGCACTCCAGCCTGGGCAGCAGAGCAAGACTCTGTCTCAAAAAGAAACAAACAAAAAAAGAAAAAAAAGAAAAAAGAGCATAGTGTAACAAACGCCTGTGTGCCAGCTCCTAGCTTTATCAGATTTGTAACATGATGCTTTCTTTGTGTGTGTGTGCTTCAGCCTTTTATTATTTTTTTGAAGAAATTGGTCTTTATGAATTCCTCCTCCCTGCCCTAGCCTTGCAAGCCGGGAACACACACTGTGGAGAGGACCAGAGGTCAAGCCCTCACCTCTCCTCCTGCCACAATTTCAGGCTCTTCGCAGTCGGAGCCTGTTCAGACCTTTCCTTCCTCACTCCTGCCCAGCTCCTCCCTCGTGGCAGAAAGAGGGAGGGCCTTGACAGTCAGCCCCCATCACTTCAGTGCACAAAAAGGGGTGTGCGTGGATCGTTGAGAAAAATACAGAAATTGACTACTCACTCAGGATTCCTGGTGGTGGTCTCCATTTTTCGTATGCCATTTTCTTGGCCTGGAATTTCATTTTCTCCCCTCCTCCACACACCCTGCTCCTATCTATGCTTTAAGACCTGGCTCAAGTGACCCCTCCTCCATGAAGACCTCTCTGATGGCTGGGTTAGAAATAGTCTCTGCATTTTGTCCCATGTCGTCAGTGCCTGGAATTTGAGTTTTGTTCATGCATCGTCCCCTGCTCCTACCAGGCTGCAAACTCCTGGGGACTAGCGACCATGTCTCCTGTTTGTTCTGTATTCCCACCTCCACCCCATGCCAGTTATGATGCGAAGCTGATGGGCAGTGAATGTCTGCTGAGCGAATATTTGATTCCTGCGGTATCCCCAGTACCTAGAACAGAAGTGGCATGGGGTGGACACTCAGTGAAGATTGTGGCGTGAATGAATGAACCAATGAACAGATGCACAGAGTGCCCTATCCGTGGAGGGGGGCATGTGTCTCTACCTGTAAGAGTTGACGGGCGGCCTGGCACAGTGGCTTACACCTGTAATCCCAGCACTTTGGGAGGCCAAGGCGGGTGGATCACCTGAGGTCAGGAGTTCGAGACCAGCCTGGCCAACATGGTGAAACCCTGTCTGTACTAAAAATACAAAAAATTAGCTGAGTGTGGTGGCGGGCGCCTGTAATCCCAGCTACTTGGGAGGCTGAGGCAGCAGAATCACTTGAACCTGGGAGGTGGAGGTTGCAGTGAACCGAGATCGTGCCACTGCACTCTGGTCTGGGTGACAGAGCGAGACTCCATCTCAAAAAAATAAAAAAATTAAAAAAACAGTTGACGGGCATTTTGGGCACTTCCGGCATTTCCGGCCTTCCCGGCTGGACTTGGTGTTTTCCCTGTGCCTGATTTCAGGAATGAGGTGGATGTTTCGGGATGGCCAGGCCAGGGCCCACGTGCCTGCAGTGAGCTCAGGGCGGGCTCTTATCAAAATCCCGCTGGTCCAGTCCTGAAGCACAGTGGGCAACCAGATGTGCTCCGCCTCCCTCCCCAGCCCAGCCTCCCCTGTCCCACCATGAGGTGAGAGCAGCCCTCTGAAGCCACAGGGCCTGCTGGTTTGCAAGAATCCCTGGCGTGTCTTTTTTCCAGCGAGTGACTTTTAAGTTGTCTTTAGAATGATTGCTCAACTTGAAAACCCCCTGGGCGAGTGTCTGGGGTGGTTTGGATCATTGTGCAGCATTTCATTCCTTTCCTCAAATTGCTCATTATTTCATTTGCATAAATTTTAGTGGTGAGATACTGCCCTAGGCCTAGGAAGCTCAAATAGACCTCATAATGGGGCATCAGAGACAAGTGGTGGGGGCTCCGTCTGGCCAGATCACGTGTCTGCGATGTTCTCAGGCTGTGTCCTGGCAGGAGCGGGCTTGGAAGGAGGACAACAATGTGCTACTTCCAGGGGGTAGGTGTCCTGCGGGGCTCGGTGGCTGGACCCCAGACGCTGCCTCTCCCTGACCTCAGCCTGTCCCCCTACTCTCCACACGCTGTCACCAAGTGCCCTGCGTGGATGGGAGATGGAAGCCAGACAGACACTCATTCCCAGCTGGGCTCTGGCATCTCCTTGTCCGTCAATCCGTCTGCACCTACTTATTGGGCGTGCTGACAGCCGCGTGCCGGGTGCCGCGATGAGACAGGGGTGGGGCAGACGGGAGTCAAAGACTGGAGGAGATAAGGCCAGGCAGCTGTGTTAGGTACCAGGGAGGGGCAGGGGTGTCAGGGCTGGGGAGTGGGGGATTGGTGAACCTGGGACCTGTGGGCTGAAAATGGGGGCTTGAAGAGAGTCTTGGTAGTTGGTCAGGACCCCTCTAGGGCTGACCTTCCCACAAGGTGGCACAGGGTCACCAGTCCCCTTGGTCCTCCGGCTGCTGGGTGGGGCCTGGGTGGCTGGGGCAGTGAGCGGATGCATCCAGGGCTCAAGTCCCCTCGGACATCCCTGAATGTGCTATTCACCTATGACCATTTTCCAGTGTGGCATGTGGTGGAGGTTGGGAAAGCCATCCTGGGGCAAGTCTGTGGACACCACGGAGGAGGGGATTTAGTTAAAAGGTCTTTGGGGGAAAGGGACTAAGTAGGCAAGGCCCAAGCATAGTCTTTCGTGGAGGGGCTTATGGGGGTGATGCCAATCAAGGGATTGGGAAGGTTGTGGGGACCTTGAATGCTGAGCTTAGGAATCTAGACATGCCCTTTAGGCTCTGTGGAGCTGGGGCAGCTTTCTGATCAGACAATAAATGAGGTGCTTTAGGCCTGTTGACCAGCTGTGGAGCAGGTGCAGGAGGAAGGAGTTGGGGCTGGGCCAGGCCTGACGCTGTGGGTGTGTAAAGTGGGCAGAATTGAGGGCAGAGGGAGACCCTAACAGAAGTCATACCTGGCACCTTCCCTCACCTTCATTGGCTCCTTCTGAGGCAATGCACCAAGCAAAACCATATTTCACTGAATCCTGGCATGGTCCAGGGACAGAGCTTGCTGGGACCCACAGGCTTCAGTTCCAAGAGAAGGAGTCCACGCTGCCCTCTCAGCCTCCAGTTTTCCAATGATTTCCTCATCATCTCCAGAAACTCAGTTAATATAACACCTGTCAGTGTTTACTGAGAGCCTCCTGTGAGCCCAGCTTGCTTTTAAGTTCAGTGAGAGAATAGGAGAGAAAGAAGACATCGGCCTCGTCCTCAGGGACTAACCATAACTATATGCAGTGGAATTTACATTAAACATTTTTGGGCTGTGACTCACAGTAAAAATGTATTTACCATTATGAATTATTATCTAGTACATCCATCTACCTACCTACCTACCTACTCATTTATCCATCTACATCTATCCATCCTTCCATCATCTATTCATCCATCCATTCATTCGGCCATCTATTCATCGATTCATCCATCATTTATTCATTCATCCATCCATTCATCCATCTGTTCATCCATCCATTCATTCAGCCATCTATCCATCCATCCATCTTTTATTCATCCATTCAATCATCCATCCATCATCCACTCATCCATTCATCCATCCATCATCCATCCATCCATCCGTCCATCACCCATTCATTCATCCATCTATCCAAAATAAAAGTTTAATCAATGCTTGCTCTGTGGTCCACTCTTATACTTTCAGTTTGCTTCTATTTTTTTTTTTTTTAGTGCTGTCCACGATTCACTAAACTGGTCTCATGACCTGCTAATGAGTTGTTAGCTGCAGTTTAATAAGTGGTGGCCACACTGGAGAGTTGAAGCCAGCATACATACACTAGTGGTCAGATTGTCTAGGAGAGCTGTGTGCTCCTGAAAGACTGTCTGGTGGTGTGAGCTGTGTGTGCTCTGGGCCACCAGGAAAGGTGGAGTTCATTGTGAGGACTGTGGCGCAGAGCAGGAGCTCTGAAGTAAGAATGGTGTTACCTGCAGTGCAGTCTCTGCACCCCCTGCCCTGGTGCTGTGGCAGAACGGGTGCTTTGCCTCTGCAAACAACAGAAGGAAAGCACAGGCTGAACTCGTTGGAAAATAAACAAAAACATAAACCTGAAATTAAAAAATGCATCTCTGAGCTGGCATCTGTTGAGTTCCCCAAAGTGAAAGCAGTGTTCGTGGAGGTGAACAAGTACCGGAGCCAGATGTGTGTGTGCAGGTGTGGGTCAGACCCCTACGACAGTGAGCCCCTGTTTGACAGCTTGTGGGACTCAGGAGGCCAGAGATAAAGGCAGGGCTTCCCCCATCCCCAGTGAAAAGTCCAATAGGAGTTGGCCACGCAAAATGTAAACCCTAAAGGACTGCACTCTCAATGTAAGGGCCAGTGAGAAATGAACCTGCCATGTAGGAGGGGAGAGTGAAGAGACCAGTGTGTTCTGACCTTTGTCCTACACAGGAGGGAAAAGGTGGTCTCTCCCTAGAATTCATTACCACCGGCCAGCTCTCCGGCAGGCTGAAAGCCCACATTTGTGACCCCTGTGCCAGTCGAAGATGATGGTGACTTGCACTAGGGAAATAAGCGAGATTTGGGAGAGAATTAAAAGTAAGCAGCACTTGGTGATGGATTGATTAGGTAATGGGGTCAGGGGAGTGGGCAGTGACAGTGGTGACTCTGGATTTCCAGCTTGCACATGTGGGTAGATGAAAGCATCATTTCCTGGAAGACAACTGGATTTGGGAGGGAATATCATGGCTTTGATCTTAGACACCATTAAGTTTGAAGTGCTTTTGAGCAATCTGAGATGTGGGGTGGGCGGTTGGATAGACACGTCAGAAGCTCAAAGAAGATGTGGGGACTGGAGATATATATTTGGGAGTCATTTCCCCCTGAGAAGACAGATCATTGAATTGGGGGAGATTACCGAGGGAGATAGCGAAGTAAGAGGAGAGAAGGCCCAAGTGCAGCTGGAAGAACGCCAGCTTTAATGAGCGGGGAGAGAAGGGCAAGCATGAAAGGGAGGCAGCCCTGGAGGAGGAAAACCAGGCATATGTGCTGCCAGGAGAGTCAAAGGAAGAGAGGGCCATGGAAGAGATGCGGTGAACTCCATCAAGCCTGCCGAGGGGCCTAGTAAGAGAGGTGGATCCAACATGAGTTGGATTTGCAATATGGCAGACTTAGGTGGCCTTAGCGCGGGCGTCCTGGTGGGATAACGGGGCAAAGAAGACGCAGCAGAGTGGACGGAAAAGTGAGTGGGAGGCAGCACCATGGAAACTGGGGAGAGACAGTACCTAGGGAGATGTGGGGTTGGAGGAGGGCTTGCAGAGAGGGGAGCAGTCTGAGCATGTTAACTAGGATAGGAGTTGGGATGAAAGGGGACAAGAGGAAGAGGCTGTGTGTGTAAGAGAGAAGGGAAAGGTGATGGTTTATGTTTCCTGAAGAGGCAAGAGGGGGTCGGATCCAAAACACCGTTGGGGCTGGGCACAGTGGCTCATGCTTGTAATCCCAGCACTTTGGGAAGCTGAGGCAGGTGGATCATTTGAGGTCAGGAGTTCAAGACCAGCCTGGCCAACACGGTGAAACCCTGTCTCTACTAAAACTACAAAAATTAGCTGGGCGTACTCAGGAGTTCCAGACCAGCCTGGCCAACATGGTGAAACCCCATCTCTACTAAGAATACAAAAAAATTAGCCGGGCATGTTGGCAGGTGCCCGTAATCCCAGCTACTCAGGAGGCTGAGGCAGGAGAATGGTGTGAACCCGGGAGGCGGAGCTTGCAGTAAGCTGAGATTGCGCCACTGCACTCCAGCCTGGGCGACAGAGCGAGACTCCGTCTCAAAAAAAAAAAAAAAAAAATTAGCTGGGCATGGTGGCAGGCACCTGTAATCCCGGCTACTGGAGAGGCTAAGGTGGGAGAATCGCTTGAACCTGGGAGGCAGAGGTTGCAGTGAGTTGAGATCGTGCCATTGCATTCGAGCCTGGGCAACAGAATGAGATTTCATCTCAAAAACAAAAAACAAAACAAAACAAACACACACACACACACACACACACACAACAAACAGTTGGGGGAATGGGCCTAAGTCGGGGAAGAAAAGTGTACTGCCAGACAAGATGTACAACATGCTGCATATCTTACACAGCGGAGGTGTGCAACCTGCTGCTGGCCATGCCTTTACCAGGAGGCTCAGGCTCAGCCAGCAGCAGGTGGCAGAGGTTCTTGTCTGGCAGCTTCCTTTTCTTTTGAGAATAGGAGGTAAGGACACACCTGTGGAGTGTGGACCTGGAGAAGGAAGATGATGGGAGGTGGCTGGAGGTTTGAAGAGGGCGGGGAAGGTTTGAAATAGGGAGGTGGGTGAAAGTGACAAATCTCAAGGACCGATTTATTCATTCATAGACTTAACAGATATTACTGTGTATCTACTATGTGCCAGGCACTCCTCTAGGCCCTGGGGTTATTCTGTGAACGAACCAACCAACCAACCAACCAAAAAGTCTGCCCTTATGGAGCTTACATTCTAGATGAGAGACGCATAGTAGATGAATTAGTATATGAAGTATGCATGTGCTATAATATAAGCAACAAAATCAGTATGTAAAGTATGTAGATGCTATAAATTGATGTAATGAAATCAATATGTAAAGTCCGTGTCTGCCATTAGATGATGTAATAAAATCAATATTTAAAGTACACATACACTCTAAGAGGTTATGTGCAGTGAAGAAAAGGGAAGCAGAGGAGGGTGTGGGTTTGGTGTTTTAAGTGGCATGGTCAGGGCAGGCCTCGCTGGGAAGTGACCTGGAGGAGATAACGGATGAAGGGTGGCCGTCTGGGGAGACTGGTGGTCATGGTTTTCTGAAAGTATCCATCTGCCCTGTGTGGCTTTGTCCAGAAGGGCTGTCTGTCTGGACGGGAGTAGAGGATGAGAAGAAGGTAGCGATAATGGGCCACAGATTCCAGAGCCCGGAGCCTTGGCCTGGATGCTGTTGGATGGCAGCAGCGGGAGGAGTGGAGAGAAAGCAGAAGCATGACCAGGAAGCTGGGAGGCACGAGCCTGGAGGAAGGGGGACCGGCCTGAGCCCTGGGTGGGGAAAGGGATGCCCTGGGAGCTCACGGGGGTGCATTTTGCTATCTCAGCCATTTTATTTGCCGGCAGCACGGGAATATTGAGGCATGCCAGGCAGCCTGCCCCTTCTCCAGCATCCTCACTTTGCCGTGCTCTTTTTGGTTTTTACATTGCCTGCTCTGTCTTCTACCTCATGGTCAAACTGTGGCTCTCTCTCCTGAATTCCATGTAAATGGAGAGTAAAGACGATCTAGGGATGGGACTCTCCTGGTGACAACTGTTTTGGCTGCTCAGAGAGGTGTCTTTCCTTCTGTGTTGTTCTTGACTGTGTTCTAGATGGTCTCCGTTCTGGAAAGGAGAGGTTGTCACAGTGAGAATCTCTTAAAATGGAGGGTATGAGCAAAACCATGTCACGCCAATGCTGGAACAGTCTGTCTTAACTGGGAGATCCCTTTGTGATGAGCTAGCTTTACTTCCTCAGGAACTGAGGTCTGCAGAGGCCAAGGGTCTCCCCTGGGTCACCCTGTTTGTGATGTTCCCCTGACATGGAATCCTAAATACACCGTTACCTGCTTTTTTTTTTTTTTTTTTTTTTTGAGATTGAGTTTCGCTCTTATTGCCCAGGCTGGAGTGCAATGGCACAATCTCGGCCCATTGCAAGTCCACCTCCTGGGTTCAAGTGATTCTCCTGCCTCAGCCTCCCGAGTAGCTGGAATTACAGGCATGCACCACCACGCCCGGCTAATTATTGTATTTTTAGTAGAGACAGGGTTTCGCCATGTTGGCCAGGCTGATCTCGAACTCCTGACCTCAGGTGATCCACCCATCTCGGCCTCCCAAAGTTCTAGGATTACAGACATGAGCCACCGCGCCCGGTCGTTACCTTCTTTTATATCTATCTTCCCATAATGAACTCATCCAGTGCACAAACCCTCCTGTAGCACCATGTGTCCAGCATCTGATAGGTCTCCCATAGCTGCCTGGACCTGCTGTCAGGAGTGACCATTGTAACGTCAGCTGCCATTCCCCTGGGTCAGCCGCTGTTGACAGCTGGGCACCATTACTGTCCTCATTCCTAGATAAGGAAACTGAGGCATAGAGGTGACCAAACACATCCAAGGTCAAGTGCACAGTGCTAGCCTGAGATACACAGGATTTGAACTCCTGCATCAGCTCTTGGCTCCCCTTTGTCACCTCCAAGTTGTACTGAAGTTGAGGCTTAGGCTCCCAGAGGGTGTGGGCCCTGGGCTAAGCGTTTTATGGGCCTTATCTCATCTGATAAGAGGGTGCTTGTAATTACTCTTCTTTCACTGAATAGCAAAGTGGACAAGGAGAGATCGGGTGACTGGCGCAGGCCGCACAGGTGGATGGAAGGCTGGAACAGGCCCCCTCTTAGCACCTCGCTCCCTTGCCTCCCAGCCTCAGTGGGGTTTGCTGACGAAACAAGCGAGCACATGGAGGAAATGCGGTCCACCTCCTGCCTAATGAATCCCGCTGTTTCAGCCTGTTTGCATTTGTCAAGTTAATTTGCTTTCCAGACAGAACCACAGACCAGTGTCCCTGCCTCCTCGAGGGTGGGAGGGACCCCAGGACCCCCTGGAAAGGCACACTTGAGGAGGCAGACACACCAGTCTGTGGTCTGTGCCCCACAGCTGTCTCCAGCTCCAGGTCCAGGGAGGGCCAGAAGGTGGAGCGGGGGGGCCGGTGGTGAGGACAGTGCGCCACCCCCCGAGGCTGGCCGGCTCCCCAGCTGAGGCAGGCGCATGAAATCCGAACTCCGGAGGGAAATTTACTGCACAATAAAGGAAGAATGGCCTGCTTTGGGGACAATTAAATCCACATTACTGTGGAATTACAGAGGACGCCTGGGGAATTAGCCACATCCACAGCAGCCAGGAGCACCAGGGCCAAGAAATGTGGGGCGTTCACATGTGGGTTCCCTCCAACCCCGACTTGTACTAGGAACCTGTCTGGTTCCCAAGCCCCCTAATTTTAGGGTAAGAAAAAACATTTTCAAAGGCTACCTGAGGGAAACTAATGTCATAAAACAACGCCACCGGGCCCAGTGTGTATCTTAAATAGATCTATTCTGGTCACAAAACCAACTGAGTCACACGGTGGAGGTCAGGGGAGGGCTAACCCCCTACCACCCCTTTTGCAGCTGGGGGAGAAGAAAGGGCCAGGCTTCTGAGCAGAGTGGGCCAGGCGTCCAGTCCCTGTCACTCCTGTGAGCTGTGTGAGCCCAGCCAGGGCCTCGACATTATTTTCTGGCTTCCTTTAATTAGATGAAAGTAAAGTTGTAAAGTGTGGGGTGTTGGCCAGGCACGGTGGCTCACACCTGTAATCCCAGCAATTTGGGAGGCCGAGGTGGGCGGATCACCTGAGGCCAGGAGTTCGAGACCAGCCTGGCCAACATGGCGAAACCCTGTCTCTACTAAAAATACAAAAAATTAGCCAGGCGTGGTGGCAGGCACCTGTAGTCCCAGCTACTTGGGAGGCTGAGCCAGAAGAATCACTTGAACCCAGGAGGCAGAGGTTGCAGTGAGCTGAGATTGGCCACTGCACTCCAGCCTGGGTGACAGAGCAAGACTCCATCTCAAAAAAAAAAAAAAAAGTGTGGGTGTTTAGAAGAACAGGTGTGTTTGTATTCATTTTCCATCCAAGCCTCTGTGGGCTGGAAGAAGATAAGGAGACTGCTTCTGAAGTCACAAGTTGGGCAGCTTGAGCTGTCTAGGGTTTGGGAGACCCCTGCGAGGCCCTCGTGCCCTTTCAAGCACATCCCTCAGTTCTCTTCCTGCCGTACCTTCAGCAGTGGTGCAGGCATGTATGGACAGAGAGAGGAGGCAAACAGCTGAGTAAGGTACAGGGAGGGGACACTAGGATCCAGGGCTCATGAGGAGGTTTGAAGCATAATGACCCAGGGATGCTTGGTGCACAGAGACTGCTCCAGGTGAGTCATGTGTCACTGTTACGGTGGCTGAGTGGAAGTGGCAGGTGTGAACTGCCCCAGCTTTGAAGGCTGCCCTCAGCTCCCACCTCTTGCCCTGTGTTCATCTCATTGTTCTCTGCATTTTCTTTCTTAGAGCTCCCAGAAGCCCCTCACTCCTTCTGGGCGCAGACTTCCTGCCCAATTTGGGGGTGAGGCCTCAAGGAGGGGACCACCTTGTTTATGCATACTTTGGTCCTCAGTCCTGAAACAAACAGCCAATGCACTCTTACCTCCCCTTGCCTTCTGCTGGTTAGCAGGGCTGGAGGGAACCTATGGGTCTTTAGACACACCCTGGGGCTCCTGGCAGCCATGCCCTCTGGGTGCTGAGACAGAGCGAGGCGGGACAATGTCTCTGATTGCTAGTGAGCTAGGGATTTGGCCCGTGCTATTGGCTCTCAAAACAATTTGGAGGAGGAAAGTGAGGGGCTAACTCACCGCAGGACTCTCCTTTCCTGGTCAGTCCCTTGTTGGATTCTTGCCTGGGAGTTTCAGAGCCAGCAAGGCACTGGGGTCGCCTATTGTCCCCATATGTGGAGGAGATGTCCAAAATACTCAGTAGCTGGTGCTTCTGGGTAATACCCCGGCATCGGTGTGGAGATGCTGGCCATAGACAGCTGCCTTGGTACCTCTCTGTGGAAGATCAGTCTGCCCTAAAGCTTTTGAACCCCCAAAGGCCTGTTCAGAGGATGTTCAGCTGTGGAGCCACCATCTCTCCACGAGGAAGAGCTTGTCGTTGTCCCCAGGCTGTTTTCCCTAGCTGTACCAGATAACTCAAGACATCATTCCAGAAGGAAGGACCATTTGGATTCTTTCTGCATTTGCCCACAGGGAAGCTCTGCTGTCCTTCTCCTTTCCACGTGCACGGTCCCTCCCCGCAAGGACTCAGGGTCATTTGCAGACTGGAAATCCCTTCCACTAGCTCATGTGTAAGAATATTAGCAAGGCCATTTGGGAGGCCGAGGCGGGCAGATCACGAGGTCAGGAGATCGAGACCATCCTGGCTAATACGGTGAAACCCCGTCTCTACTAAAAATACAAAATAAATAAATAAATAAATTAGCCGGGCATAGTGGCAGGAGCCTGTAGTCCCAGCTACTAGGGAGGCTGAGGTAGGAGAATGGCATGAACCTGTGGGCGGAGCTTGCAGTGAGCTGAGATCGAGCCACTGCACTCCAGCCTGGGAGACAGAGAGAGACTCCATCTCAAAAAAGAATATTAGCAAGGCCAATGCTAGCCTCAAACCTGTAAGGATCTGACATCCCAGAGGCAGGAAATGTATCTTCTAAGGCTCTCTGAGTTGGAAGGGTCTCCATCAGTCTATTCCACCTCCTCCCCAGAGCCGGAGTCTCTTGTACCATATTTTTCTACTTGAATGTCTCCAGGCATGGCAAAGTCACTCTCTCCCAGGGGTGGCCCATTCTAGCTCCTTTGGCCAGCTGGAATCTGCCATCCCCTGTCTTACCTCTGTTTGATGGTAGGCCACCTAAAATCTTTCATTATAATCTCATAGACACTTTACTGAGCTCTAAATGAATTGTACCTAGTGGTTTGATTAAAATAACTGGATTCAGAATTGGGGTTTAGATTTTGATCATTTTCACCACAAAGCATATCACAATGAAAATGGCTTTGTTTGGGTACAGATTTGGGGCTACTATGACCATACTTGCCTTCCTCCCCCTTGTGTCTCCTGGAACTGGAGTGTGATTGGTTCCACATGGGGATCTTTGCATGTGAAGTGGGGGCATGCTAACTAGTGACAGGGCCTCTTGAGAGGCTGGGTAGGGGCAGAGGGGCGTGGTCTGTCTGCTTGGCATTGACGGCCCTGCAGACAGTGCCCTGCAACTGGAATGCTTTCCAGTTTTGGGCAGGGTCTTTTCCCTTGTCACGAATCTCCACGTGCTCCTGGGCACAGGATATCTGTTCTTGTTTAGCAGATAGAGGGAAATAAGGGAACAACAAGCTGGCGCTAAGCAAATAGGAACTGAAGAATCAGACAATACTTTGAGTTAAGAAAAACCCAAACAGGACTCTTCTCTCCTGGACCTGTTGAGTTGAGGGGCCCTTTTAACCTCTTCTGGGAGTTGTGGAGACTGAGGAAATTAGAGTGGCCGTTGATTAAAAAAAAACCTTTGCGTGAAATCATACATCTTAGGCACAGCCCAAGCTGGATAGGGATCTGGTGTGTGCTGGAGGTAGCACTGACATGCCAGTCTTGGGGCATACTTTTACTAAAAATGATTTGTGCAATTTGAATTTAACTGGGTGTTCTGTATTTTTATTTGCTAAACCTGGCAACCCGAGTTTAGTCGGAGAGTGAATTAGGAAACTGAGAAGGCGTTTTGGTGTTGTCCTGGAGTGGCCCAATGGGACACTGGTTTCTGTTGGGCACACAGGGGTCTGGCGTGCATATTGGGACCCTGGTTTCACCCTGTCCCTGTCCACGAGCAGGAACCTTGATCTGTTGGTCACACAGGGGTCTGGTGTGCAGTATTGAACCCTGCAGTAGTTTCGGCTGCAGTCTGGGCTGGTCTCTGGAGGTTACAACCCAAGTCAAAGTTAACTAAAGAGATGAATTAAATAAAGGGCAAGCAGGGAGGGATACGGCCCATGGGGGTAGGGGGGAACAAAGGGCTGGGGAAGGTATCCCGGGAATTGCATGTTTTCCTGCCTGGTGTCAGGAGAACAGAATCAACTGCAAGTCATTAAGCCTCCCTTGCGCCAGCCTCTCCCACTGCCCTGGAGTCCTGCCTTGAATCTCCAGCCTGGCAAGTGCCTGGCTTAGTGACGGGAGCCATTACAGATGGGAAATGACTCCAGGGAGCCAGGAGCCAGGCTTGGCTGGCTTATCAGCCCTCATATGTCCATTTCATAAAGCACAGGGAGTGTATGCACCACCTCTAGGGAAAAGAGATTGGAAGGAACCCCCTGCTCCCCAACACACACACACACACCCTGCCGCCACCCCCCGAGCTGCTAACCAGATATCTGGGCAGGGTAGACAAGTCACAGAGCAAAGAGAATTTCATGGCAACAAAAGCTTCCGGGAGAACTTTGCTCAGACAATCTCTTCCAGTTTGAAAATTCTCTGCCTTCAGGAATGAATTCCAGCAGCCACAGGGTTTTATCAGGCTTCTTTCTGCTTGAGACCATGTCACCCTCACCATGCTGCTGGGGGTCTGGAAAGAGCTCTGAATTAGTTTGGTGAAGGGTTAGTCACCATTCACTATTGCCAGGTCCCTGGCAACATCTCTTTGCTTCTTAGGACCTTGTTTTTCTCATCTCCTTCTACAAGAGGGTTAAACTAGGAAACCCTGGAAGGCTGCACCAGCCCCAAGACCCTGGATTTGTCCTTAGAACAATGTCCCCCTTCCTTCTTTTGCTGATAGATCTGGAGCTTGGAGAGGAGTGGGTGGGATGGGGTGAGGTTTCATGCAGGGTCCTATTATAAGGAAGGAGCAGGGCAAGGCGCTGTGGCTCGCACCTGTAATCCCAGCACTTTGGGAGGCTGAGGAGGGTGGATCACTTGAGGTAGGAGTTCGAGACCAGCCTGGCCAACATGGTGAAAGCCCGTCTCTATTAAAAATGCAAAAATTAGCCAGGCGTGGTGGCACACACCTGTAATCCCAGCACTTTGGGAGGTCGAGGAGGGTGAGTCATTTGAGGTCAGGAGTTTGAGACCACCCTGGCCAACACGGTGAAACTCCGTCTCTACTAAAAATACAAAAATTAGCTGGGCATGGTGGTGGGCACCTGTAATCCTCAGCTACTTGGGAGGCTGAGGCAGGAAAATCGCTTGAAACCGGGAGGTAGAGGTTGCAGTGAGCTGAGATCACACCACTAAACTCCAGCCTGGGCGACAAGAGTGAAACCCCGTCTCAAAAAATACATAATAAATAAATAACGAAGGAAGGAGCAAGACCTCCAGTCTCTGGACCTCCATTGTGAAACTGTTTTTGTCCTGAAAGGCAAGAAAGTTTGCATCTCATAGACAGTGGGCAGCCATGGAAGGTTCCAGAATAGGGCAGTGACAAATGAGAGGAATGTCTGAAGAGGGATTTGGGGTGGCGGGCTGGTTGGAGGTGGAGAAGGTGTAGAGTTGTGCATGGCACATAGAGGGCCAGGGCTAAAGTCCCCGAAGGAGGTAGCAGAGAGAGCACTCACCCTCTGCCTGGGGCAGAGGCTCCGGACTGGAACGTGGAGGGAGGGTCTGAGGAACGCAGCAGACAAAGAACTGATGACTGCTCAGGGCTTACCGAAGCCTCCTCGGCATTTCCTCCAAGAGAGGGGCCGGCCCGCCGGGCAGGCGGAGAGAAGGATGTTTGTGCAGCAGGAACCTTGAGTGATTCTTTTGCAGCAAGGGCCTGGGAGATGTTCGTTAGGAGGGGATTGTTTCAAAGCCTTAGGCGGAGGCATAGCAGCCAAAAAAGGGCAGGGAAGAGAAAAGGCTAAGATGTTTACAGAGAAAAAAAAAAAAGTCAGTGGAAAAAATGACGGCGAGGTCAAGCAGATTTGGGGGATGGCCCCCACTGTCCACTGGGGAGGGGCCGGGTGCCCGGCACAGCGGGAGAAAGAGCCACAGGGCCTGGGCTGTACTTTTTGGAGAGCCGAGCCTGTGACCCCGGTATCCTTAATCCTGCCCGTGGTCCTGATCCCAAACCCCACAAAATGCCCTCTCCAGTCTATTTACCGCCAGCCTGTTTGCAGGGACCACGTCCATCAGTTGGTCCCCCCTGGACATTTCTGCTTGAAGAAGGAGACAGGACTCACCAGACTTAAGACTTATCTGCCCCCCACCCCTGTCCCTTCCCCCAGAAGCCTAAGAGGGTCTGGCTGCCGGGTAGGAGGCCAACTCCTAGCAGCCCTTTTGTCTGACGTCTTGACAAAGGGGCTGGGGCCTTTCCCAAGCCCCACAGGTGTGAAGAACTTGTTACTGTAGTGTTTATTCAGCCCTATTAGTGGCCTGAAGGACTGTTGACAGAAGGCCCCTTTGTGTTCAGACTTGGCTAAAGCTCCCTAAGCCCTCGACAAACACAGGCCACTTATCTCCGGGGACTTTATCAGAAACCATCTAAAGCCTGTCTTTGGCAAGCCGGGAACTCCAGCCTCCCTTCCCATTCCGACTATGACTCTGGGCACTGAGGTTCCAAAACACTTCCCACTTTCTTTCATTTTTCCTACAACCTTGATCCACCCCTCTTCCACGGCATTTCTGGTATCAGAGATAAAGCACAGGTGGTGGGGGGGAGGGGGAAGGGACGGTGGACAGAAATTCTGTTTTCACATTGGACCCTAAAAACTAAATGGAGTGGCCCTGCAGGCCTGTTTCTGAAAGACTTAAGAGAGGTGTGTGGGCTCCTCTCTGGGAGAACTTGGCTTCAGGGGCCTCTAAGGCTGACCATGGAGGGTCCCTGTGGAGAGGTGAAGCCAGCTGGACTTCCTGGGTCAGCTGGGGAATTGGAAAAATGTTCTGTCTTACAAGAGGATTGTAAAACGCACCAATCAGCACTCTGTAGCTAGCAAGAGGATTGTAAAATGCACCAATCAGTGCTCTGTAAAACACACCAATCAGCACTCTGTAAAATGCACCAATCAGCGCTCTGTAAAACACACCAATCAGCACTCTGTAAAATGCACCAATCACCGCTCGTAAAACGCACCAATCGGCCGGAGTCTAAAAGAAGCCAATCGTGGGGAGGATTGAAAAAAGGGCACTCTGATAGGACAGAAACGGAACATGGGTGGGGACAAACAAGGGAATAAAAGCTGGCCCCCCTCCCCTCAGCCACCAGTGGCAACCCACTGGGGTCTCTTTCCACGGTGTGGAAGGTTTGTTCTTTCACGCTTCACAATAAATCTTGCTGCTGCTCAGTCTTTGGGTCCGTGCCACCTTTTAGAGCTGTAACACTCACCGCCAAGGTCCAGGGCTTCATTCTTGAAGTGAGCCAGACCGGGAACCCGCTGGCAGGAACCAACTCTGGACACACTATTGCTCACTGCCCTCTGCTAAATCCCCCTGCTATGCCACCGCATGCCCAAAAGTAAACTCCTTTTTTCTCCCCCAAAATAGTTTCCTCTGCCCAGTCCCCTGGAGAGGATCCTGCACACCCATTCTCTGAAAGACCCAGGTGGTCGTCAGTCCTGTTGGCCACGCCCCTCTGATGGTTTCCGTGGAAAGGCTCCCATACCTTCACTTTCAGCAAGGGGGAGGCCTGCAGGGTCCTCCCACCACCACCCCACGGCCATGGCAGTTCCCGGCTGTGATCCACCCGCTGCCTGGAGGTGGTCTTAGTGCCCTTTCCACAGCCCCGTTACCGGCTTGATCCTGTCCCACCCTGAGGCTTCTTCACAGCGTCATTACCTGGCCTAGAGCACCCCACTTCTGAACTCCAGGGTCCGCTCCCAAAGGCCTCCATGCTGATGTGAGTCTGCTGATCTGTCCCCTACCCTGCAGGAGTTTGGGTATCATGAGTTAGACTTTCAGGGCCAGAAAAGAACTTAGAAATCATCAGACGCAGATGTTGTCATTTTTCAGATGGGAGAATGGGCTCAGAGGGGCCAAGTGGGCTGTCCAGGGTCACATACCTGGGGGAGTCGCGGAGCCGGAGCTAGAGTCCAGGCTTCCCACATCAGGCCCCAGCTCTCTTTCCTCTTGCTTGCTTGTGAGGTTGTAGCCATTGTGTTTGATCTTGGTTAGTAATAGTGACACTCCGGGGGGCGGCCAGGCGCGGTGGTTCATGCCTGTAATCCAAGCACTTTGGGAGGCCTAGGAGGGTGGATCACCTGAGATCAGGATTTCGAGACCAGCCTGGCCCACATGGTGAAACCCCGTCTTTACTAAAAATACAAAAATGGGCCAGGTGTGGTGGCACACGCCTGTAATCCCAGCTACTCGGGAAGCTGAGGCAAGAGAATTGCTTGAACCTGGGAGGCAGAGGTTGCAGTTAGGTGGGCAGGTCACCTAAGGTCAGGAGTTCAAGATCAATCTGGGCAACATGGTGAAACCCCGTCTCTACTAAAAATCCAAAAAAATTAGCAGGGCGTGATGGCGGGTGCCTGCAGTCCCAGCTACTTGGGAACCTGAGGCAGGAGAATCGCTTGAACCTGGGAGGCAGAGCTTGCAGTGAGCCGAGATCCTGCCACTGCACTCCAGCCTGGGTGACAGAGTGAGAGTCTGTCTCAAAAAAAAAAAGAAACTCCAGGGGTTGTCTTAGCTCCCTATGTCTTAGGGAATGCTGGTGAATCTGTGCATCCAGGCTGGAGAATCATCACAGGTTGGGGCCTTGAGAGGGGTTTGGTAGCTGCTTGAATTAAAAACCCCAGCTCAAGAGAAGGAAGAGGGGGCCGTGGTCTGTTGAGAGACGAAAATGCAGCAACGTCAGCCCTATGGCAGGCCTGCTTCCCACTCGGAACCGGGCACTTCCAAGGTCTCCATTCATGTTTGTTGAATGAAGCAATGAACGGGCAGTCAGGCAGAAGCGGCTCCTGTTTGGGTGTCCTTGTGGCATCTCGAAGTGCCACATCTTCCCTCACATGGTCTCTGGAACTCCAGAAAGTCCCATGGGACATCCTTACCTCGCTTGGCTCTCATGCCCAGTGTGGACTGACTCTGCCCGTTGACTCTTTTCTTTCAGACAAGTGAGTTGTCCAGTTCTCCTGGCCGTGTCTAGGAGAATGTTTGCCAGTGGTTTTTAAAATGGTTGAAATGAGGCACCCTCAATGAGTGCAAACCCCAGAGCCTTGAGTGGAACCAACTACTCCTGTGTGATGTCCTCATGGTCTCCGTAGGGGTCATCCAGTCTCGTGACTCCCTCTGGCTGGTCACTGCTGCATTGTATCTGGCCGGCTGATGTCTCCAGTGATGAGCCTTAAGCCTGTGTTTGGGGGATAGTGGTGGACCTGGGGGTGAGGCCACAGCGGCAGCAGCATTAACCAGACCTTAGCATGCCCAGGTATTTCCACCGACCCTGTCAGGGCAGGGACCATGACTGTCCTGCTCACTGTGATGTCCCCAGCACCTTGCATGGTGCCCAGAATGCACCAGGTAGGGGCTCAGTAAATATTTGTTGAATGCTTCGATAAATTCATGCCCTACCAGATTTGCTAACAGTGAAGTAAAACCTAAGTCTAGGCTTGGATTGTTTTATAAATGTATGTACATGTATGATCGTTTCTCTTATGCCCAGCTCACCTGTAGACACAAAAGGGCTGTGAGTCCCAGAAATGCTTGGGCCGGTCCTGCCTCGGCCCCTTTCCCAAAAGGAGCCCTTTGAGAGGTTGGCTCAGAATGATCCCCGGGTGTGGGCGGGAGTTAGGTGTGTGGGCAGCTGGAGTTGCTCAACCTAGCCATTTCAGGAGACGCTGAAAAGGGGGCTCAGAAAAACACACTGGGGGCGGAATACCTAAAATTTATAAACAGGAGCTGAACAATTTCTAAATAAATAGCATACCAAATGGAGCAGCAAAGTAGTAAAGGAAATACAGACTACCTCAAACTCTTAAAAATAACTCTCAAGTATTTTTATGATTCTGAACCAGTCATTTAAGGAGAAGTTTCTCTTGAAACCAGGCCTCTGAACACTGCCCCATCGCAGACCCCTGCGGTCAAACCTCCCTTTACCTCCCTGCAAAGGCTCTCTGTCCACACAGTGGGCCATGTCCCAACTGGGTTCTTTTCCATTGAGTTCCAGTTCCATCCCTCCCCATCAAAGCCTGCATTTGCACAGGATCCCCAGG
This sequence comes from Pongo abelii, assembly GCF_028885655.2. Taxonomy (NCBI): domain Eukaryota; kingdom Metazoa; phylum Chordata; class Mammalia; order Primates; family Hominidae; genus Pongo; species Pongo abelii. The sequence continues at coordinate 9,111,599 of NC_072004.2, forward strand.
TGACCATATGCACGTTATAGTTGGGGCAGCACTGGCAGAATATCCCATCTGTGCTCCGGCTCTCTTCTCAGGCCCTGTCCTCTCCCCGTTGTTCCAGAGAGGTCCAGAAGAACAGCCTCCTTGAGTGTTAGTCTTGACAGCTCTGGTCACCATTGAAAACAGTGCAATTACTAGAACCGCTGTCCACCTACCCCTGAGCCAGGAAGCACCCTGGGACAGGACTCCATCTTGCCTGCTGCTGTCACACCAGCACCTGGCCCTTTTAAAGGCGTCAGTCAAAGCTTTGTTGAAGGAGTTAATGACAGTTACCTCCTGGAGCAGCTTTCTTTTTCTTTTTTGTTTTTTTTGAGACAGAGTTTTGCTCTTGTCGCCCAGGCTGGAGTGCAATGGCGTGATCTCAGCTCACCGCAACCTTTGCCTCCCGGGTTCAAGCGATTCTCCTGCCTCATCCTCCCGAGTAGCTGGGATTACAGGCATGTGCCACCATGCCCACTAATTTTGTATTTTTTAGTAGAGACGGGGTTTCTCCATGCTGGTCAGGCTGGTTTCGAACTCCCGACCTCAGGTGTTCCACCCGCCTCGGCCTCCCAAAGTGCTGGGATTACAGGTGTGAGCCACTGCGCCCGGTGCTCCTGGAGCAGCTTTCTAAGCCTCAGAGTTTGCACTTAGAGAACAGCATCTGAGGCAAAGGGGAATAAACATTTACATACCCTGGAGGCAGCGGGCGTCATGATCTCCCTAACCCAGGAATTCTCAAACTCAGCACTATGGACATTTGGCAGGCTCCGTTTGGGGGAACTGTCCTGTGCATTGTAGGAAGTTTAGCAACCTCTCTGGTTTCTATCCCCTGGATGCAAACAGCCCCTCCCTCCCCAGTCGTGATAACCAAAAATGTCTATAGACATTGCCAGATGTCCACTGGGGGACAAAATTGCCACTGGTTGAGAACCACTGCCCCATCTCCCTCAGGGAATTTGTGAGTTGCACATGCTGAGTAGGTCTCCTGGTCCTTACCCAGCAGCCATGGACTCACCTAGCAGAGGAGCTGGTGAGGGAAGCAGCACCCGCCCCCAGACCTGCAAGTTTTTGCCATGCCCCAACCTGCCCGTGTGGCCTGGACATGTGGAAATGTGTCAACAATCATGACAGATCTGACAGCAGCGCTCGTCCCAGTGCGCAGGCAGCCAATGGCTGGGGCCTTCAGCGTGTGATGATGCCTATGTGAATTGGGTTTTTTTTGGAGAATTCAGCTGTTATGCTACAGAGATAACATGGTCAGTCTTCTCAAAAGAACCGCTCTGGAAGGGAGAGGACATGGTGATCCTGTGTGCTGGAGGGCTGCTGTGGGGTACTGGGCCCCAGACCAGAGCCTCTGAGGAGACCCATCACCAAATGGCCTTCCTGCTCCAGTGAGAAGCCCCTGGGCCATGTGAAGTCTGGGGGAGCCAGGACCAGAGTCCCTGAGAGACATGGTCTGGAAACTGCTCACCAATGTCTGCTGGATGCTTTCTGGGCCTGGGGTAGTCCTGATGGGATTGAGAATGAGTTTGCCAGGGTCTTTTGGGGCGGGCCAACACCTATGGTTTGGTAAATTCATCAAAAGCAATGGATGCAGATTCAGTCTCTGTGTGCAAGGCACTACTTAGAGTTCCAGGAAGAGTCCAGGGGACTTAGATGTGGGTTTTTCTCTCTAAAGCACAGCAGTCTACTTGAGCAGACAGAAGTGAAGTTGATGAGTTAAAGCAGTCGAAAGCAACAATCAGATGTCACAAGGCTATGCCTTGTCAGGGAGTGGTTCAGGCAGTAAATCCTCTATCTGCCCTACCTGTCTATCTAACTGTCTCTGTACATACCTGCTTGCCTGTCTACCTGCCCACCTACCTATCCATCCATCCATCCATCCATCCATCCATCCATCCATGCGTCTATCCATCCATCCATGCATCTGTCCATCCATTTATCTATCCATCCGTTTCATCCATCCATTCATCCTTTCATTCATACCATCCATCCATCCATCCATGCGTCTATCCATCCATCCATGCATCTGTCCATCCATTTCATCCATCCATTCATCCTTTCATTCATACCATCCATCCATCCATCCACCCACCCACCCACCCACCCACCTATCAACCCCATCCATCCATCCATCCTTCCCTCCCTCCCTCCCTCCATCCATCCACCTACCTATCAACCCCATCCATCCATCCATCCCTCCCTCCCCCATCTATCCATCCATCCATCCATCCACCTTTTCATCCTTCCATTCATTCATCCATCCATCTATCTACTCTCTTGTTTGCTTTCTGTCTCTCATTTGCACAACAAAAATGTATGAAGGCTTTCTGTGGGCTGGAGGATATAAGAGCAAACGCTGTCCCTATCCTCAACAAACCAACACAGTTAATGAGAGATTAGTCCCACTTGATCAGAGAATTTTCTGACATGAGTTTGTTCCCTCCATTAGATGGGGAACCCATGGATAGTTGAGAGTGCATTGTCCATCTGTGTATCTCACATAGCCTGTAGCACAGAGCTGGGAACATAGCTAGAGCACTGTGAGTATGCACTGAATTAATCTGACCTGGGGAGTGTGAAGGGGTTGAGCAGTTCCAGGTTGGTGGGAGAGGGAGAGGGGCAGAAGGGCAGGAATGTTGAGAGGTAAGGAGTGGCCACAGGCATGTGTTGAAATAGGACTTAGAGGACTTTTTGATGGGGGAAGAAAATGGGAACCCACCTCTTGGGCCTCTCTCCCTACTGGGTTTCTGGTTGGAAAGTGGGGCCTCTCCCCCTCCTACCTTCCTTACCCTCGTTATGTCCTGGGTCTGAAATGCAGCCACAATTGATGCATCCTTGGTGATCCTCACATGATAGCCAAAGAGGGGCACAAAGCTTGGGGTGTCTGTGGGTGTCTGGGGTACCCCTGGATAAGAGGCAGAGCCTCAATGGCCTAGGCAGTGCTTCTGTTCTTGCCCCTGCTGGTCCCTCAGAGTGTCTCTGCCACCCCCAACCCCCTTTTCTCTGGGCTGACCTCTCTGTTCTCACAAAGCTGCCCTTTCCTCCCTGCCTTGAAATCTGATAATGAAACTAATACCCAATATTTTTACCTCCAAGAGATGCAGAAGATAAACAGGAAGGCAGGAAGGATTAAGGTGTCTCTCCGAGGAAGGGGCTGGGGACAGGCCGGGAGTTGGGTGACGCCTCTGTGTGGAGCCGAGGGATCCAGATGTGAGCTGCTTTTGCCCAATGCATTTTTCCATCTGTGCAGAGAAAATAAAACAAAGAGAAAAGAAAACAAGCTGTAAAATACTTTGCAGAAGTCTGAGCATGGGCATTTGCTACTTGATGTCTCCTGACAGCTCCAAGAAGCAGGGGAGGGAAGGGAGCCCTGCCTTTTGATGTTTGCCTCAGAGTTTTCTTTTGTGTGACCAGTTGTTTAGGAAGAACCTTTTGTTGGCGTAAGGTGCATATGGAAGAGAGCTACCAGCCCCCAGCTTTCTCCTGGGGTGGGAAAAGTGGAGGCTGAGCTCCCAGAAGGGGCTCAGAGGTTAGGGCAGGCCCCGCTGGGAAATGCAGGAGAAGGACATTTGCCTCCAAGAAGGACAGGATGATGCTGTTAACCAGGCCTTTCCTGGTACAAGGGAGGCCTGAAGAACTGAGGCCTGGGTGATCCTTCCAGATCCCTGTCCCCAGGCAGGTGTTCCAGGTCCTGTGATTTCTGTGCTTGTAAGAAAGATGTAGATTCTGACTGTAGTCTAGGCCAGCTGTTACTTCCAGTGATAGGGGTCTTTTCCTCTGAGCCAGTGGACCAGGAGCCAGAAGGGCAGGGTGTCCGTCCTGGGCCCCCCATTTACTGGCTCTGTGGTCCTGGGCTGGTTGGTCATTTCACTTCTCTGAGCAGGCCCCTGTCACCCTTGTCTGGCAGAGTGAGTCCAAAGACAGTGAGTGTGCATGGGCGTGACAGTCGTCCGCGGGAGGGCAAGGTGCAGCTGCAGCCTCTTTCTTTGCATTTGGTTGAACTCAGCCCTGGGAACACTTGCTGGAGGACACTTAGCAAGGCTCTGGGACTCATCCCCTGGTCTAATTTGGCTTCTGGCTGCTTTCAGGCTTCAGGGCAGGAGCTGTCTTTTCTCCTGTATCCCACACTGCTTTCTCTAAGGCCCTGTCCACCCCTATTTGTAAATGAAATGACTAATGGGTGAGTGACTTGGCAGTGACTCTAGGAAGAGCACTTAAAGAATCTTGTCGTAACATCAGAGAGAAAAATTAAAGAGGCACATGTTTTTCTAAAGATCACAAATTAAAGTAACGTGAATGAGAAACTTAAAAATATTTACAGCTTATATGGCAGAAAAGACAAACGATGTTTAATCCTTCTGATCACTAGACAGCATGAAAAAAGTCCACCTTATTTGAAAACTGGGCAAATGGCATGAACAGGCAATGCACAAAAAAAGAAATATAAATAGAAAAACAATACGTGGGGAAATGCCCAACCTTCCTAGTAATCAAAGACATGCAAATTAAAATCGTGTGTGTGTGTGTGTGTGTGTTCTCTCAGACAGAGTGGCCAAGCTTTTTTAAAAAGAATGCTGATACCAAATGCATATTATTCTTTTCAAGCACGTGGTGAAATAGGAGCTCTCATATCCTGCTGGTGGGTGTATAAGCCAGTACAGCCTTTCTTGAGGGCAGTTTGGCAGTTTGGAGCCAATGTTAAAAACATGTAGAAGGGCTGGGCGCAGTGGCTCACATCTGTAAATCATAGCACTTTGGGAGGCCGAGGTGGGTGGATCACGAGGTCAGGAGTTCGAGACCAGTCTGGCCAACATAGTGAAACCCCGTCTCTACTAAAAATACAAAAAATTAGCCGGGTGTGGTGGCAGGCGCCTGTAATAGCACCTACTTGGGAGGCTGAGGCGGGAGAATCGCGTGAACCTGGGAGGTGGAGGTTGCAGTGAGCTGAGATCATGCCACTGCACTCCAGCCTGGGCTACAGAATGAGACTCCATCTCAAATAAATAAATAAATAAATAAAAATTAAATAAATAAATAAGAATATAAAAACGTAGATTTAAAATTCAACCCAGTAATTCCATCTAGAGAAATTTGTGCTACAACAGTCATTGGAGCAGAGCACAAATATGTATGTTCAAAGGTGGTTCAAGGTGGTTACCTTTATGTTCAAAGGTAGTTAACATTTATAATAGTGAAAAGTGGGAAACGACCTATAGCTGCCCAACCCTAGGAGGTCCTTCTTTTAAATGCCTCCACTTCCAATTCCAATAGGCCCACTATGCATAGCCATGCAACACAGTGCCAGAGGAGTTTTATTTTTTAGTTTTTAATTTTTGTGAGATAGGGTCTTGCTCTGTGGCTCAGGCTGGAGTTCAGTGGTGGCTCATGGCAACCTCCACCTCCCAGGTTCAAGAGATTCTCCTGCATCAGCCTCCCAAGTTGCTGGGATTACAGGCGCAAACCACCATGCCTGACTAATTTTTGTATTTTTTGGTAGAGACGGGGTTTCACCATATTAGCCAGGCTGGTCTCAAACTCCTGGCTCCAAGAAATCTGCCCACCTTGGCCTCTCAAAGTGCTGGGATTATAGGTGTGAGCCACCATGCCCAGCCCGGACAACTTTTAAACATCGTGAAGAACAGTATTTGACACAAGAAAGTGTTCATTATTATGAAAAAAAAACCCCACAAAACTAGATGTATAAAAGTATGATCTGTTTGTAGGAAAGAATTAAATAGCTCCACAACTGAACAAATGTTCATTAAAGCCTGAAAGGAAAGATGTCTGTCGCAACTGTGGTTGGTAGAAATGAGTGTGTTCCTTTCTCTTCTTGCTTTTGTTTTTTGAGTGCATGAATTAAATATATATTTCTTAGGTTGGGTGTGGTGGCTCACGCCTATAATCCCAGCACTTTGGGAGACCAAAACAGGCAGATATCTTGAGCCCAGGAGTTCGAGACCAGCCTGGGCAACATGGTGAAACCCTGTTTCTACGTAGAAATACAAAAAATTCACTGGGCATGGTGGCACATGTCTGTGGTCCCAGCTACTTGGGAGGCTGAGGTGGGAGGATCTCATGAGCCTGGGAGACAGAGGTCTCAGTGAGCCTAGATCCGTGCCATTGCACTCCAGCCTGGGCAACAGAGTGAGACCCTGCCTCAAACAAAACAAAACAAAAAATACCCAGCATATATTTCTTTAGAAATTCCATAAAATGTGATTTAGAACACACTGAGCATGAAACCATGTTGTGGAGTGAACAAGAAGAGGCCAGACCTGTGCTGGAGTAACCCTGGGGTTGGAAGCCTAAAGAAGAAGGCAGGTAACAGGCAATCCTCATGTGGCACAAGGAAAGCTGTGTGAGGCTGTGCTGGGTGCCCACGCCAGGCTGGTGGGGTGGAGCGGGGCTGGGAAGTAACACTGGAACCAAGACCTGGGGGATGAGAAGGAAGCAGCCAGATAAAACAGGAGTGTCCTGGGAGGAAGGGAACAGCATGTCCAGAGCCTGAGAGGGGCAGGTGAGGGGTCCTTGCACATGGCTCTACAAACAGACCAAAGTTTGGAATCACTGGAGCATAAAGAGCGAGAGGCTGAAGGACGAGGCAGGACCAGCTTATTTGGAGCCCTGAAGGCCATGCTGAGTGCTTTCGACTTGATCCTGATGGGCGCCCTCAGATTGGTGCTTAGAAATCCTGCTCTGGGCTGAGTGCGGTGGCTCACGGCTGTCATCCCAGCACTTTGGGAGGCTGAGGTGGGAGGGTCACAAGGTCAGGAGTTCAAGACCAGCCTGACCAACATGGTGAAATCCCATCTCTACTAAAAAGACAAAAATTAGCCTGGCGTGGTGGCGTGCACCTGTAATCCCAGCTACTTAGGAGGGTGAGGCAGGAGAATCGCTTGAACCCGGGAGGCGGAGGTTGCAGTGAGCCGAGATCAGGCCACTGCACTCCAGCCTGGGTGACAGAGAAAGACTCCCGTCTCAGAAACAACAAACAAACAAAAAGAAATCCTGCTTCTGCTGATCATGCTGAGGCGAGCCTGCGGGGCTCAGCTCAAGCCACAGGGAACCTGAGGGCAGGATGGTAAGGAGTGAATGACGTCAGGCAGGTGACTCTGGGTTCAAGTGGAGACCCCAGACCTGAAGCTGGAAATACTGATTTGGGAGTTGGGAGCACAGAGATGATGAGTGGTGAAGGAGACAGATGGAGAGGGTGTGGGGGTGAGCAGGGAAAGAGAGCTGAATCCTGAGCAATGCTCATGGGGAGGGAACAGGTGGAGCAGAGCCATAGCGGACGATGTGGGGGTCCTCTCCCCAGAGCAGGGCTGGGCAGCCTCTGGAAGCTGGACAGGTTGAGGTGGGAAGAACGATGGTGTGCAGGCCCCAGAGTCCTCGGTGGACGAGGAGGAGGGGGAGAAGGGGAGGCTGGGCTGGCAGCAGGGGCCTCAGTAGTTTGCTCAGCTGCTACGACAAAGTGCGACGGACTAGGGGCTGAGACGCTAGACGTTTACTTCTCACAGTTCTGCAGCCTGGAAGTCCAAGATCAAGGCGTTGGCAGGGTTGGTTGCTCTGGAGGCCCTTCTGCGTGGCTTGCAGATGGCCGCCCTCTGGCAACGTCCTCACGGGATCTCTTCTCCGTGCACATGCGTCCCTGTGTCTCTCTATGTGTCCTCATCTCCTCTTCTCACAACGACACAGTCATACTGGCATAGGGCCCACTCTGAGGGCCTTGTTTTAAGACTCTGTCTCCAAATACGGTCACATTCTGAGGTACTGGGGGTCACGGCTTCAACATAAGAATTTTGGGAGAACCTCAGCCATGGTACTGTTACGTGCCCAATAAATGCTTACGGGTACAAACAGGAGGAGCCGAGGAGGAGCTCCTGGAGCACAAGTCTGCCTGCCTGGCTCTGCTAGTGGAGAAGGGAGGAGTTGAGGAGGAGGGGTTTCTTTTGACGCTTATGGGTGCCTGTCCTCCCCATGCCCCTGAGGCTGACACCTCTCTGTCTCCCCCTGCAGCCTGTAACTGCAACCTGCATGCCCGGCGCTGCCGCTTCAACATGGAGCTCTACAAGCTTTCGGGGCGCAAGAGCGGAGGTGTCTGCCTCAACTGTCGCCACAACACCGCCGGCCGCCACTGCCACTACTGCAAGGAGGGCTACTACCGCGACATGGGCAAGCCCATCACCCACCGGAAGGCCTGCAAAGGTGGGCTACACGTGGCAGGATGGGGGGCTGGGGAGACCCTGGGAACATCAGTCCTCCCGCTCCCTCCTCGCTTCCTTTTCTATTTTCTTCCAGTCTGTGTACAAATTGGCATTGACTGAGGTCATCTCTCTCTCTTTCTCTCTCTCTCTGTGACACACACAGATACACACACACACACACACACACACACACACACACACACACACACACAGGCCTCCCTGGTATTTGGAGGTGTAAGCCAAAACAAAGGGGTGATGGAGACATGGCTCAAAGGAGAAGAAAGGAGAAGGTGTGATCCCCTACAAGGGTGCAGGGCTGCGGCCGCCAACACCTCTCCCTCCCCTCCCCCTCCTGGGCTTCTCTGCACAGGTGTGCTGCATACCAGAGGGCTGCGAGTCATGTTCGCCAGGCTTACTGTTGGGACAAAGGACTCTCTTTCACCAAATGCACGCAGACGCACTTCTTTGGATGTGTGCGCACCGCCCCTCACTCCCCCCCGAAACACACACACACACACACACACACACACACACACGTACAGTCACAGCGAGGTCGGCAGTTTCAGGGGCAGGGTCTCAGAAGGAACGTTTAATCCATCTGCAAATAGCTTTACTTCTCAGGACAAAAAAAAAATTAAAAGGAGACGGGAGACTATTTTCGTCCACTGAAGCAAGCACTAATGTTTTAACTTTCTGCTGTTTGTTTTTCTCGTACCAACAAAAATGAAGCAATGGTCAGATGATTCAGAGAAGTTGATGAAATGCCAGGGAATTCAGTGATGCTGGAGGGTGAGAAGTGGGGCCCCCCCACCCCACAAAATCTTTTGGGAATTCCAGGAACCAGGGCTTTCCTGCTGCAAAACTTGTGGCCTAAGGCCGGGGCCTGCCATGAACATGGCTTCCCAAGAAGATATTTACCTCTGAGGGCTCATGGGCAACACCTCGGCATGGGTGGGGTCCTGACCTGGACTTGTGTAGACCCTGACACACCAGGGTCCCAAGCCACGGCAGACAGGCCCAGGTGGTGTGCTGCCGGAGAGAAACCCTTCTGTGGCCACTGCTCAGCGTGTGGATGAAGCAAAAGTATCATCTTCTTAACAGGAAGTCCACCAGATGTTGGGCACTTGTGTGCAGGACTGACTACATAATTTGCAGGGCCCAGCACAAAATGAAAATAGGGGGCTTCCAGCACTTTGGGAGGCCAAGACGGGCGGATCACCCTAGGTCAGGACTTCAAGACCAGCCTGCCTCACGTGGTGAAACCCCATCTCCACTAAAAATACAAAGATTAACCAGGTGTGATGGCTCGCGCCTGTAATCCCAGCTACTTAGGAGGCTGAGGCAGGAGAATAGCTTAAGCCCGGGAGGCGGAGGTTGCAGTGAGCCAAGATTGCGCCACCGCACTCCAGCCTGGGTGACACAGCAAAACTCTGTCTCGAAAAAAAAAAAGAAAGAAAGAACATCTCGGGAAAAAAAAAAAGAAAGTAACAAAGTAGGGGGCTTCTTATTCCAAAGCTATTAAGAATTTTGAAACAAGGACAGCAGAGTTTCAACCAAGCTGGTGCCCTTCTGAGCACGGAGCCCATGAATCCAACCCAGCCCTGCTTATGTGGAACACTTTTCTCAAAATAAAATAAACAGGTTCCCAATCTGTCTCCTCCAGGAGAAATCCCTTTGATTCCAAATGCATAGGCATAAATAGAATGGCTCCCTAGGTCAAGCAAGATGTCCCTTTGTGTCTGCGAACTTACGGCTGCCTCTGGTGGTTGCCAAGAGAAACATGAGCAGAAAGGTAGCTGTGCTGTTTCCACATTTTAAAAAAAATCACGATTTCAGGTGAGAATCCCCCAGAAGACTGAGCAGAGAATGAATGGGAAGGTGGCCCAGGCAAAGGGACCCAAGAAACATCTGCAATGCCAGAAAGGTGTGACCAGGACAAGCCCCGAGAGAGATGGCTTTGGGCTTTCAGAGAACATAGTTGGAAGGTATCCAGCTCCTTTGCCTGTGCCCAGAGTGTTTGTTGTCTCTCTTTTACAGAAGAAATTGAGGCCAGGGGTCTTGTAAACAGCTGGCTTACACATAGATTTCTTAGGAGTTCAGCCAAGAAATTTTACCCAACAGTGGCCACTCAGGTGGGCAGTCCTGTGCCTGAGAGTGAGAAGGTCTGGGTGAGAAAGGGCACTGGTCACTTCCTGTCATGCCAGTTTCTGCTACCTGATTAGAAATGTATGTTTCCCAGAGAGGCAAGAAGGGGCAGGGCCCTAGTCACCTCCACCTACCCCCTGTTGCTGTGGGCAGGGACAAGAGCCATTTGCAGCCTCTCACCACTCAGACTGAGAGATGTCAGGAAGCCACAGGGTCCTGGGAACCCGCAGGCCATTCTCCAGGGCTCTGCCACTCTGGCTGAATGGCATGATATTGCCCACCTTCCTTTACTGGTTTCTAGGAGGGTCAGATGCAAATAAATGAGGATGTGTTCTTGTTTTATGAGTTACAACACTGTGGCCAGCCTAGATGGCTGTGTTTTCCTTCCCAGCCCTGGAGAGCAGCTGCCTCGGCCTTGGTGGGAACCCTGGGAGAATAACTCACAGGACGGGAAAACCTGAGGATGGATTCTGCTCAGAAAGACACAGGCAAATTCTACTGAGGAAATGTGGCAGGAAAGGGTGGGACTCTTAGTGCCTCTTGACTGGGGAGGAATGACAGTGTTTCAAGGAAACTGCCATCAGATTGGTGAAGAAAGACAGTGCTTCAAGGAACTTGTCACCTGATTGGTGACAGAAGACTACACTTAAAAAAATTTGCCACCTGATTGGTGAGGAAAGACAGTGCTTTGAGGTTTCCGCTTTCTGAAAAAGCATTGCCCAGAGATCTCTGCTTCGTGATTGGCAAGAAAATATCTACTCTCTGATTGGTGAGCAAAAATTTGACCCAAGAAGTCCAGCCATCTGATTGGTGAGGAAAGACATCTCTGGGAAGTCCAGATCTTTCCCCTCAGCTCTTTCCTTTCCTGGTGTCATGCTCTTATGGGATATGGGACACTTCCCACCAAAAAGAGACCCTGAGATCTTGGTGGGAACCATTCTTAGGAGAAGTTCAGATGCCGGTGGGATGTGTACCCTTGAGATCTTCACAAGGGGGTCTCCCGGTCAACCCCCTTCCACCACCACCACCACCACCACCACCACCAGCGCCTCCTGCCTTGTATTCCCAGGGCCAGATGGTTCAAGGAAATGGTTCCTCGCATGGAAGCACTTTTTCCCCAGTATTTGATCTTTGACAGTTTGCTCTCAGAGCCTTCTGAAATTTTGTAGATGTGGTGCTGACCCCAGGCTCCGGCTTTTTTTTTTTTTTTTTTTTTTTTGAGATGGAGTCTCGCTCTGTTGTCCAGGCTGGAGTGCTGTGGCGCAATCTCGGCTCACTGCAACCTCTGCCTCCCGGGTTCAAGCGATTCTCCTGCCTCAGCCTCCAGAGTAGCTGGGATTATAGGTGCCTGCCACCACAACTAGCTAATTTTTGTATTTTTAGTAGATACGGGGTTTCACCATGTTGGCCAGGCTGGTCTCGAACTCCTGACTTCAGGTGATCTGTCCACCTCGGCCTCCCAAATTGCTGGGATTACAGGTGTGAGCCACAGTGCTTGGCCGGTTAGGCCCCATCTTTTGAGATTGACTTCTGGGAGCCCTATCATAGGCTTTCAGATGCACTTCTTTGCCTTGTTTCAGATGAATTTCACAGGGGAACAGGGACAAAGGGCAGGGGTTCTTGACTCCCAAATTGGCTTGGGAACGGCCTTTGGGGCCTCTTTACCCCAGACTTCTCAGGGCCTGGGCAGGGGGCCGAGGCCACCCATATACTGCTGGTGATTGGCTGACTCTGGACCTTGTCCAGTGTAGAGCAGGGGTGGACCCAGACAAGAACAGCCTGGAGTAAAGGCATCAGATTCCAAACGTTACTATGTAGTTGCTCCATTTGGGAAGTTTCGTAGCAACAAATTTGTTGGGTTCTTTCTCGCCTCCCCTGGTTTAGAAGCAAACCAGAGCTGGCAGGGTTGGTGCATACAAAGGACTGTAATAAACATACCCAGGGAACAGGCGGCTGCACTCTCCAGCTATTCAGTGCGATTTCACAGCACTGGGACGGCCTCGTTGTGGTGCAAGCTGTTGTCCTATACAAAGTCAGATGAGATAAATTTCTCCCTTTTCTCTGCCGAATGGTTTGTGAATGATACTCGTCTTGGAGTCTGTCAAAAGACAGGAGGTTTTGTTTACCATTTGTCTTCTTTATGGACTTTGGGGGCTCTTTCTCTTTAGAGCGGTCAAAGACGACCAAAGACGACGTTGCTATTTAACCATTTCAGCCCTGCCCCCATTGATAACAATATTAATTTATCATTTTCCCAAACCATCTGTGATAGATAAAGACATTCCAGGAGTCTCCTGTGAACCGAATTGTGATGAGAATTAAGAAATTAACAACTGCATCCAGCATCCCCGTACAAAGGGCTTGCATTTCCATCTCACTGAGCTGCCTGTTTCCTTCTCTCATTGTCTTTCCCCCTTTCAAGCCCACAGTTCGTGTGGTTGAATGAAGGCTAAGAAGGTGCTTGAGTCCCAAGCAAGAAGATGCAATAATTAGCCAGGGCAAAAGCATGCAGTCACCCTCACATCTTTGCCAGGATGTTCTTGCTACTTCCATCCACCCCTTATTTCTTTCGGCAGCTCGGTCAAGAGTTGCTGGATGGGGAGGAAATGAACACCACAGTCTTGCCCCCTCTGTTTCCTTGGGTCTCTGTGTGCAGGGGACTCCCCATGACTTTCTCATTCGTGATTCTCCACCTTCACTGTATGGTGTCATCAGCATTATTTGTCTGTAACTTATGCTGTGAGTCTCACCCTTGGCTGCACATTGGAACCACTTGGGGAGATTTGAAAATACTGCCGCCTGGATCCCACCCCCAGAAATTCTGGTTTAATTAATGGGTCCAGATGCAATCTGGGCATTCGGAATTGGAAAAGCTCCCCTGGAGATTCTAATGTGTAACCAACACTGAGAACCACAGAGAATAAGAAATGAGGATGGTGAGTTGCTCTTGGTGGCATTAAGGGAAGACTTGTAGGCAGCCTAGACCCCGGGTTTATTCTTTTGAGGAGAGAGATTGATCATCAATGAATTTAAATGTTTTTTATGATTCTCTTGATGAAAACTGGGAGGGTGAGCATTTAAATTTTTTAAATTTAAAAATCTTGGCCTGGCGCAGTGGCTTATGCCTGTAATCCCAACACTTTGGGAGGCTGCGGCAGGCGGATCACCTGAGGTCGGGAGTTTGAGACTAGCCTGACCAACATGGAGAAACCCTGTCTCTACTAAAGATACAAAATTAGCTGGGCGTGGTGGCACATGCCTGTAATCCCAACTACTTGGGAGGCTGAGGCAGGAGAATTGCTTGAGCCCAGGAGGTGGAGGTTGCAGTGAGCCGAGATCATGCCATTGCACTCCAGCCTGGGCAACAAGAGTGAAACTCCGTCTCAAAAAAAAAAAAAAAAATCTTACCGGGCAAGGCTGGGAGCTTAGCTAGTGTAGCCTGATTAAGGCACAAGATCAGACAATCATCAGTGCCAGACAGATAGTGCTTGCATGTGTGTGCGTGAATATGTGTATTTAGATCTGATCATTTGTGGATTTATTCACAGCACAGCAAAGTTCCCGGGCTCCCACCCTTCTTGGTCTTCCTGACTCTAAGGCATTATCCACCTACCCTATAAAAGCCTCAGGGGCACCCTTTCAATATGTGGGTCCCTTGTCACATTTCCATTACCTGTATTTACACTTTCATGTTTTTTTGTGGGGGGTGCAGGGAAAAGGGTTGGTCATCTGAGGCAGGAAGGTACTTAGTGGCTGGAGCGGCTCCAGCTTTGAGGACAGAGATGCCAAGGCAACGAGTGGGCTTCATTATGGCCAGGTAAGGTTAGTACCTACTGGGAGAAACTGACACCTTAGATACTGCATTTGGGAGAGAGAATTCCCAGTGAAAGAGTTTCACTCCAACTGTGATCTGTGTGGATGCATCTTTTCCCTTGGGAGACATGAGCATCAAAAACCTCACCTATGTATTTGGCTCCATGTTCAAAGTCTATAGGGTATCAGATAAGACTGGTGACCTCTCTAGACCTCAGTCTCCTCATCTGTGGGATTATGTTCAGGTTGCTGGCCTCTGAATCCCTTCCAGCTTTGACATTCCACATTCCACATGCTTCTTAAGTAGTCAGCCTCTTAGGAGAACCTGACACAATAGGACAATTCTTTGTAGCAGTGAAGTTTGTGATCTGGTGACTCAGAAAAGCTGGTAGAGCTAGGAAATTAGGTGGAAGTGGTTTGATTGCAGTCTTTACAGATGAAAAGAGTCCCTGATCTTGTGACTCGGCCCATGTGGCGCACTGTGCCAAACAGGGTCTTCCCGGCCCAGCTGTGCTCATTCCCTGGGCGCTCTTGGCCCGTCCACATTTTCACCTCCCTGGATGTGAGTTCTCTCATCTCTCAGGACCACTTTTATCCCCAAATGCCACATGGAAATTCCTGGAGGATTGGCTGGGCGCGGTGGCTCACGCCTATAATCCCAGCACTTTGGGAGGCCGAGGCGGGTGGATCACCTGAGGTCAGGAGTTCGAGACCAGCCTGGGCAACATGGTGAAACCCTGTCTCTACTAAAAATACAAAAATTAGCCGGGCGTGGTGGCGTGTGCCTGTAGTCCCAGCTACTTGGGAGGCTGAGGCAGGAGAATTGCTTGAGTCCAGGAGGCGGAGGTTACAGTGAGCCGAGATCACACCATTGCACTCCAGCCTGGGCGACAGAGCAAGACTCTGTCTCAAAAAAAAGAAAAAGGAAACGAAATTCCTGGAGGATATGCAGGGGTTCCTGTGCTTGAGCAGAAAAGACTCCTGATCATTGAGCTCCCCAAGTCAGTGGAAGTTCTGGGTTTGGCCAGAGCGTTAAGGCCATTTTACTTGAGGAAATAGTGTCTTTCGGGCTTTTTGTTGCCAGGAGAGCACTTATGGGGCCGGGGGTGGGTGGCACGGGGGTAGGGATGCAGAGCTTTGAAAAGCATGGAATTTGGCATTATTCAGACCAGAGTTCAGTTTCCACCTCTGGAGGCAAGACACTTACTCTTGGGGGCCTCAGCTTTCTTATCTGCAAATGGGGATCATAGTCCCTCCTCCCTCCTAGGGCTATGGTGCAGATTAAATGAGATGATGTGGAGGACGTCCGGGCATGTAGCATGCGTTCCATACATGGCAGCTATTATGATTATTTGTGCAAGTCAGGGAAAACAGAAACACTAGAACCGTCTGCCATTGTTGGCACATACACAAAGCAGAGATGCTTCCTTTGACCCTCTGGTTGATTTAGTTCTTTCTGTGAGTGGTGGCCCTCGGGAGAACCGGCCCCTCTTGCTTCAAGGGCTCAGCCCTGGTGTGGACTTGGCAGCCAGTTCCCACAAGACTGGGCAGGGCCCCGGGGATGGGCCCAAATGCTGTTGCACACTCTTAATAAAGGATTTCCATGCTTTGGGAGCAAAGATGACAAGTCGAAGGGCAGAGATGTGCCCAGCAGTTGCTTGTGGAGACCCAGCACAGAGAGGTGGGGGCGGGCTATGCAAATTCAGATTTGGTTCTGGAAGTGCCAAGAAAGACCAGGCAGCATCTGAGGGACTCCTTGATTGGACTGGGACTTACGGCCGATGGGAGGCCTGAGCTGGCCTGAGCTGCCTCACCTGTGGCACAGACACAGGACCCAGGTTCCTGCTCCTCCCCCACTGTGTCATACAGCCCTATTCCTGCCCCAAGCTCTTGTGACACACACACACACACACTCACACACACACACACACACTGGGAATCATTTGCAAGACCTGTGCTTTTCTCCTTGGCTGTAAAACAGGTGTAGGAAGACTATAGTTAACTAGATCACGGAGTGTCAAATAACCCAGTTTGGGATTATGGGGCTCCCCTCCCCCCAACTTCCTGCCGTCTGCACCTTGATCCGAAAGTGGCAGGGAAAGGATAGGTTGTGCAACTTGAAAGATTTATTCTTTTGTGCCTCGTTAGCAACTGCTGGGGCAAAGGAAAGCATAGCTTCAGAGGAGGTTGACACAGACAGCTGAAATGACATTTGGGGATTATCTTCAGATTTCAGTGATCCTCCCTCCCTTGTTAACACAGAGAATGTAAGAGTGGAGAGTGCAGGGGCATTGGATTGTGGATGACCTGGGATGTGAGGGGACTGTCATCCCACCTGCCCCCTCGTTCTTTCCTCCAGATGTGCAGGGGCAGCCAAATGCCCCCCTCTCCCCACCAGGAAAGGATGGCAGATTGGCCTGAGTTACATCCAGCTTGGTAACAAGATTGTTTGTTCATTTGATTCACCACGTGTTTGTGTAACGCTTATTGCATGCTAGACATGGGCCCTTGGAGCTTGCTTTTTGATGGGAGGTTGACAATAAACAAAGAGGAAAAAGGAAGATAATGACGGATTGTGGTGAGTTACATGGAGAAAAGCAGCAGGGTGGAAGGAGAGAGTAACTGGGCAAGCTGCACTACGAGGTGGCCCTGGAGGGGCTTCTTGTGGACAGGACATCTGAGATGAGACGTGGGGTGTGGGGAGGAAACAGCCACAAGGAAGCTGAGGGAAGAACATTCCAGGAAGAACCAAAGTCTGGAAGCAGGAAAGGGCTTGGTGGGCCCTTGGTCAGAAGGGAAGACAGGGAGGAAGGGGTGGGAAGAGTCAGCTCCTTGGTGTCTGGAGAGGAGGTGGGTCCCATTCTCAGAGCACTGGAAGGCTTGAAGGAGAAGAGTTAACTGAGTGATGTATCAGGCTCACTTTTTTTTTTTTTTTTTTTTTTTTTTTTTTTTTGAGACAGAGTTTCGCTCTTGTTGCCCAGGCTGGAGTGCAATGGCGTGACCTCGGCTCACCACAACCTCCGCCTCACGGGTTCAAGTAATTCTCCTGCCTCAGCCTCCCGAGTAGCTGGGATTACAGGCATGCATCACCACACCTGGCTAATTTTGTATTTTTAGTAGAAACACAGTTTCACTATGTTAGTCAGGCTGGTCTCGAACTCCCAACCTCAGGTGATCTGCCTACCTCGGCCTCCCAAAGTGCTGGGATTACAGGTGTGAGCCACCGCACCTGGCCAGGCTCACCTTTTAAGAAGCTCCTTCTGGGCCAGGTGCGGTGGCTCACGCCTGTAATCCCAGCACTTTGGGAGGCCGAGGAGGACAGATCACAAGGTCATGAGATCAAGACCATCCTGGGAAACACGGTGAAAATACAAAAAATTAGCCGGGCGTGGTGGTGGGTGCCTGTAGTCCCAGCTACTTGGGAGGCTGAGGCAGGAGAATGGCGTGAACCCGGGAGGTGGAGCTTGCAGTGAGCCGAGATCACACCACTGCACTCCAGCCTGGGCGACAGAGTGAGACTCCATCTTAAAAAAAAAAAAAAAAAAAAAAAAGAAGCTCCTTCTGTAAGACAAGCCACAGATGAGGAGAAGATACTTGCACATCCCACATCTGATGGAGGACTTGAATCCCAAATATGTAAACGACTCTCAAAATTCAACAACAAGGAAACAAACAACCCAATTAAACATGGGCAAAACACTTGAAACATCGTCAAAGACGGGCAGATCACAAATAAATACATGGAACATCCTTAGTCATTAGAGAACTGCAGGTTAAAACCACCATGAGGGCCGGGTGCAGTGCTCATGCCTGTAATCTCAGCACTTTGGGAGGCCAAGGCGGGTAGATGACCTGAGGTCAGGAGGCTGAGGCAGGAGAATCACTTGAACCTGGGAGGTGGAGGTTGCAGTGAGCCGAGATGGCACCATTGCCCTCCAGCCTGGGCAACAAGAGTGAAGCTACATCTCAAAAAAAATAATAATAAAATAATAATAATTTATGCACATGATAAAAACCCATAAGACTACACCAAAAAAGTGAATTTTACTCTATGCAAATTAAACGATAATAGCAATAAGAAGAAACTCCTTCCCTAGGGCTCTCTGACACTGTGTCTTTGGGCCTCCTTGTTCCCCATCTCCCATACCTCAAAGCTCTGAACTCACTTAGAGACCAGTCTCCCTGGGTCAGCACTCCCTGCCCTCACCTGGCCTGTCTCTCTGCCCCACCCCCAAAAGCCCTGCCTGCCTGGTGTCTTCGCCACCACCTTACATTAGGTCCCCTCCATTCCAGAACGCCCTGCTGGTTTTCCTGTGTTTCTTCTTTTGGTTGCTGATCCTTCACTCCTGTTTTGGGGAGTGGGGAAGAAATGGGTGCTTGGACACCTCTTTGTGCCTGACATCATCTTCTCTCCAGTGTCACCTCTAGTGAGGGTCCCATCAGGCTTCCCCCCAAGAGGCCTGACACCCACAAGAGATATAGGGACCTGGGGAGCCTCTGGATCCTGCTTTTCTCTGAAGATGCTGGCCCTTGCTGACTTTTCAGACTGTCCTCACTGCACCAAGCAAGCTGCTGCAGTCGCCCTCCCTGACCTCCACAGCAGCCAGGGGACAGGCTGGTCCACGCGGTGGGGCCTGTCCACAGGGCCCCATCCACCCCTACTTTCTTTGTGGATGGCGTCCACCTATGCAGACTGATCCTACTCAAAGCAGAGAAGACTGTCTTCCCCAGCCCAGGAGGGCCACAGGCAGATGCAGCCCTTTGGCATGAGCTGCAGGCCTTGGAGTCACATGGAGCCTCACAATTGGCTCCAGGGGTCAGCCCTCCCTGAGGAAACTTGGCAAGATTTCCACATTCACTGCTGGAGCAATGTCCCGGGATTCAGGGCAGGGTGGTTTCTCTGTCTGTTGCGTTCCTCTGTCCCTTGGAAGTCTTGTGAGGACTAGGAAGGGAGTTTCCCATCAGACTTTGGGAGGGATGCCTTCAGCACTTGCTGTGTGACCCCTTTCTTCTTCTGGGCTGGAACAGAAGACATCTCCTGCATGCTGTACAGGTGAGGAGGGGGCTGCTGATGGGGCCGGCCTCCCTTCTCTGACCTCGTACCAGCATTCCGAGGGCTCTTAGGACCTGTAGTACTTCCTGCTCAAGGCCTCTGCCAGTGCCCTTTTGAGAACAGCTCTCAGATGATCTGTGAGCTGTGAGACCTGTTGGGAATCAGAGCCAGCAGGGGCTCTAGAGATCATGGAAGCCGAGAGCTGCTCTGCTGACCTGTTGGGGTTTTGGGGACCCTCAGAGACATGGCCAGCCATGGAGAATGTTTTCCTCTTCCAGCAAAGGTGGTGACTTCCACAGGGAGCCGGGGGATGAAAGAGCTGATTGGTGGAGTGGTGGGGCAATCTTCCTTCCCATGAGTACAGGGACAGGTCTGGGAGGGCCCTGGAGAAGAAGATGCTTACCTGAGGCTCCACACAGGTGTGTTAGTCAGTGCAGGCTGCAAAGTGCCTCAGACTGATTGGCTTAAACAGAAGTTTATGTCTCATAGTTCTGGAGGCTGGAAGTCCAAGATCAAGGTGTCAGCAGGGCTGGTTTAGTTCCAAGAAACATCTGCTCCAGGCCTCTCTCCTTGGCTTGCAGGTGACCGTCTTCTCCCTGTGTCTTCACAGGGTCTTTCCACCGTACTCATCTGTATCCTGATGCCCTCTTCTAATAAGGACACCGGTTGTTCATGTTGGATCAGGGTCTGCCCCAGTGACCTCAGTTTAAATTAATCAGCTCTTTTAAAGCCACTATGTCCAAATACATCCAACTTTGAGGTACTGGGGATTAGGATTTCCATATCAGCATTTTGTGTGGCAGGGAGGACACAGTTTAGCCCTAGCACAAGGTCAGGCCAGAAGCTGAACTTCAGGACTGGCCAGAGGCCTGGGTGGTGGCTGTGGTGGTGTCTGAAGTGAGGGTGGGGCTGTGGCTGTCCTATCTCCCCTGTCCTGCCTGAAGCTGCTCCAGAGGGGCTCATGCCAAGCTGGCTTTCCTGTCCTCTATGGGCACGTGGCCTTGGATCACTGCCATTTGAAGGTCCTGCCTGACCTCAAGAGCCCCTGGAGCCAGAGTCCTCAGGAAAAGTAGCCAGACCTCTGGATAGGAGCCCAGGACAGACTTCTGGAAAGCCTCAGTATGTGCTTCAGTGGAGAGAGTGCCAGGCTCAGGAGTGTGTCTCCTCCTTGGCAGAGCCCAGGAGCCTTCAGGGATCCCTTCAGAGAGTGTCAGAGGGAGTGGGAAAAGGCAGCTACTTGGGCACAAGAAGCTGAGGATGAGAACCACCTGCCATCCAGGTCAGCTTTGCCAGGGCTGTCGGAAGTCCCTGGGTACTCCCTCTCTTCACTGAGAAACCAAATCTCAACAAGATTCTGGCACCATGCAGGCGGGTGCTGGTGCAGGCAGGGCCAGCAGTAGGGGTGTACGGAAGGCCTGGTGTGCCCTGCAACAGGAGCCCTTTCCCTGCCCTCTTGCCAAGACACTGAGGAACGGCAGCAGAAGGGGCGATGGTCAAAGGGTAGGGGCTGCTGCCCTGGTTCCTTTGGACTCAGCAGGGAGACAAAAACCTTAGCCTGTTAAGTTGTAGGTCACTTCAGTGGGACTTTAGAGGGAGACCCCTGTCGTTACAGATGAGCCACTGGTGGTCCAGAGAGAGAAAGGCACTAACCCAGGGTCACTGGGAGGGTGGGGGGCCAGACCTGGATCCCCTCTTACCCATCTGAAAGCATGTGGGTCACCTGAGCTGTCTGTCCCTGTCTCATGACCCAGAGCAAGGACTGCGTGGGTTCTCTGCTTCACTGGTAGGCTCTCCAGCCTGCCGCGTTCATGGGAAACCTGATCCTGCCGCGTTCTCAGGGACCTGGGCTTCCGTCTGGCCTCACCTTTCTCTTTATGGAAAAAATCCCCGGGTAGATTGTTTCCCATGGCCAGGTGCTGCCTGCTCCGTGCACACGGGGTGACCTGCTGTGGAAGGGATTGACCTCCCTCTGAAAAAAGTGGCTGATTTCCAGGAACATGGGAGCCACCCAGCGGCTTCCTATGGCAGAAGATGTTCTGACCCAGACCACGTTCTCAGAGGAATTAGGGAGGCTCTCTGTCTCCCTCACTGGACCCCCCCCCCCACCACCTCCCCTGCAAAGGAAAAGACCTCCACTCACCTAACTGCCACCTTCTCCCCAGCTCACTCCACACCTCCCCTTCCCTGCCCGCTGTGGCCCTGTGTGTCTGTGTGTGGCTTTGTGGATCTGAGTATATGTCTGTGCGTGGCTGAGTTTGTAGATAGGAATCCGTGTGTTTGTGAGTCAATGTGTGTAGATGAGAGCGAGGGAGGGAGAATTAGTAGGAGTCTGCTTGTATCTGTGTGTTTCGGGGAATATGTGTGAGTCTCTGTGTGTTAGTAGGAACTTTGATGTGTCTGTGTCTGTGTATATTTCAGGGTCAAGGGACTATAGCAGGATGCTTTTGACTTTCTCTTCCTCAAGGCCAGGGCCTGAACCTTCCCTTGGGCTCAGCCTCTCTTCCTTTGGCACTGCCAGTCACATTCTCCCTTTCCAGGCCATAGTATGGCATTGCCATCTGTCAACTCTCCCTACACCTTGAAACTCAGCCTTTGCACAGGGTATAATGGGGGCCATCTCGATTTGTGAATTTTTAGGAAAAGTTCTTACTTTGGGGTCCTTTGGCTGGGGACTGAGAATGAATTCCAGGCAAGTCTGTTAGGATTGCATTAGGTACAGGTAACAGAAAACCCAGTTCATATTATAAGATAGGAGCTTATTTCTCCTTGCAGAACAAGAAATACAAAGGGGGCCATTTACGAAGGGTAATTCCCTCAGAGATCCAGGCCCTTTCCACCTCTCTGCACAGCCCCTGGCCTTCTCCTGCAGTTGTCTTTGCTGGTCCGTGGTCTCCTCTGTGCTGTCATGCACGTTTCAGAGGGCTGTTGCAAGGACCAAGGGATTCGACACGTATGAGAGAGTGTGGATGTGCTAAGGAGTTTGCAGGAGTTGGCACGGGGCGGCTACTGCTGAAGAATACTCTGCCTTGGGCAGACCCTTTCGGATCCCGATTGCTTCCCTTCCTAGAGCAATGATCTGCTGGTGGGGAAACACAAGTCAGCCTGCTGCCTCCATAAACCAGAGGAATAGGTCAGATTCTTGCAGAAACTTAGATTTGGAAACCCAGGAGCAAGCATCAGCTCATGTTGAACCAAAGGGTGGGCCCTTAGGAAGTGCCTGCTGCACACAGCAGACACAGTGGCCCTGCCATTACCGAGGATGGCCCTCACTCCGCCAGACCTCAGCTGGTGCCAGCCCAGGCAGCTAAGCAGGTCACCGGCTGTGAGGGGCCGTGGGGGAGAACAATGCACCATCCTGACTCCACCCAGAGTCTGCTCTGGGTCGGCCGCTGCCAAGATAAAGACAACCTGGGCCAATGAGGGTGTCCACGTGTGACTTGGCTCTGAACGTGCAGTGACCGAGCAACCTTTGGTGACCTCCCTTCAGCCAAATCCAAGGATCCAGAAGTTACTGGTGCACAGCTGTGTTCCATCAGCTCGGAGGAAAGAATGTCTTGGCACGAATCTTAGGATTACCAGCTGGCTAAGGGAGGTCAGCTGGCCTGAGCCCCTGATGCTCACGCTTGCATCAGGGACTTCGAAGACACCAGGAGCCTGTGCTGTGGCCCTTGGCATTCGCACGGCTGACTTAGAGGCACTGCCCATGCTCCATCTCCCTTCCTACAATGAACGAATTTAAGAGACCACAGGGAAAGGTCAAAGGCCCTCTCCAGCCTTCCCTCCTCGCCACCTCCTCTTCTGCACCTCTCCGTGGGCCGTCAAGGCTGGATCTTTTCTTACTGTTGAGTGAAAGAGACAAACAACAGAGAATGAACTTGAATTTAGGGTACATCTAAGAAGACAATTTCCTAACAAAAGGCATTGCTTCTGGCTGGGTGCGGTGGCTCACGCCTGTAATCCCAGCACTTTGGGAGGCCAAGGCGGGCAGATCACCTGAGGTCAGGAGTTCAAGACCAGCCTGGCTGACGTGGTAAAACCCCATCTCTACTAAAAATACAACAAAATTAGCTGGGCGTGATGGTGGGCACCTGTAATCCCAGCTACTCGGGAAGCTGAGGCAGGAGGATCGTTTGAACCCAGGAGGCGGAGGTTGCAGTGAGCCGAGATTACGCCATTGCACTCTAGCCTGGGCAACAAGAGTGAAATTCCATCTCAAAAGAAAAACAAAAACAAAAACAAAAAAACAGCATTACTTCTTTCTATAAGAAGTAGCAGCAAGACTGGAGCAGTTTCATCTGCCTCACAGGCAGGGAGCCCTGTAGGCTGCCTCCGTGCCAGGGCCTGTGCCCCCACCCTCCTCCCACCCCCAGCCCCGGGACCCTCACTCCGAGTGATTCCAGGAGGTTTTGCATGTCCAGACACAACTTCAACAAACAATTCCTCACATTCTTCTCCTCTCCACCTTCCTCCCTCCCTCGTCTTCCTAATTCTCCTCATTGGCCACTCCTGGGCCCGAGGCCGGCTGGGCTGGGAGAGGCCGTGTTTTGAGCCACAGACTCCCGTGCTCACACCCAGCAGTACTTGCTGGGAAGTTCTAATCTGGCTCCTTCAGAGTCTCTGCTCTCACTTGCGTTCTTGGCTTTTTTGGTCCTTTTGGAGGAGGAACACATTAGCAGCCACGAGGGGACACCTGGAATTGCTGCAGGACGCCTTACTGCAGACTCCTCACCTCCAGCCTCCGGGACGGGGCATGGGCAGGACATTTGCCTCCTTCCTTCGGTCTTCCCCTTCTCCACCAAGCTCTGAGGCCGCCGCCTAGCTTCAGGGAGGCAGGACTTAGCGGGGAACGCTGGTGTCCTGTGCCTACAGGTATAGCTGTTCTTGCCCTGAGCATCTGTGTTGGCGGGACATCCTCCTGAGGTCCTGTGGTTACTCTCTTACCGGAATTGGCTTCTTAGGACACAGCGACAGAGCCTCCGTGAAGCATGACAGGGTGGGCAACCCCACCTCTCCACCCTTTCAAGCCCAGGAGGAGGGTGGGGGGCCTGCTCTGTGGAGCCGTAGTTGCTGGCTTGAGAATCCCTGCCTTGCTTCACCTCCCAGCCTGGCCATTCCCTTCCTGTGAGGCTCTGGGAGTTTCCTTTGCCTCTCCCGTCTTTGTTTGCACATTTAATCAGAGCTTTAAGCTAAATGATCACCGTGACCCTTTCTAGTGCTACAGTTTATGGGTTTTGTGATTCAGAAGGCTGCCTTGGCTGCCTGGCTGCAAAGCAGGGTCATGGGTTGGGGGGGGCAGCAGCTGGGGGAGCCACCCCTCTCCGTGACTCCCTCTAACCTGGCAAACCCCAGAGCTTCACCAGTCCTCAAACCCCTCTCCTCCCACACCCTGGGTTGGCAAGAAAACCTGGGGGCAGGGAGCTGGTTGAGGACAGAGTGAAAATGCATAAGCTGACCCTGTCAAGGGAAGGTGTATCCCCCGATCCTGACTCCTCCATTCAGGCGCGATGAGGGCTGCGGGCTCTGCCTTCCCGAGAAGGTATTTGAAAGCCTTCCTCCTGGGCTTCCAAAGGGCTCCCGCACTTCACTTTCCTGCCGCCAAAGCAGTCTCTTCAGGTCGGTCCATTTTGGTTTTTATTCTCCGATTCCAGGTAGGCGGGTGGCCCGTGTCAGAGCTTCCGGAGTGCGTTTGGGCTTGGCTGGGCCTGCTCCCCATCGCTGCTCTTCCTCCAGGGCAGGGGCCATGGAGGCAGCCCTGGGTAGGGAAGGCTCTGCGGGGATGTACTGGCCCCTTCCCCCTTGTCTGACCCTCCCATTTTGCGTTCTCTGCAGCCTGTGATTGCCACCCTGTGGGTGCTGCTGGGAAAACCTGCAACCAAACCACCGGCCAGTGTCCCTGCAAGGACGGCGTGACGGGCATCACCTGCAACCGCTGTGCCAAAGGCTACCAGCAGAGCCGCTCTCCCATCGCCCCCTGCATAAGTATGTGCGGGGCACCCTGCTTTTCAAGTCTCTGGCTTTGTGGGGGACAGTGAGCTTTTGAGGATGCTAGTCACTGATGTTCAGTGGGTTCCTTTTTTTTTTTTTTGAGGGTCTCACTGTGTCGCCCAGGCTGGAGTGCAGTGGCACGATCTCAGCTCACTGCAACCTCTGCCTCCCAGGTTCAAGTGATTCTCCTGCCTCAGCCTTCCAAGTAGCTGGAATTACAGGCGCAAGCCTTCACGCCCCGCTGATTTTTGTCTTTTTAATAGAGATGGGATTTCGCCATGTTGGCCAGGCTGGTCTTGAACTCCTGACCTCAGGTGATCCACCCACCTTGGCCTCCCAAAGCGCTGGGATTACAGGCATGAGCCACTGCGCCTGGCCCATTCAGTGGGTTCTGTTATCAATGTGCATTCCTGCATTCAGGGCCTCATGCTCAGTGAGTTCACGTGGGAGACCCCCCAAGCACATAGAGTTCTTGCAGAAGCCACTGGGGGCTCAGCAGAGCCAGCCTGTCTGAGGCTGTCTATCCTGACAAACACTGAGTCTCCTGTTTCTGGGGAAAAGCAAGCCCCTCTCCTCAGCACTGGCCCCATGCTCACTGTCCACCTGGACCCTGGATCTGGGTGGGCCCATTCCAGGAGTGCTGTTGTCACTATTGCCGGAATGCCGGCATTCCCTCTGCCCCTGGTGGGTTCAGAACAGAAAGGACGGACAGCCCAGGGCCTTGAGAGGAGCTGGGCGGGGCTTCCATGCACGGCACCTGTGTCCCTAATGAAGGACGATAGCAACCCTGAGGCGTTCTGCGCAGCTGTTCGCAGGGGCTCGCTAATAGCAAATGACCAGGGTCCAAGCCTCGGTAGAGGGGGCTCAGCACCCATCCAGGGCAGAGTAGGTTGAAATGGTTTCACAACAACCTCCAATTGTCAGCCTCACAGTTTGTCAAAATCCTTCTGTCCATCCAAATTGTGCAAGGTGAACATTTTTAGACAGCTGGGAGGAAATCTGGGGTTCGGAAAACACGGGGGGAAAACTGAGGTCTCCCTTCTTCAGGGAATTAGGAGTTCTCAGGTTGCTCAGAAATGGTTGGAACCAACATTTCAAATCCCCGGGTGGAAAAATCAAGCCTAGACATGGGAGCTGGTGTTTCTGAATCAGAGGCTGAAGCCTTAGGAACTCTCATGTCCCAGCCTGTGCTTTCTCCCCTCCTCTCACAAAGGGTGGGCTGATGCCTGGTGAGAGCATTGCTCCCTACTTGGACAACCTGGGGCTCCATCCTGGAATTTTCGCTTGCTCTTCCCAAGGGAAGAGCTACAGGTGCCCAGACAGTGCCTGGGGGACTCGTGCCCTGTTTTGTCCCAGCTTGGGCAGCCATGGGCCCTGCGTGTGCATCCCAGAGCCAGGCTGACCTCAGGCGCTGAGGTTGGGTGATCACAGTGACTCTGTGGCCATTGGCTTCGGCTCCATTTGCCGACTTGCAGGATTAGACTAGACCATGCAGATGTTGCTTCCAGGATGTTCCTGCTGAGACCAGGTGGCTTTTTAGGGCCAGCTTCCTAATAACCCATTGTGACAGGGCACCTGTGGTTTGTTGTTGCTAATGCAGTTGCCTGGGAGCAAGATTTGACCCCAAATTGAGGGCTGTGTCCCCAACTTGTTCTTCCTAAAGGAGCAGAGGATGCCTCCGGTGCCTCTCAGATTTGCCCCCCGGCCTGGGTAGCCCATTTCCATCCACCAAGCCTCAAGTCCTAGCTCATCTAGAATCTAGGAGTCAGAGTTTTACCGCAAAGAATCAGATGGTGGCTAGAGTGAGTGGGGTTCATTGTCACTCACCAGAGGAAGTGAGTCCCTTCCTCTTAGGGACTCCTGGTCCATGGTTTGGCCTTGTCCAGAAAGAGGCAGGCTGAGCTTCAGTGCCAGGCTGCTGAACCGATGAACAGTGGGGACTGGCTGAACCGCCTCTCCTTTCTTGAGCACAGGGTGGGGTCTGCGAAGTAGTAGGACCCAACTGCTTTTTAAATATTTATTATTATGTATACTTTTTGAGACAGGATCTTGCTCTATTGCCCAGGCTGGAGTGCAGTGGTGCCATCATAGCTCACTGCAACCTTGAACTCCTGGGCTCAAGGAATCCCCCTGCCTCAGCCTCCTGAGTGGCTGGGACTACAGGTGCGTGCCACCACGCCTGGCTGATTTGTTTTATTTTTTGTAGAGGCAAGGTCTTGCTTTGTTGGCCAGGCTGGTTGCAAACTCCTAGCCTCAAGCCATCCTCCCACCTTGGGCCCCAAACGTGTTGGGATGACAGATGTGAGCCCCTGCACCTGGCCAAAGTGCTATATTAGATAGAGAATAATCAAAACGATCACAGGCTTTCATGAGGCCCTTGGATCTGCACTCTTAGTCCCATTCTGCCCATTAAGAAAATGCTTTAGCGCTTGAGATGTGAGGCTGTAGGAACCTGGGCCATGCTGCCGACACTTCTCTGCACGTGGGAGAAACCTTTCCCTTTGGGCAGGTTCCCAGCCTCCTGCGTGCCGTCCTGCCACGGATCCTTCTCCACCTGTGAGTTGAGCTTAGAGATGAGCAGGGCCCAGGTAGCCACATCACGATGAGCAGAGTGGCCTGGGGAAGCCTCTCTCCATCCCCCCAAGGGTGGAGCTGAGTTGATGCCAGGCCCGGGGGTGGGGGCAAGGCCAGGCTGTGTGTTGCCGCCTCACTCCTGCCTTCTCTCCACGCCCCCCCGCCAGGCGAAAGGAGAAAAACACCACGTGCCCAGGATGCCGCTGCCAGCTTCTGCTCTTCTGACTTTTCTCCTCTTGAGCCAAGGAGTGGGAAATGGAGGGGAGGGTCCCAGGAAGTTGGGAGGAGTCTGTGCTGGGCTCATTCTAAAGTCAAAAAATCATGTCTTCTTACCTTGTTTTCTCTCCATCACTCTCCTCCCCTCGCCCCCGTCTTGAACCTCACAAAGAGATCCCTGTAGCGCCGCCGACGACTGCAGCCAGCAGCGTGGAGGAGCCTGAAGGTAAACCGCCCCCTTCGCTTCTCATTTCCCGCTTTTGCTGTGTGGTGGGGTGGTGGGGTGGGTTAACGGGGAAGGGGCATTCGAAAGCCCAGACTCCTCTAACCACTGTCCGGACTCTGCTCTGTATGAGTGGCACCCCTGGGTTGCATTGAAGAAGCTGGAGCTATAGGATACTATTTTGTGACTTTCCCTCTGAGAATCAAATGGAGGAGATTTTAATGATGCCTCTCTCCCAAGCCTGGAATCCTAAAAACTGAGCTCCTTCTACTTGTCCACCAGCTGCCCGCCAGCCCAACACCGTCCAGGCTGAGGGGTTGTCACTCCTTCCTGGGGCTGCAGAGAAGGAAGGAGCCAGATGCTGGGGATACAGAAGGAGGCTTGGGCACAGGGGTGCACAGGCAGAATGCAGGGGGCCCGGGAGCTGGTCGTGGGGGAGAATCACATCTTCATTTTCATTCGCCTCTAACTGAAAATTTAGCATTTCGTCCATGGCAAAGAGAGGCTGCAGACCGCAGCATGCGGCCGAGCCCGCACCTTGGTCACTGGCAGAAGTCACAGCGGTTTACACATCACATTCTAGCTGGTGCAGATATCATAAATATCGTTCATGCTGGTTATTGCTTCTCAAAAGGACAGAAGTTACTAGACCTGCTGCTAGATCCTGATTTATAATCGTTAATAAAGAAGCACTCGTGTAATGTAACCATACCATCAATCTGGGTCTTTAAAGATATTTGGGCAGCAGCATTTCAGTATTATTAATTTCCTTTGTAGACCTGTACATTTTATTTTAGCATGGGGAAATGTTTTTCTGAGGAAGGGTCCACAGGCTTCACCAGTCCTTGGCACAAGAAAGTTTGCATAGCTCTGGCTATTGGCAGTCAGAGGGCACAGAGCCCTGCCAGATGCCCTGCTGAGAGCATCTCAGGCCTGCACCCAGAGTCCTGGTCCTGGGAGCACACAGGGCTTTTGTGTACTGGTACTTGGGGTAGAAGAGGGCAGAAAGTGACAGTGGGGCACCCCAGCATGGACATTCATGCTGGCGCTGGGGACCCTTTGCCTCCCCCAGAAAGGATTGTAGGGAGGTGTGGGGGAGCTTGCAAACCCATGTGGCTGCCTGAATATTTTAGGATACGGACTGGATTTTGGAGAGTATTGGCAGTGCACTGGAAACTTGAGGGAAGACAGATTCGGCACTTGCACGGGCATGGTCCACAGCCAGCAAACAGGAAAGGACAGAAATGTGTTTCAGGGAGTGCCAGAGGCAGCTCTGGGAAAGCCAAAGACAGTTCAGTCTTGCGTTGTTTGCAGAGCCTTCAGGGACTTTTGGTTGAGCCCCACGCAGGGGAAATGGCGAAGAGAAGGGATTGAAGGAAGCGGCATGACAGGGAGACTGGATGACAGAGCTAAGGTGGGAGATGAGGAAGCTCTCTCTGTCACAGCACAATTCAAAGGAACATCCTAAATTGGTTCAGCTCTAGGGGAGAGCAGTTTTGAAGGTAGAAGACACTTAAATGAAACTTCGATTCTTGCTCTTCTTGATGTGACATTCGTCCTTGCCTAACTGAGACTCACCTGGACAAGATCTTAAGGCTGTGCACACCGCGGGGGGCTGAGGCTTCCAAGCAGGGGCTGTGTGCACAGCTCATGCAAGGGCAAGACAGACCTTAATGATCTATCTCTCCATCTCCGTCTTTGTCTCCCACTCCCCCCATTTCTCTAGTCCTTGTAGCTTGACTTTGAGTTTCTCACAAACCCACAAACCCTTGATTTTGAATTTTTCCCCTTCCAAGTCAGAAATGGGCAAATGGGGAAAAATGTGGAGGGAAGGGATCTCATGAGGTTTCTACATAGGCTACGAGAAACTGGTATAAAACTTCCGAGGTTCTTGGCCCTGCCAGACAAAAGATTCCGGAGCAGCTGCTTATAAACACTTGCAGCCTCCTCTTTTGAAATGTCTTCTTTGAGTTGTTTAACTTTTTGGACTGCTTTTGATTTTGTTACTGTTTATTTCCTTTCCTCATTCTGAACCTTTAAAAGTATGGTTTAAACCGAAGCGAGCAGTAAATAAACACCCTTATAAAATATCTTCCTCAGAGACAGGCTCAGTGAGCGGGTTTGGAAGCCTGTAGTAATGTTTGTAGCTTTGACCAGACCGGCGCTGCCCTACTCTGGGGGTCCTCGGATGCCCAGGGTGTCTGATGCTCTCCCCAGAGAGCTGGAGCCATCTCTGGGACACAAGTGCTGGATCGTGGGGCCTCCCACCACAGAGAGGCTGGGCAGGCCTTGTCTCAGTGGCTGAGACATTGCAGGCAGGAGGCCAGGAGGGCCCCCTGGGAAGCGGGGCCCGGGAGCTCAGTGCTCCCAAACCTGTCCACTCTTGCCGTGTTTGAATAGGGGAGGCCTCTGTGCAAGGCTGCCTGAGAAAAGCTTGTTTACTTTTGCCTGCGTACCAGAGAATTAATAAGCTGAGAATTTGTTCTGAAAGCTGATGGACATAACCTTCCCCTGAACTCATCCCCTTGAAGGGCCAGCTAACTCCGGGAATGTTCTTTACCTGCTCACAGAGCTAGCTGGTAAGCTGTCATGGGGCAGGGAGGTGAGGAACGTAGCGTCTGTGGGGGGTCTGGGGCCCGGGAGGGAAACAGGGAGGAAGGGAGAGAGGGACCACCCACTCAAAAAAGGCATGGTGCCCACGGCTCCCCCGGCACTCACCTACTTATTGGTTGTAGAGACCTCAGCACTCAACGATAAAAGAGACACCTGCCTTCCCTCCCTGTACCACCCCTTCCCCACCAGCAACTCAAGGGGAGTTCTTGATTTGCAAATTGTGTGTTTGGTTTTGTGGTGGCCATTTGGTTTGGTGGGAGGAGTCTGGTGTGGAGCCAGGAGACCTGGGGTTTGCCCTTCACTGACTAACAACTTGGACAATGCAATGGTGTCTCCTTTCTGCCTTCTGGAAGAATGAAGGGGTGGACCCCGTGTTCCGTAGGCCCTTCCCTCCCTGGCTGTCTGTGGCAGGAGTGAGCTCCTCCTGCTGGGGTTTCCTCTTCAGAGGTGTCTGCTTGTTCTTAGTCTGACCCTGAGGGTCCACATCAACTGCCACATCCTGGGCAGAGGCCTGTGTGTGAGTGGAGGACCCACTTCTCCCACATCCCAGGCAGAGGCCTGTGGGCGGAGGTGCTGGTAAATATTTAGCAACTGCCTGGGGCAGGGGGTGGGGATGATGTGTAGCATCTGCCACTTCCCTTGGTGTCAATACTCTCTCCCTGGCCGGTTTCTGGCTACCCAATGAGATGTCATTGAATGTGAAGTTGGGAGAGGTGCATGACTGGCCCTCAGAGCCCATGGCAGCTGATTCCACCTCACCACTGCCCATGGGCCTTCCAGCAGAAACAGAGCAAAGAGGTCCAGAGGCAGGAAAGGCTGCCTTTGCTGGCCTCCTTGGTTTGAGGGATCACAGCTGCCTTTGCATGGAAGCTGGACCCAGGGCTCTGGGGGCACAGGAGCATGGAGCTGGCCAACTTCTGGGCTCCCTTCACCTCCCAACAGGGATCCCGGGTCCTCTCTCCTAACTCTGTCTTCACGAGGCACTTACCCCATCGGGGCCTTACCTGGTGCCTTTGGCTAACTGCCCCAGCAGCCCCAGCCTGGGGTGGGAGTGGCTGCCAAGGGCACCCTTGCACATTACCTTGATGGTTGTCTGAAGGGAAAACTCTGCAGAGCCCGTCAGCCGAACCTCTCCGAGAAGCTCCGCACTCAGGTGCTACCAGGCCTGTGTGGTGGGGGTGGGGGTGGGGATTGACCTTAGATAAATCACTTCCAGTGACCTCTCGGCACCTCCATTTTTTCACGGAAGGAAGTTGGGTTTATGTAGACCTGCAGCCTGGATAAGCGTGGATTGTTCTCTTATTTAGGCTTTTGTTTGCCAAGATAGGGAATAGGTTGGGTGAATACGGGAAAATGAGTTGAAGGGACTTGAATGCGGTATTGGCGAGGGGTTGTGGGGAGGGAGAAGAGGGAGAAAAGGGCACTAAAATAGGAGGCCGAGACCTGAGGGCTGCTTGATCCCTCTCTTGGATTCTTCATTTGTGAAATGGGGTAATCGCAACCCTGCCACTAGGGCTGTTGTGAGGATTAAATGGGATGATCTCAGTAAAGCCTGTGACTCAGTGGAGGGCCTGTTCAAAGTGCTCGATTCAAAAAACAATACATTGACATGCCAAATACTAATGCCATGGTATAATGAGAGGTTGAGCCAGCTTCTCTATCCAGAAAGGCGGGATTGGGGTGGGAGTTGCTGGCGTGAGGACAGGCGTGGAGAGTCAGCTTGATTGGGCTTTTGAAGACCTTGGGAAATCACAAGTTGGACTGCCCAAGGCAGGGAGCAACTGAGGCAACTGCATGGTGGGCTTGTCACAGCCTTCCAGCAGCTCATGGTAGAGTCTGATCCTAGCAGAGAGGTAAGAACTAGAAATCAGGTAAAGGTCAAGAGCTTGGCTTCATGATAGCCAAAAGGTGGAAACAGCTCACCTGTCTATCATCGGATGAACAGATACACAGAATGTGGCATATCTATATAGGGACTATTGTTTAGCCATAAGAAGAAATGAATGGCCAGGTGCGGTGGCTCACGCCCATAATCCCACCACTTCGGGAGGCTGAGGCAGATGGATTGCTTGAGCCCAGGAGTTTGAGTTTGAGACCAGCCTGGGCAACATAGTGAAATCTCATCTCTCCAAATAAAAAAATTAACCAGGCATGGTGATGCACGCCTGTAGTCCCAGCTACTCAGGAGGCTGAGGTGGGAGGATCACCTGAGCCCAGGAGGTTGAGGCTGCAGTGAGCTGTGATTGCACCACTGTACTCCAGCCTGGGTGACAGATCAAGACCATGTCTCAAAAAAAAAAAAAAAAAGAAGTTCTGACATGTGCTACAACACAGAAGAACCTTGAAAACATCATGCTGATTGAAAGAAGCAAGACCCAAAGGCTGCATATCATATGATTCCATTTATCTGAAATGTCCAGCATAAGCAAATCCAGAGACAGAAAGCAGATTAGGGGTTGCTAGGGGCTGGGGAGCGGCTGTTTAATAGGTACAGGTTTTCCTTTTTGGGTGATGAAAAAGTCCTGGAACTTGATAGTGGTGATGAGTTGTACAATGTTGTGAATGGACTTAATGCCATTGAATTGTACACTTAAAAATGCTAAATCTGGCTGGGTGCAGTGGCTCACGCTTGTAATCCCAGCACTATGGGAGGCCAAGGTGGACGGATCACCTGAGGTCAGGAATTCAAGACCAGCCTTACCAACATGGTGAAACCGCATCTCTACCAAAAGTACAAAATTAGCTGGATGTGGTGGCACATGCCTGTAATCCCAGCTACTTGGGAGGCTGAGGCAGGAGAATTGCTTGAACCTGGGAGATGGAGGTTGCAGTGAGCTGAGATCATACCATTGGACTCCAGCCTGGGCAATAAGAGTAAAACTCCATCTCAAAAAAAGAAAAAAAAAGTGCTAAATCATATATATATTTTGCCACAATTTAAAAAAAAAAAAAGGTCAAATGCTTTGGGTCAGAATCCAAGGGTGAAGTGAGTCTGATTTGTCTGGGGCTGGGGTGAGTGTCCTGGAGACAAGGCACTGGAGCATAGGCAGCAATGGGGGACATGCTTGCCTTCCTGTCGCCTCACTGGGAACCTTTGGAGGGGATGGCGGAAGTCGTCTGTTGTCTTCCAGCCCTTTAGCTGTGGGTGTATGGCTTCAAGTTCTGGCTGCACAGTCTGAGCCTCTCTCCCCTTTTGGAGTCATCTTAGAAGGATCTGGTTCCTTGAGTCCCAGGTAGGGAGGCTTCAGTGCTCTCGGTATAGGAGAAAGGGAGCTGTGGGGTCCACAGAGGAGACCACTGGCAGGAGGGGGGATCACTGGAGACCGTGCAGACAGCCCAGGCCACTGGTAAAGAGGCTCAGTAATTGACCAAGGCACTGGTTTCAAAGGGTGGTATGAAGCAGGATGTTAGGCTGTCCCAGGTTAGCCATTTAGATAAACGACCAGTGAAGTCATTAACACACCATCAGATTAGTATTATCCCGAGAGAAGACTGGACCAGACCCAGAATAAAAGATAAATGGATTATGGCTCAGGGAAGGAGGAGACAACATTCATATACATAAGATGCTTGCTCTGTGCTAGGCACTGTTCCAAATCCTCTACATTATTAACCATTTAATCATCTCTTCCACCTATGGAGCTAGGTACTGTCATCTCCTCCCCGTTTTACAGAGGAGTAAACTGAGGCACAGAGAGATGGGTGAGCCCTAGCAAGCCACATCACTGGGATCCCGGCCGTGGTTGCCCGGGCACAGAGTCTGTGAGTGGTGTTGGCCACCATGCCATTCTCACAGGAGTTATGTTTTTGTTTGTTTGAGACAAAGTTTCGCTCTTTTGCCCAGGCTGGAGTGCAGTGGCACAATCTCAGCCCACTGCAACCTCCGCCTTCCTGTTTCAAGCAATTCTCCTGCCTCAGCTTCCTGAGTAGCTGGGATTATAGGCACGTGCCACTATGCCTGGCTAATTTTTGTATTTTTAGTAGAGATGGGGTTTCACCATGTTGGCCAGGCTGGTCTCGAACTCCTGACCTCATGATCTGCCCACCTCAGCCTCTCAAAGTGCTGGGATTACGGGGGTGAGCCACCATGCCCAGCCAAAGTTATGTTGTTTGGTCAATTTTAGATAATTAAAAAAAAAAAATCCTATGTGGTAACATCCTACTAGGAAAGAAGACAAACTCGAGTATCCACTGAGGGATGACCTGAAACCAAAGAGACAAGGAGGGGCAGCCAGTCAAAAGCCACTGCCTTTTACAGGTGCCAGTTAAAGGGGTTCTGGTGAGTGTGGTTGGTTGGCTCATGGAGCTGGCATGACCAGGGCCACAGGTGGTGAGCACTAGAGAACAGTTAGCAGAGCTCCGACCCTTGGGTCACAAGGTAGCCAGAGTGAGACAGGGCAGACAAATCAGCTAATCCCAGAATGGGTGAGCATAAAGAAACCCAAAACCTCCACCGGCAAAGAATCAGCAGAAAATTGCAAAGAATCAGCTGAAGATTGTTAGAACTAATAGAATTCTGCAAGGAGCAATTAAACAATTAACCTACAAAGGTCAGCATGGCCTGTAGTAAGTACTCAGTGAATGCATATCAATTTTATGATAACGGAAACAAAATCTCAACTAGAATACCAGTAAAAATATGAAACACAGAAATAAATATAGCAATAAAGTACAGCACGTATATAAAGAAAAGAACAAGACTTTTCCAAGGAACACGAAGAACAGAAGAAAAGATGGGTCTTGCCACGTTCTGGGAAGATAAGACCCAAAATTGTAAAGCTATCAGTTCTCCCAGAAGTAATCTATATATTAGCACAATTCTAGTCAAAATCCCAATTACATGAAACACGATTCCTAAATTCAGCCAGAAAAATAAATGGGTGATAATTGCCAATAATTTTTTTAAAAGAAGATTAATGGAGGGTGATTTGCCCTACCAGATATTTAAAGATATTGTAAACAGGATTATTTAAATGAGTGTGGTACTGGTGTAGGAATAGAGAGATCGCTAATGCTGAGTAGAAAGTCTAGAAACAGGCCAGGTGCAGTGGCTCATGCCTATAATCCCAGCACTTTGGGAGGCCGAGGTAGGCAGATCACTTGAGGCCAGGACTTCAAGACCAGCCTGGCCAAAATGATGAAACCCCATCTCTACTAAAAATACAAAAATGAGCTGGACGTGGTAGTGAGCGCCTGTAGTCCCAGCTACTTGGGAGGCTGAGGCACGAGAATCACTTGAACCTAGGAAGCGGAGGTTGCAGTGAGCCGAGATCGTGCCACTGCACTCCAGCCTGGGCAACAGAGCAAGACTGTGTCTGGAAAAAAAAAGAAAAAGTCTAGAAACATACTCAAATGTAAACATAAGAACTTAGCATATGGTAAAGCTGTGACTGAGTCAGTGCAGAAAAGGATGAATCAGTCAGTAAATGGTCCTGGGAAAACCGGCTATTTATTTTAAAATAATAACAAAATATGCCGTATATCACCAATGGATTAAAGATTTATATACCTTCAGTATATGTCCTTAAATGTTCTAGAATAAAATATATATGAAAATGTAATATTGATGTGAGGAAGGCCTTTTAGACATGACACAAATGTCAAAGCATAAAAGGAAAGATTTTGAATAAATAATAAGTGGAGCCGGGCGCGGTGGCTCACGCCTGTAATCCCGGCACTTTGGGAGGCTGAGGCGGGCGGATCATCTGAGGTCGGGAGTTCAAGACCAGCCTGACCAACATAGTGAAACCCCGTCACTACTAAAAATACAAAATTAGCCGGTCGTGGTGGTGCATGCCTGTAATCCCAGTTACTCTGGAGGCTGAGGCAGGAGAATCGCTTGAACCTGGGAGGCGGAGGTTGCAGTGATCCGAGATGGTGCCATTGCACTGCAGCCTGGGCAACAAGAGCAAAACTCCATTTCAAAAAATAATAAGTAGAAAACTTCTGTATCTCAGAAATCTCTATAAGCAAAATAAAAGGCAAACTAAAAGCTGAGAGAAATATTTGTGACGTGGTTGACCAAAAAGATTAATGTCCTCAATAATAAAGAACTTTTACAATTCAATAAGAGATCCTAATATGAAATCAGGCTAAAAAAGTGAACTAGAAATTTAGAGAATTTGTACAAATGGCAATAAGCATAGGAAGCATTAAACTTACTAGTAATAAAAAATAACATTAACAAGAATACTCTTTTAAAAGCTTATTAGGGATGGAGCCATGGTGGCTTATGCCTGTGATCCCAGCACTTTGGGAGGCCAGGGTGGGGGGGTCGCTTGAGCCCAGAAGTTCAAGACCAGTCTGGGCAACATAATGAGACCTTATCTCTACTAAAAAAAAAAAAAAGCTAGGGATGTTGGCACATGCCTGTAGTCCCAGCTATCACGTCACTGCATGGCAGCGTGGGTGACAGAGTGAGACCCTGTCTTAAAAAAAAAAAAAGTATTAGACATTAGAGTGACACTGTTTGGAAAATAAAAAGTAATTATTCTCTGTTGAAAGGGTTGGGGAAGCAGGTACCCACCTACTCTGGTGGTGGGAGGGTAACCTGGTGCCACTTTTATGAAGGGTAATTTGGCATTGTGTATCAAAAGGTATCCATGACCCCATCAGTTCAATTCTAGGAATTTAGCCAAAGGAAACAGCGATGTGTGCCAAAATTTAGCTACAGAGATGAATATTGCAGCATTGCTTATAATAACAAAAGACAGACGCAACCTACGTGTCTTTGAGTAGAGCTTGAGTTACTCAGCAATGGGATAGTAATATAATGGTGTGGGGAGAATATCTAAATGGAAAGATAAAATATAATGCCAGGTGACAAAAACAAGTGACACAACACATTACACCTGAAGAATTAGTCACATCAGTGGAAAGACTGCTGTACAGGAGCATTTTGCATAGTTTCCTTCTGTTCGTAGATTTCAGTGGTTCTTAATCAGGGGCTATTGTATGTGGAGATATTTCGGGTTGGGGAGGGTGCTGCTGGCATCTAGTGGGTAGAGGCCAGGGATGCTGCCAAATATCTTGTGTTACGCAGGACAGCTTACGCAACAGAGAAGTACCTGGCCCCAAATGGTGATGGTGCCGAGGCTGAGAACTCCTGTTATACAGAATAAAACCCACACATTCTCTCCAAAAGCATT
Source organism: Pongo abelii (assembly GCF_028885655.2). Taxonomy (NCBI): domain Eukaryota; kingdom Metazoa; phylum Chordata; class Mammalia; order Primates; family Hominidae; genus Pongo; species Pongo abelii. The sequence continues at coordinate 9,149,594 of NC_072004.2, forward strand.
AAGGAGAGCTGGGGCAGCACCGAGAGACAAACCCGGCTCCTTTATTAGTTACGCATCACGTTGAACTGGATGCAGCTGATGGTTTAGAAAGCTGTTTCCTCGGCCGGGCGCGGTGGCTCACGCCTGTAATCCCAGCGCTTTGGGAGGCCGAGGCAGGCAGATCACCTGAGGTCAGGAGTTCAAGACCAGCCTGGCCAACATGGTGAAACCCTGTCTGTACTAAAAATAAAAAATTAGCTGGGCATGGTGGCATGTGCCTGTAGTCCCAGCTACGCAGGAGGCTGAGGCAGGAGAATCACTTGAACCCGGGAGGCGGAGGTTGCAGTGAGCCAGGATCATGCCACTGCACTCTAGCCTGGGCGACCGAGTCAGACTCTGTCTCAGAAAAAAAAAAAAAAACAAAACCGTTTCCTTAAGTCAGCCACATTTCCCACGTGACCATGTTAAAAAAGGACTGAGCTTTTGTATACCTGGTCGTTTTTCCATGGTAAAACTTAGCACAACCTAAAATGAAATGTACCCCAAATTCCAAGTTGTACTATACATTAGTATATTCTGAATTAATGTGATTCAACTCATTATAAACTTTTTATTTTGAAAAATCTTGAGAAGTAGGGAGAAAAGCATGGGGGACAGTTACATTCTCATCACCCAGACTTAGCAATTCACATTTTGTGGTATTTGTTTCAGCTATCTTTTCTGTTAAAATATTTTTAAAGGAGTTTAGACGTTATGACATTTCAGCCCTAAATATTTTGGAATACACCTCCAAAAACTGAGAACATCTTAATGTCATTATTATACCTCACAAAATTAACAATGCATTTCTTAATATCATTTGATACATAGTCCATATTCAGCATTTCTTGGTTCTCCCCGAAATGTCTCCTCACAGCTGTTTTGCTCGCTGGTTTAATTACTAAAACATGCAGCTGGGCATGGTGGCGCACGCCTGTAATCCCAGCACTTTGGGAGGCTGAGGCAGGCGGATCACCTGAGGTCGGGAGTTTGAGACCAGCCTGACCAACATGGAGAAACCCCATCTCTAGTAAAAATACAAAATTAGCTGGGCATGGTGGCGCATGCCTGTAACCCCAGCTACTCGGGAGGCTGAGGCAGGAGAATCACTTGAACCTGGAGGTAGAGGTTGCAGTGAGCCAAGATGGTGCCATTGTACTCCAGCCTGGGCGACAAGAGTGAAACTCCGACTAAAAAAACAAAAAAACATTATGCAGGTTGGGCGCAGTGGCTGACGCCTGTAATCCCAGCACTTTGGGAGGCCAAGGTGGGCAGATCACTGGAGGTCAGGAGTTTGAGACCAGCCTGGCCAACATAGTGAAACCCCATCTCTACTAAAAATACAAAAATTAGCTGGGCATGGTGGCAGGCACCTGTAATCCTAGCTACTTGGGAGGCTGAGGCAGGAGAATCGCTTGAACCCAGGAGGTGGAGGTTGCAGTGAACCGAGATTGTGCCACTGCACTCCAGCCTGGGCAATAGAGCCAGACTCTGTCTCAAAAAAAAAAAAAAATTATGCAATGTTGTGATATATGAAGCATTCTATTTAGAAATGCATCTGGGTGCCGTTCCTGGGCTGCTTTCAAGGATGCAAAGTGGCATGTAAGGTGGAAAGTGTTCCCCGTGTGGTACATGCTGTCACTGTTAACTTCACCTACCCTTAAAGAAGAGGCACTGCCACGTGCAGTCCTGTGGCTTCGTGGAGTGAGTGGTGGGGTCAGAGGGTGTGGAAACAGAAAGACATTCAGCAGTTATTTAAGGTGTTTAAACCGTGGGATTCTCAATCTCAGCACTGTTGACCTGGGGGCTGGAGATCTCTTTGAGGTGGCGGCTGCCCTGTGCACTGTAGGATGTGAAGCAGCATCCCCGGCATCTTCCTACTGGATACCAGCACCTGCCCTCTGGCCAGTTGTGATAATTAAGTGTCCCTTGGGGGACAGAGGAGCCTCTGGCTAAGAACCACTGGATCAAACCCAGATTTTCTGACATCAGCCCAGGTTGCTAGAACTCTGGCCCAGGAAAGAAAGCCAGAGCCCAAGCCAAGGGGCCATGGGACTCTTCTAGTGGGGGGACCTGCTCACTGCCCCCCCGCTTTGAGATCAGACATCCCATGTGTATTAGGTCAAACTGTGCGGAATTGCTGCTGTCTATGCCTATTTCAGACCCACAAAAATGGCAGTTTCCTAGGGTTCAGCTTAACATTTACTTCCCTTTGGCCAGGAGAACCTGCTTCTGAGCAGCCTGCACAAGTCAGTTTCCCCTCTCTTCTTTCTCGCTCTCTGCTGTCTGTCTCCCTCTCTCCTACACCCCCTACCCCCACCTTCCTCATTCCCTCACTTTCCCTGGCCTCCTCCCCACCCCCCCGTCCTTTTCCCCTCTTTCTCCTTTTTGGGACCTGCACAAAGGACCAGGGCAGAGGTCAGGCTGGGGGTGAGCAGGGCCAGGCGAGCTCTACCGCCCCCCACCCCTCCACCCTGGGCCTCTATCACCCCAAGGAGCACAGAGAAGCCATTTGCATGGTGGGTTTCAGGAGCCCCATTGTTCCCCTGTCTCTGGGCCTTTGCAGGTGGAGCTGCCACCAGCCTCGAGGAGGATAAAGGGATGAGCTGGGAGGCCAGAGGAGCAAGTGGGGGCGGAATATTTAGCCCTTCTTGGGAGCTCTTCCCACTGGGGGATCAAGGAGCATGGCTGATGGGAACGGGACAAGTGACAGGTGTCAGGGAGAGAGAGGATGGGAGTCCTTGGACCCACCTCCATGTCACATAGCTGTCACAGCGACCTTGCTGGCAGAGGCTGGCAGGGGTGGGGCAGTGCAGGCTGCGGAGCTAGGCTGAGGCAGGGGTGGATGCAGAGACCCTCCAGGTGGCCCAGGCTCAGAGCTCGGCCTGAAACCCCTTGCAGATTCCTGTACAGGTCCTGGGCTGTGGTGGGAGGGGACTTGTAGCAACTGGGTCACACCTGGCCTGAGGCCCTCAGCGTACAGACTCTCCAGCCCCTATTGCAGCGGGCTCACATGGCAGAATCTTCACAGCCACTGAACTGGGGTGAGTAATCCCCCTCCTGCTCAATCCCCCTCCAGCCCCAGAAGCAGGGGATTGAGCAGGACCCACAGTGGTCCCTCTAATTACTTAAATACCCTGCCAGATCTAAAGCCGCTCCAGACTTGAAGAAATAATAACAACCATCACTGCAATCCTTTACTGGAGATCATGGGTTTTGAGTATTCCACCCCACTCTAGTTAAAGCATTTTGCAAGCCATTTGGTAATCCTGGAACCAGTCTTCTCGGTGAAATGAAGGAGCTGGGCTAAAGGATAAATTTGGCCCCTTCTCAGCTCAAAATCGCTGGGGCCTGGGAAGGCCGGCTTTGGAGGCCACTGTGGCCACCAGACCCCATCTGCTGTCCTCCCCTGTGCTGCCAGCAGCTAGGCAGGGCCTGGGGTGCAGAGCCAGCCTCGTGTTCTTGGGCACAGCACCTGGGCAATGGGGGGGTGCCTGGGAGGTTCTTTCAGGGCTGTGTTGAAGAAATTGTGGGGAATTTGGACCAAGGAGGGTGCTCAACCCTAGGGTAGGAAAGAAAAGAGGAGAATGGATTGGTGGGGACATTGTTTAGCCAGTTGCCAGGCAGCCTTGCTCTTGGGGACATAGACCTTCGGAGTTGGAGGGACCAGCACAGTGGTGTTGAGGCCGGGAGGCTACCAGTTGCCTCCTCCTGTGGCTGGTGTGGTTACGCTCAGACTGTCCCCAGCCCCACCTCCTGCTGAGCAGGATTTTCCTCTCAGCAGCTCTCTCCCTCTGCTCCTAAAGCTGTTTGTGTGGCCACACGATACAAGTCTCCTGCCTCTGCCCTGGGGCGTGGTTCATGGACCTTGTCTTTGCCATCCAGGGCAGGGCTTCAGGCTTCAGTAAGGGCAGTAGATTGGTGTCTAGGAGGGAGGTGGCCAGCGGGGCATTGCCCCTCCCCATTCCCTCCTCCAGAGAGGTCAGTGCCTTCCTAGGGAAGACTGTAACGAGTGTCATTTGCACAGTTTTGTGGTCTCTGCTCAACAGTACGATGTATTGTGGGATTAAGGAAAGGAGAAAGCCTTCTATTTGTAGAAATCAGGAACGAAGCAGGGATCTGAAATGATTTTGCAGAGAGAGGCATGTGAAGCTTGGTGGTGTGTGGAGCCGGCTCACACCTGTTCACACTGGCTCACGAGGGCCGACTGTGCATCTCTTCCCAATTCTGCGTTCAGGGTGTCCTGCTGGGAGTTTGAAATTGGCCATGGTGAGAATATTTACACTTCGGAAGTTGACAAATGGTAAAAATCAAAGCATTTTTTTTTTTTAGTTCCCCAGAGAGCCAGTTGTTAGACATTCCTCAGCACAGCATTGTCCAAAAGGCATCCTGAGAGTGAAATTCAGGCTCTCAATACCAGAAGGAACCGAGAGATAGGTCATCCGATTGGGCCTGCACATCTGACAGATGGGGAGACTGAGGCCCAGAGGAGGACAGTGGCTTGTCTTAGGTCATGCAGTGAGTCGATGGCAGAACCAGTATTTCCACTTTACCACAGTCCTTCAAGCAGACCATCCTTTCAAGCAGGAAGCTATGGAGTGACACAGAGGCTTAGAAAAGCTTCCTCCTCCTGAAGAGGGATTAGAAATTCATGGCATGGGCCAGGTGCAGTGGTTCACATCTGTAATCCCAGCACTTTGGGAGGCCAAGGTGGGCAGATCATCTGAGGTCAGGAGTTCGAGACCAGCCTGGCCAACATGGCGAAACCCTGTCTCTACTAAAAATATAAAAAATTAGCCAGGCGTGGTGGAAGGCACCTGTAGTCCCAGCTACTTGGGAGGCTGAGGCACGAGAAACACTTGAACACAGGAGGCGGAGGTTGCAGTGAGCTGAGATCATGCCACTGCACTCCAGCCTGGGTGACAGAGCAAGACTCTGTCCAAAAAAAAAAAAAAAAAGGAAGAAAGAGAAAAGAAATTCATGGAAGGGGAAATGGGTTTTAGAGAAGACTGCTTCAAGATTTTCTTCAGGCTGAAGCTGGGCTAGGCATCTACCAGCCTCCCTCTTCACCTCCCCTAGTCTCCTGGACCAGCCTTCCTTCTGTCCTACAAGGCCACCTCCTTCAGCCCAAGGATTAGGAAGTTGCACTTCGGCATCTAAAAATCTTCCCATGGTCCAAGATAGCTTCATAGTAGCTTCTATCTTCACCAGACAGAGAAGCCTCCAAGAAGGTGGTGACCTTTTGGGATTGTCCTGGACTTACCCTTCCCTCTTCTTCTTTGAGGCTAGTTGATGGCTGTGGGTGGGATGCCAGCCATCCACCCAGGTTATTGGGGCCCTGCTGTCTTTGGCTTTAATTCTCCCAGAATCTCAGAGGGCCCGAGACAGGGATTCTTGTGTGGGTGATTTATTCAGGGGGCGCTTTCAGGAGAAACCAGTAAAGGCATGAGGGAAGCAGGAGATTGCAGGGGAAGAAACTGGGAAAACACAAGGCTGCAGTGGAAGTCTAGCCTCAGCCTGATCCCGCGGGAGCTCGGGAATCATATCCAAGAAGTTGTCATATTTACAGGCAGAAGGGCTGGGCAGTGATACCTGCCCAAGTCAGTCAGCCATTGGCTATGGACTGTGCCCTGCGGAAGGGCACATGTAACCTCCCAGATATCTCCAGGGAAAGCAGTGTCCATCCGTCAAGGGCAAACATTCAGAGAAGGGTGCAAGTGTGAGCTGCGTGCAGCTGGGTGGTGCACAGGTCCAGTCAGGGGGCTCTGGGCGGGGCACCAGCCACCTCTGCTATACTTGGTAAGTGATTTGGTGGGAAAGGAAGTTTTACTGGAATCTGGGGACCATCTGTGGGTTTCTGTTTTGTCCACTCTCCAAGAGCCCTACACTGTAGAAAAACCTGGTGGTTATTCTCTGAGGTCCCATGTCCTCCCTCCTGTGTCCAGCTGGTCTCAGTAATGACAGTCTTACTGATATCTCTCACATCTCCTCTCTAGAAGACCAGAGACCAAGGGGAACTGGAGCAAGAGAATCACAGCCCAGGAGTTCAGGCTCGGCTGTGGATCCTACAGATCCCTAAGTACTGTATCTGACCTTTTGCTGGGAAGGTCACATATAGACCTCCTAGAGAGACTTCCAAAACAGTTCTGAAAGACAAAGGACTAACTAGCTTTCACCTACGAGGGAGGCCATATGTGTGGGAGGTACCATTGAGCTCCATTCCTGGTACCCACTACCAGCTCCTGTTAGAAGCTGGGGAACAGTGACTTGGGCCCCTTGGGACAAGATAACAGGCATACCACCACGGCTGTACCCACTGTTGTCCTAATTCAATCTCTTTCTCTACTTCTCACAACCCTGTATTGGTCAGGGAAGATTTTATGCTGTAACAAACAGCTCAGATAGTCTAGTCCAGCTATTTCTTTTTCTTTCTTTCTTTTTGTTTGTTTGTTTGTTTGAGACAGTGTTTCGCTCTTGTTGCCCAGGCTGGAGGTGCAGTGGCACAATCTCGGCTCACTGCAACCTCCGCCTCCTGGGTTCAAGCAATTCTCCTGCCTCAGCCTCCCACGTAGCTGGGACTACAGGCACCCACCACCACACCCAGCTAATTTTTGTATTTTTAGTGGAGATGGAGTTTCAACATGTTGGCCAGGCTGGTCTTGAAGTCCTGACCTCAAATGATCCACCCACCTCAGCCTCCCAAAGTGCTGGGATTACAGGCGTGAGCCACTGCACCTGGCCCTGCTATTTCTTACTTTATACCAACAGTCAATCACAGCCCTGGATGGGTGGCTCCCTTCCAAGCAGTGAGTCAGGGGCCCAGGCCTCTTTCATCACATAGCTCTGCCATCTTCTAGGGCCTGTCATTGTGGGTTTCTCTGCATCCACCCACAGTCAGGGAACAAGAACATTGGGAGCTCTTGGGAAACCTATGGACTGGGCCTGAAAGTATTGAGGATCATTTGTACATGTGTCCCATTGGCCAAGACTCAGTCACATGACCACCCCAACTACGAGGGGGTCGCTGGGTAATGTAGTCTATATGCCTGGTTGGGCGGGGAACGGAGTAGTGTTTGGTAACCACCTATAGTCTTCGCTGTAGATCTTTTTTGATCACTCTGCTGACTTCAGGGACATCTGCGGCCACCTGTCATCATGGTGTTGCCATTTTGGCATCAGGAAGTGGTGGTGAGCTTTGAGGAGCTTTGTGTGTGTTTGTAGGAAGTAGTTTAGCCCAGTCTTAGCCCCAGGGTGTGCATTCTGCCCGACAGCTGCCTAGATTTGGGTTGTAGGCAAGCTAAGCAAAGGCAACATCGGGTTCCAAGGCATGACCTCACTGGCATTGGCTTAACCAGCCAAGCTAACCGGCTAGCCAACCAGCCGGGTGGACGCTACAGGACTACAAGCATCCTTCTTTTATGACCTTCCCAGGGAGCCCCGCTCAGCTCAGCTGAATCACCCTTTAGTGCTGACAGCAGTTCCAGTCTGTGTCCACTGTTGGCTCTCGCTGGAGAAGCCTATAGAGAGCCAACTGGTTCCCTATTGGGACAGCTTTGTTTTCCCTGCTGAACACAAAATCCCCTGTTCACTGGGAGAGCTGACAAGGAGACCCCATGGGGCTGGCCTGGTGGGAGCAGATACCAATGAATGCAGCGCCCGAATGGCTTCAGCTTATTAAAGGCGAATACACAGGATAACTCTGCCCGCTGAGTGGGAGATAGAATGGAGGGCACAGAGCTGTTACAGCGGATTAGCAGCCGCAGACGGATGGAGGCAGGTGCAGCCTTTTCTGCAATTTGGAAGGGTTTATGAAATACTGATCCTGTGCTCTATAAATCCTTCCCTTGACCTCATCTGGGCTACAGGCTGAAAATGGGGGATTTCTTGTTCAGCCAGGCTTGATAGTGGCTTTTAGTATTTTCCCTGCTCCCTGCCAACTCCTAGAATTCCCTGGGAATTTTGATCAGAGGATTTATGCATGTATCCATTTATTCGTTTTCTCTTCATTCATTCATCACTCACACATTTACCAAGAGCCTGGGCTAGGTGCTGAGGTTACAGAGCTGAGTAGAACATGGAGTTTTATCCTGAAGGGACTGGTGTACTGTGTGAGAAAGACACAGAAATAGAATATTCTAATTCACATTGTTAATTGTTAACTAAATCCACACGTCAGCAGATACCAACATAACCTTCCGTGGGCCTGAGCCAGTGGCGGGTGTCACTAAGAGACTGCTAAGTCTTTTGCGGCCCAAGTGAACGAAGCCTCAAGTTCAACAAGGTGTCTTGTCGCCTCTCTGGACGGGCTGCTGTTTTTTTTTTTTTAATGGCACAGATGGCAGATAATAGAGGATGATACTTAGAACCAGTGGCATAGCTGGAAACTTGAGTTCCTCTAGCAAAAGCTCTAGAAAGTTCATCTTATGAGGCAGAATTTGCATCTTGAAGAAGGCGTAGGAGGCTGCTAGCAGGTGTCTTTCTGGCTTGGATGCAGATTTGGTGTCTATGTCTTTTCCTCTTAGAGATGGGAACTCCCTCGGTCAGACACCCGTCATCCAGGGAGGTAGCTCATTTTAGCAGGCAGAAATCTCTGTGCTCTCCTCCTGGGTTTACAGAGCTCATCTCTGCTGTAAGATTTCTGAACTTACTGTGTGGCTCAAGGTTTTGGTGAGCATATTACCATGAGGAAGAGCATGGAGTGGGTGATTTGGACCTCAGGGCTACCATAAGGCCTGATTTCCAAGGGAAGAAGAACATGAGACCAGAGGGCTCTGAATTAACCCTGTTAACTTGTCCCAAGGGGTCTCAGGCGACTGTTCCCCAGCTCTAGCAGGAGCTGGTGCATGTTGGCTTCCAGGAATAGAGCTCAGTGGTGCCTCTCACACATATGGCCTCCCTTGTAGGAGAAAGCTGGTTAGTCCTTTGTCCACCAGAATTGTTTTGGAAGTCTCTCTGGGAGGCCTATAGGTAAACTTCCTAGCAGCAGATCAGATGCAGTACTTGGGGATCTGTGGGATCCACAGCCATGCCTGAACTCCTGGGCTGTGATTCTCTCATGCCAGTTCCCATTGGTCTGTGGATGACAGGGAGTCAGGGAAACAGACTCAGAGAATGCCCTCCAAAACTGGGAAGCAAATATGGAACAGCAGTTAGAAATCCCGTGTCTGGGGAGTTCTTGGAGAGAGAAGAGATGGTTAAGAAATAAAAGACTGGGCTGGGAGCGGTGGCTCATGCTTGTAATCCTAGCACTTTGAGAGGCCAAGGCGGGCGAATCACAAGGTCAGAAGTTCAAGAGCAGCCTGGTCAACATGGTGAAACCCCGTCTCTACTAAAAATACAAAAAAAAAAAAAACTTAGCCAGGCATGGTGGTACGCACCTGTAGTCCCAGCTACTCGGGAGGCTGAGGCAGGAGAATCGCTTGAACCGGGGAAGCAGCGGTTGCAGTGAGCTGAGATCGCACCATTGAACTCCAGCCTGGATGACAGAGCGAGACTCCATCTCAAAAAAAAAGATATAAAGGTGAACTTGGCAACTTGTTAAAGCCTGAGACATGTCCTGCTGAGATGGGCAGAGCAGGGATGAAGTCCAGGCTATCCACTGGCCTCTTGATGCCGGAGGCTCCACACCCTACAGTGGGCTCTTTGTGAGGGCAGCTGTGTCTCTGGCTGTGTTTCTGCTAGCACCTTCCACACAGGGTCATTTGAGTCTGTGGGTACCTGGAGTGTATTGAGAATTCATTACTTTCCTAAAGCAAACCCAATACCTTTATTCTCCGTGTGAGAAGGTAGCAGAGTTTGGTCTTGCCGGTGGGGGGACTTCAGTATCTACCATGGTGTGACATTGTTGTGGGTTGAGTGGTTCCCCATAAATAGGGTTCCCAGAAACCTGAGACACATTATTCATTGAAATGCCACAAAACTGTAAAAAAACATTTGGAGTGGAAATCTTTTCCAAATGTATCACCAACTTTTTTGCCTTATTAAGCAACGCACAACAAACATAATTTTACTTTTCAGGATGATTCAGCCATAGCAGAAGAATCGTGCTGTCTGAACAGTCATAGTTACAAATCTTATTCAACTGTTGGGACTGTTTACCTCTGTTCAAAATGATATTGCGATATTCTGCATCTGTGTTTCATGGTTTCATAATTTTCTTTTTTTCTTATTTTTTCTTTTCTTTTTTGAGACGGAGTCTCGCTCTGTCGGCCAGGCTGGAGTGCAGTGGTGCGATCTCGGCTCACTGCAAGCTCCGCCTCCCGGGTTCACACCATTCTCCTGCCTCAGCCTCCCGAGTAGCTGGGACTACAGGCGCCTGCCACCAAGCCTGGCTAATTTTTTTTATTTTTACTAGAGACGGGGTTTCACCGTGTTAGCCAGGATGATCTCGATCTCCTGACCTTGTGATCCGCCCGCCTCGGCCTCCCAAAGTGCTGGGATTACAGGTGTGAGCCACCACGCCCAGCTGGTTTCATAATTTTCTGCCTCTTCTTTGCCCTCTGTTTGCCAGTTGTTCCCTCCTCCTGCCAATGTGTCGATTCCTTTGTGATAGTAGTTTGACTGTTTGAACCTCTTACTGCCTAGTTCTCACCTGTATTCCAGAGAATGAAGACAAACAGATAAGTAGCTCCAGTTTACAACACTTCGAGGTTTCTATCATACCTTCCAAAGAATCTGAAGCACTTTCAGGCTCAACATAGATGTCTGTAAAGTAGGGAGGAAATGGTTGGTCTCTTCAATTCTCATATCAAGAACTGAGGACTGGTTGGGCGCGGTGGCTCACACCTGTAATCCCAGCACTTTGGGAGGCTGAGGCAGGCAGATCACTTGAGGTCAGGAGTTTGACAACAGCCTGGCCAACATGGTGAAACCCCGTCTCTACTAAAAATACAAAAAAAAATTAGCCAGGCATGGTGGGGGGCGCCTGTAATCCCAGCTACTCGGGAGGATGAGGCAGGAGAATCACTTGAACCCGGGAGGCGGAGGTTGCAGTGAGCTGAGATCATGCCACTGCACTCCAGCCTGGGCAACAGAGTGAGACTCTGTCTTATAAAAAAAGAAAAAGAAAAAAGGAAGAAAAGAAAAAGAACTGAGGACCAGAGAGTCTAGGAAGAGGAACCAGCATAATGGGGTTTCTAAAAACCATGCCCTCTAAGTTTGAAGGAACCAGGAAGCCTTGGAAGGCGAGGGGCTCCTTCTTCAAAAGTTTTGAAGGCTGTTCTGGGGGTGAAACAGATGGAAGGCTTGTGCTGGGCTGTTCCAGAAAGTGGAAGTAAGGCCATCTGTGGGGTGACAGAAGTCAGGTGAGGCTCAGCTGATGGCAGTCCTGTCCAGTCCTAGGATCGGTGATGAGGGAGATTCAGGGAGATTAAGAGAATGGGAATGGCAACAGGAGTGCAAGGATAGACCACCCTTCCTTCCTTCTTTCCTTCCTTCCTTTTCTCTTCTCTTCTCTTTCTCATCTCTTTCTCTTCTCTTTCTGACAGAGTCTCACTCTGTTGCCCAGGCCAGAGTGCAGTGGCGCCATCTCAGCTCACTACAGCCTTAACCTCCCAGGATCAAGTGATTCTCCTGCCTCAGCCTTCTGAGTAGCTGGTACTGTAGGCACCCACTACCACACCCTGCTAAGTTTTGTATTTTTAGTAGAGACAGGGTTTCGCCACATTGGCCAGGCTGGTCTCGAACTCCTGGCCTCATGTGATCTGCCTGCCTCGGCCTCCCAAAGTGCTGGGATTACAGGCATGAGCCAAGCAACTCTTTCAGTTCCAAGGGGGTGGGTTCTGTGGCCTGTGTCCAGTCTGTCAGTCGGTGGCAAATGACAGTGAATCAGGAATAGCAAGGATGCGTCAGCTTCCTCACTAAGCAACTCCCTTCACATACCAGGCAGAGACACAGCTACCCTCCCAAATAGCCACTGTAGGGTGCAGAGCCTGGAAGTTGAAGGACGTCAATAAGGAATACCTTACTGAGTTCTGGGCCCCATTAGGGTGCTGTGGTTGATTAGTGATGCCTGCCATGAGGTCGGGTAGGGAAACCAGTGGTCTGTGTGCTGCCTGTTCACTTGCTCTCAATCCGTGCTTCTTCCATCAACCCTCTTTTTTTTTTTTTTTCTGGAGATATGTTGCTCATTATCGGGCCTTTCAAAATAGGAACTCCAGGTTTCACACTTTCTTCTTTTCTTTCTCTTGTTCCCTGCCTGGGCTTTCATTACCATTAAGAGCCAGAACTTATCTGCCATTTGGATGAGGAACTTCAGAAACAGGTGCAGGAAGAGAAACTTGCTCTCTCAGTGCAGCAACTTCTTGAACGTGGCCCACTTCCCCTGGAAGGCTGTGAACACCACTTTATCTCTAAAGGCTTGGCTGGTGGGAGGAGGGCACTATTTGGGGAAGGGTATGGTGGCAAGGATAGATGAGGGTAGGGGAAGCTACACAGAGGTTCTGCCTGAGGGCTGGGAAGCCAAAAGGATCGTCCCTTGAAAAGGGGCAGCCAGGTGCAGTGGCTCATGCCTGTAATCCTAGCACTTTGGGAGGCCGGAGCAGGAGGATCACTTGAGCCTAAGACTTCGAGACCAGCCTGGGCAACATAGTGAGACCTCATCTCTACAAAAAATAATAAATTAGCTGTGTTTGGTTGTGTGCACCTGTAGTCCTAGCTACGTGGGAGGCTAAGGAGGATCATTGGAGCCCAGGGGTTCGAGGCTGCAGTGAGCTATGATTGCGCCTCTACACTCTAACTGGAGTGACAGAGGGAGACCCTGTCTCAAAAAGAGAGAGAGAGAGAAGGGGCAGCTCCTGTATTGTGATGGGGGGAGGTTAAGGGTCAGTACTCACTAGTCAACAGGTTGCCATGGCTCTGTGTATAGAAAGAGACCCCTCTGTCCTGTGCTGGAGTGGAAGGCAGCTGTGTTAGGGAATAGGCCCCTACCGGTCAGTGACTTTGGATGCTGAACACTTGTGCCTCTGTTTTCTCCTGTGTGTCATGGCCATGGCAGTCCTAGTACCACCTGAACTGCCTCTTCCTGTGTGGCTGTGCAGCTTACCCAGGACATTGGGTGGAAAGCACTTTGGTGAGGGCTTGGCAGGTGTAGACTCATCACCATTCCGGTTGCTCCTGCTGCAGATGGGCTGAGCTCCAACTGGGGCATGCCTCTCAGGCTGAGGCAGCATCTGCAGGCTGGGAACAGGGTGACCCCCAGGTCTGGGACTGGTGGCAGAGCAGGGTCTGGGGTGACTTCGCGGGAGAATCAATTTCCTCAGCAGAGTTGACACTGGCTGGGGAGGACCGGGGCTGAGCAGCTGAGGGTCAAGAGAAAATTCTGGATGTCCAGGAGCTGGTTCAGCCAGCTGAGGTCTCCTGCCTCCAGCCAGGAGGGCTTTTTGCAGTCCCAAATGCTCTGGGCAAGAGGCTTTAATCTAATTACATGCTTTATTTGAGCCAATTTGTTTTCCAATCCATCTTGTTCAGCAAAAAGAAAGAGCCTGCTGGGGACTCATTTGCACCCTCTTGTTCCAAGTGGAGAAGAGGGGTTGAGCTCCCATCTCACATGGTCAGTGCAGCCCCCAACCTCTCCCAGCCCGGCCACCCCACCCCTGAGCCAGGCTGCAGACCACCCTGCCCTCAGGGGAGGCGGCTGGGGCGGCTCAGGTAGAAAAAGCCTGGCAGGCTTGCCCCATCCCAGAAGTCCACCCCAGCGTGCCTCTCCATGCCTTCCCTTTGGGGGTCCCGGTGCACTAGGCAGGAATGACACGGGATGGGCTTCCAGGTCAGGCAGCCTGGGAGGGGATTTCATCCTCAGGCGGTCACCCAGCCTCGGAACCTTCCTGGCTCCTCCTGTGAGAGCTGCCCTCAGAATCCAAGGCCCCGTATTTTTAAATCTGCAAATATATTTTCATCATAAGGCAGTGGATTTAGGATCTGTGTTATTAAAGTCCAAACAAAACACCAAAGCCCTTCAAACCTCCCTGGAGAGGGAAGATTTATCGGCTCCTGCTCTCCTCCCCAGGCACGGAGCCACACTCTCCAAGCTTTGCTTTTTAAGTTTTGCAGCATTTTCCAAAATTGCCTTTTTCCGCCCTTCCGAATCCTGCTTGGAGCCTTTACTTTTCGGCTGTTTACAGAGACTCGAGCCTGGTGACTTCCACCTTTGGAGTAGGGGAGTGCCGGAATTGCTCGGCTGAGGGTCACTTTGTCTGCCGCACAGTGGTGGCAGCTGCGCCCGTTTTTATTGAACTTGCTCAACAAATATTTATTGAGGGCTTGTTATGTGTCCCGGGCCCTGGGGATACAGCAGTGAAGACTTCACTTCGGGGAGGAAGACAGACAATAAACAAACCAAACTGAAAAATGTATCACTGCACAGGGTGACAAGTGCCGTAAAGGAACCACATCCGCTACAGATGGAGTTGCTTTTCAGAACAGCCAGAGGTCAGCCATTATTCAGTGAATCAAGGACATACTTGAGTGAGAAATATCTTTGGGTTTAAAATAATTGGATGTGCCAGTAATACAATAAAATTGGTTTTCTGCCATGGCTCCTAAACTACAGTAAAGATAATGAGAGCCAACATTTTTTAGTGCCTGTCATGTCGGGCTTCATCTCGCTGGAACTTTTTAAAAGATTGTTACAAACGCTCACCCCCGCTTAATAAATGAGGAATCGGAGGTTCAGAGAAGTGCAGCAACGTGTCCAAGGACACACAGCTTTGTAAGTCACAGAGCCAGCATTTTGAGTTCCTTGGTTGCTTGTCTGCCACCCCCTCTGTCCGGCTGGATCCTTCCCGCTTCCCAGCATCCTGCAGCCCTGAAGCTCATCAGTAGTCTGAGACCGTTGCCACTGGAGCCGTGGATTGTATCCTGGGGTCCAGGAAGAGATGTTCTTGTCCAACTAACATCCCACACCCCATAGACAGCAGACTGAGGCCTGCAGAAAATCCTTCCGATTCAGAGCTCAAGGGTCCCATTTTTCACATATTAGCTGTGCATCTGTCAAAGGTGTCACGACCTTCTGATTTCTGGTGCCACTCAAACCCTCTCTAGCCCAACTTGTACCCTCTTTGTTGTCAAAGAGTTTGGCAGGTTTTAAAGATGCCTAAACCAGCTGGGTGCGGTGGCTCACGCCTGTAATGCCAGCACTTTGGGAGGCCGAGGCAGGTGGATCACGAGGTCAGGAGTTCGAGACCAGCCTGGCCAATATGGTGAAACCGCATCTCTACCAAAAATACAAAAATTAGCCAGGCGTAGTGGTGTGTGCCTGTAATCCCAGCTACTCGGGAGGCTGAGGCAGAAGAATCGCTTGAACCTGGAAGGCGGAGGTTGCAGTGAGCTGAGATTGTGCCACTGCACTCCAGCCTAGGCAACAGATCGAGACTCCGTCTCTAAAGAAAGAAAGAAAGAAAGCCTAAACCCTTTACCCAGGCTGTCTCAGGGGTATCATCAGAATAATTGCAAAGGGTGCTGACTGATGTCTTTTGTTTGGGGAGCCTGTGTTTATGGGTTCATTGGTCCAGGCAGCCTTGGTATCTCACAGAGACAACCGCAGTCAGCTTATTGTCCAGAGTGTATATGCCAGTGGGTTCGCTGAGCAGTCAGTGGTGACCTGCACTGTGCTAGGTGCTGGAACATCAAGGTCTGATTTGCCAGGGCAGGAGGCAGACAGAAAATCCCACACCAGGAGATGGGCACTAAACCTGGAGGTTTTCTTGTGCCTGGGGCTGAGAGGAAGGCTGCACAGGGAAGTGGCACAGGAGCGGATTCCAAGCACATGTGCCAAGGGGAAAGGCATTCATGGCCTCCGGCTTCTCCTAATACCCAAGGGCTTAGGTCCTATTCTTTCCAGATATTATTCTGCAAGTAATAGGATTCTACCACCACGTGCTCCAGGGGAGGAGTGGACGCCCCCATGAGCCTGATGTACTCTTCATCCCCAGCCCTGCCTGTAGGGCCCCAGCTCTAGGCCTGTAGCACAGCCAAGAAGGGGACCTTGCTGGATGATGCAGGGCTGCATCATCCAGATCCCACCACACCAACTTATTTTCCTGTGTCTGCTAAGGACTGGGCCCAGGACACTGCGTCTCAGATCTCAGCTCTCCTCCTGGCCTCACGAGGCCCAGGGATCTGGCCCTGCCTTTCCCACTGGCCCGCCATCATTCACCCTCCACTCTCAGCTGCAGAGTCGGAGGCCACCTGGAGCCCATCACACGCAGTTGGCGGCACCTTCTCATCCTTCAGGACACAGCTGAGAGCATCTGTGACCTCCCCTTACCCATCTGACGGCACCATAGTCATTTCCTCCTAAATCCTGTGAACGGGTAGCAGTTATGACCATCGTCAGTACCGCATTTTACTGATGAAGAACCTGAGACTTGGAATGGTGAATGGCCCCAGATCATAGGTTGGATGATGTGAACCCTTTCCCTGCAGCCCTGCTCAATAGATTTCCACTTACGTCCTGGGGCCAGAAGTAGATTCTTGGCCACGGTGAGCTGAAAGGGAGTCTTTGAAGAAGAGTATTCTAGATTGGAGACATTAGGGTTTGCTCTTGAGGAAGAAAGGAAAATCGATATTGCAGGGGGCCAGAGCGGACCTGTCAGACCCAGGCCTGGTGTTTGAGGCTGTCCCAGTGGGTGGCTCTCTAGGAGAGGGTATACAGGAAGGAAGGCCTTGGCCCTGGGTGTGCATTGCACTGCTGTGTGCACCCTCCAGGAGCCTGCCTCTGCCCCTGTTGGTGCACCAAAGGGAACCATCTGAGAAGGTGGCCACAACTAGGGAGGCAGCAGAAAGAAAGGGCAGAGCTTCCCTGGGCAGCACTTGGTGGGGGCCAGTGCACCAGGGCCCCCTCTGGCCAGCAAAGCCCTGAAGACCCCAGCTTGGTACAGGAAGAGGACCCAGTGCTTCAGTTTGCCAGTATAAAGAACTCACATCCATGCTTCCTCACCTGAATATGTATTTGCAGTTCCTGAGACAGAATGTAGCTCAGGCAGCAGAATGACAGTCTAGGCTCCTGAGAGCCTGACCCTGGCTCTTTGTAACCATGGTGTGGAGTGGAGAGCACGTTCTGGTAGCCTTGGGCATGAGGTGGGGCCTGGGCAGTCAGGGCACCGTCCCTGAGAGGGTGAAAGCAAAAGCCAGCCTCTGCCCTATGTGATTAAACCCAGCAGCCCTAGGTGACCTGGGCCAGGCCAGGCCCCTCAGGTGCTTTGCATGACATTTAAAAAAGAAGTCAAACCCTATCCAGCTCACATGGCCCCTCAAGCTCTGGGACTCATCTCTCAGCTCCTGCCCCTGTCCTTCCGTCTGTGCAAGGAACTCCAACTTTCATCCAGTCCCTGGACCAGCTCGGGCTTGGTCCTGCCTCAGGGCCTTTGCACAGGCTGCTCTTCCTGCTTGGAATGCTCTTCCCTCAGACCTTCTTGCCCCGCCTCCTTTGCACTGTTTAGGTCTCATTCATGGGCTATCCCCCAGGGAGCTGTCCCCAGCCACCCTGGCTAGGGCACTGTCCTCACTCCCAGCCACCTTACCATGCACACAGTTGGTGTTCAGGGAGAGGATGAAACCTCACACACACAGGCACATGCGTACACACACACACACACACAGACACACACACTTCTGCCATCTCCTGGAAAGGGGGTAGCACTTCTCCGCAGCAGAATCCCCATGGATTGGGAATATAAATGTCACCTTGTTGAATACAGATGTCATTTACCATAGGATTCCCACCCCTTGTAAGTAAGTGGGTTACTTAGTAAGCAGTGGCTCACGCCTGTGATCCCAACACTTTGGGAGGCCAAGGCGAGCAGATCACCTGAGGTCAGGAGTTCAAGACCAGCTTGGGCAACATGGTGAAACCCCATCTCTACAAAAATACAAAAGTTAGCTGGGCATGATGGCGGGTGCCTGGAATCCCAGCTACTTGGGAGGTTGAGGTGGGAGAACCACTTGAACCTGGGAGGCGGAGGCTGCAGTGAGCTGAGATTGTGCCATTGTACTCCAGCCTGGGTGACAGAGTGAGACTCCATCTCAAAAAAAAAAAAAAAAAAGCCTCACCTCAGACTATTTTTACTCTTTTTCTCTCTCTCTCATCTCTCCTCTCTCCCCCATCTCTCTCTCTCTCTCTCTCTCTCTCTCTCTCTCACTCTCTCTCTCTCTCTCTCACTCTCACTCTCACTCTCTCGACAGAGTCTCGCTCTGTTGCCCTTGCCCAGGCTGGAGTGCAATGGCGTGATCTCAGCTCACTGCAACCTCTGCCTCCTGGGTTCTAGTGATTCTCCTGCCTCAGCCTCCTGAGTAGCTGGGATTACAGGCATGTGCTACCATGCCCCAGTAATTTTTGTATTTTTAGTAGAGATGGGTTTTCACCATGTTGGTCAGGCTGGTCTCAAACTCCTGACCTCGTGATCTGCCCACCTTGGCCTCCCAAAGTATTGGGATTACAGGCATGAGCCACCACGTCCAGCCATGTTTCTTTCTTTCTAACACAAGAATTGTATCCTCATTGCAGTAAATTTTAAAATATATAGATAAGACAGCAAAGCAAGAGTATAAAAACCAGCCACAGGCCCACCACCCAACATTTCTGTGCACATGCTGTTCTTCTAGAATAAAATCCAAACCCCTGCCATTGTTGAAAAGGCCCTAGGGACTCCCTGCAAACTGTAAGCCTCATCTCTAGCTGGGCAAACCCCAGCTTTTGCCAGCTCCAGTCTCCCCTCCTTTTGGTTTCTCACACTTCCCTGCCCCAGGGCCTTTGCACCTGCCGAGTGCTGGGATGCTCCTCCCTGCACTTCCCAGGGCTGATCTCTTGTCATCTGAGTGTCACCTCCTGGGACCGGTCTAAGTAGGTCTCCACCTGTGCCCCCTGCCCCCACGCATTCTCTCCCAGTGTGCTCGGCTCACTGTCATCATTTCCTGAGTGTCACCGTCAGGAATGGGAGTGATGACGCTCGTGCTGTTGGCCTCTCCCCTCCTGCTGTGATGCCACCCACTGCTCCATTAGCCTTGGGAAACACCCAGTGCCTCCCAGAGCCATTCATGTGGGAAGTGCTTCGTCAAACGTTTGAATGAATGGATGATAAATTCGTAGAAGTGGGGTTGCTGCGTTGGAGTATGCGTGTGTGTGTTCTCAGGGTTTTGACACTCAATGCCAGCCACGCTCGGGAAAGTTCATATTTTAATCTGTGCCCCAGCCACATTGTGTGAGTGTGTGTATGCTTGGCTTCACCAGTTTGCTAGGCAGAAGCGCTATATTCTCATTGGTTTATGTTTTGTTTCTTTGATAATTTGAGATTAAACATGGGCGCATCTCCTCGTTCCCTTTTTATTTCCTCTTTTGTGAATGGCCTGTTCTTCCCTTTGAATTTTGGGTTGCTGTCTTTTTCTTATTGATTCAGAAGAGTTCTTTATATGTGAAAGACACCAATCCTTGGCTTCCTGTGTTACAAACATTTCGGGCTTTCTTCTAGACACTTACTTCCATAGGTTGCTAAGCTCCTTGGCCAGCCCATTGCTAGAAGGTGCTTCATTTGGGGCATCGTTAGCCTTTCTGCCCCTGAGGCCCAAAGTCAAATGGGCATTTTGCTTTTGAGGCAAGTAGGGCTTGAGGGTGATGGATTGGGTCAGTGAGACTAGCACAGGCTTAGAGAGATGGGTGGGGGCTAGAGATCTGCCTGTGGGCCCCAGCTCTCCCTGACAGGTGGCTCTACCCCTGGATGAGGTGCTGTTGGTGAGGGTGGTAAGAAGGTGGTCTTACCTGGGGCAGGGTGGGGCGAGTTACGAAGACACCTGCAGCCTAGGACCACGAGGTGAGAGCCAGCTTCCTGGGGAGTGTGTACTCCATTCTCATCATGCCTCACCCATCATGGCCCTTATGAAACCCACGGATGCCTGCAGCACCTTGAAAACCGAACACATGGAAACCTGGACTCTGTGGCCGTGGAGGTTCCATGCAGCTTTCTGGTTCTAGATCAGGCAGCACCAAGCATACTTTCTGGGCAGACTGGCCTCATTTGCCTTGTGTCACCTGCTGGTGGGCAGAATGGCCCAGCCGAAATGGACAGAGCTGGCTGGGCACCCCTGTTAGCCCCAGCCCTTCTCCCCTTAAACTCTTTCACCCCAGGCCAGAGAGAACCAGGGGCTCCTCCCCTACGCCCAGCCCTTGGTGTCTGCAACTTACCCAACCCTTCCAGGTTTCTCTGCCCTGGGAGGACAGATCATGTTGGCTGGGTGTCCCTCACTCATTACACCCCCCGCCCCACCTTCCCAAGCCCGACAGCCCAGAAGCAGAGCGGCAGAGGTGTTGCGAGCGAGTGGGCCAGGGCTGCTGAGAGCGAGACCTTTGCCAGCTCCCCGCCCTGCTCCAAGGGGAGGTGCCAGATGCGGTGCCCCTGGCTTCAACCATGGCCGCCGGGCTCTGCCTGCCATATGCTCAGAGATGAGACTCGATCCGGCGAGCAGGCCGGCTCAGCAGGATTTTGGCACCTGAGGCACAGGAGGCAGACCAGAGGGGCCAGCTACCCAAGGTGGAGGAAGAGGCAGGACGGTCTCGGCCGCTGGGATTGGGCCTGCAGGCCACCTCTTGGCTCTTGGCTGTGGGTCGGTCAGAGGAGCAGGTGGGAGGAATAAAAGGGAGGGTAGACTGCTCCCAGGAGGAGCCAGGATGCCAGCCAGCCAGGATGGGCCTGCTGCGAGCCAGGCAGATGGTGGCCTCTAGGTCTCAGTGGCTCTCCCTGGGACAGAGCGCGTCCGAGTAGGGGGTCGGGCAGTGCCTGTGTCCAGCCCTGGCAGCTTCTGTCTCTTTTTGGGTAGTAGAGTGAGATAGAAGGGCAGCCCTGCTGCAGGACCCCCTGCAGAGCTGCCAGTATTTACCTGTGCCCTCAATCCTAGCTCCAGAGGCTCCCCTGAGAGAGCAGGGCAGCAGGGCGTCCTGCCTACTCTTTACTTGTTACTCCTGCGTGGAGCAAGTGTGTCCTGGCAGGGTGGATGGGGTCCCAGCGGCTGGGTAGGGGTAGGATGGGAAACTGTGGGGTGTAAAACGTTGGGTCTCCTAGTAAATGAGGCTGATCAATCGGCCCATATAGTCTCTGTGTATATATGGTTATGCCAGCTTTTATATTAAGGCTGAATCATATAAAACTGCTTTTTTAAAGTTGCAAACCAGTCAGTTTTTAGGACTGTCATCTGTTTCGTCTTAATAGCTTTCCATCTTTTTCTATGTTTCTGAATAGATCAAATAGCATGAAATTGATGTGTCCTTTAAATGTTTACATGGACCTACCTCTGAAACCATCTCTATCCAGACATCTCTTATGACTATTTATCTGTTCAGATTCCATGTCTCTTACTCAGTTTAACTTGCTCCTTTATGTTTTCCTAACATTTTGCATTTCATTCAGATTTCCAAGATTTTTAGGCTAAAGTTGTATATACTAGCCTTGTAATTTATTTCTTGTTACTCCTTAAAGTTCCGTTTTCTTTATTTGTAGTTAAACATGACAGTGTTTTGTCTTTTTGTTTTTTTTGTTTTTTTTTTTAGCTTGTATTTGGGCTTTTCAAAGAATCAGTTCTTGGATGTATTTATCTATTTTTTCTGTATTCTACTATATTAATTTCTACTTCTGTTGTTATTAATTTGTTCCTTTTGCCTTCTTTGGGTTTTGTTTTGCTCATTTTCTAACTTCTAGAATTGAATGCATTTCATTTATTTTCATTATTTCTTCTTTAATAACAAATAATATTGTGGTCAGGAAATGTGGCTTGTATAGTTTTCACTTCTTGGGATTAATTTAGCCTTCTTTCACTAAGGACTTCTGTCTGTTTCATTTTGTATTACTATTGATTTTTGCTTAATATATTTCAATGAGATGTTATTCTACGTCAAAAAATCCTTGTTTAATTGCTAGGTGATGTTCTTTTTCCACTATAAACATGCTTGCCTTGAATTCTACTTTGCTGATATTAGCATTTCCACTTTTGGTTCATTTTTTTGTTTTCATTTGCGGATACACCTTTGCTACTGCTTAAGTTGTAAGCTCTTTACAAAAATCTTTAGGCTGGGTGCAGTGGCTCATGCCTGTAATCCCAGCACTTTGGGAGGCCAAGGCGGGCAGATCACGAAGTCAGGAAATCAAGACCCATCCTGGCTAACACAGTGAAACCCTGTCTCTACTAAAAATACAAAAAATTAGCCAGGTGTGGTGGCACGTGCCTGTAGTCCCAGCTACTTGGGAGGCTGAGGCAGGAGAATGGCGTGAACTTGGGAGGTGGAGTTTGCAGTGAGCCGAGATCGCGCCACTGCACTCCAGCCTGGGCGACAGTGCAAGACTCTGTCTAAAAAAATAAATAAATAAATAAAAATAAAATAAATAAATCACTTTAGGCTAGGCGCGGTGGCCCACACCTGTAATCCCAGCACTTTGGGTAGCCGAAGCAGCTGGATCACAAGGTCAGGAGATCGAGACCATCCTGGCTAACACGGTGAAACCCCGTCTCTACTAAAAATATAAAAAATTGGCTGGATGTGGTGGCAAGCGCCTGTAGTCCCAGCTACTCAGGAGGCTGAGGCAGGAGAATAGCTTGAACCCGGGAGGTGGAGGCTGCAGTGAGCTGAGATCATGCCACTGCACTCCAGCCTGGGCAACACAGCAAGACTCCATCTCAAAAAAAAATCATTTTATTTGGTTATATTCCTCTTAAACAGTACTCTGTTTTAAATTCAGTTTTTCAGCAGAGCAGTTGGATCCATTTCCCTTCATTGTTTCATCTTTAGTGGTTGGTCTTCTGTGATCTTAATTTATCATAATTTCTTTTTATATTTTTCATTTTTTCTGTTTTATCTTTTGGCATATTAGCTATAATTTATATCCTGTTTTCTCCAGAGTTCTGTGATTATCTTTTGGTTTTTCAGAAGCATTAGTTGATCTAATAGCTCTTACTTGTCAGAATTGAACATGAAATAGCATTTTTTACATTCTCTGTACTTAAGACAAAGGGTTTTATTCCCCAGCTCATTCTACTTCATAGTTTTTAATATGATCTGAAGTTTCAAACTAAATTTAAATATTTTATATATACATAGCTAGATAGATACACACACACACACACACACACACACACACACAGAGACACACACGGGAACGGAGAAGGAGAGAGAGACACTGATGTTCCCTTTTCAAACAGTTAAAAAATGATATTTGCATTATGTTTTAGAACCAAATTTGGCATCTCTATGTTTACTGGTTTCAGTTTTCATTACCAGTAAGCACACAGATGTCAATCACATCACCTTGTGTTTATGCCATCACTTTCCCCTGTAAACTCTTACTTTTGATTCATTTCATAGTTGGTTGGAAAACATTCTCAAGTATTTATTTCCAAAAGGATACTTGGAACATTTTCTGAGCCCTTGCACATTTGAGAATGTCTTTTCTTTATTGTGGCCTATATAATATAAGACAGTCTAGCTAGGTATAAAATTCTTAGGTCACAAATTTTTCCCCTTAAGACCTTGTAGATGTTGCTCCACGATCATCTCACTGGCTTGTTGTTGCTGTTGTTGTTGTTTAATCTGTATATATTCTTTTCTTGTCCTGGTATTTCATATGTTTTGCAAAGATGTGTCTGGATGTTGGTCCCCTTTTGTTGATTTTTGGAAAACTTCAGTGAGCCCTTTCCTTCTAAATATGTAGGTTGTCTTTTTCCTCTAAATTTTGTAAGAGTTTCTCCAATTTATTCTCCATGTTTCTGGATCAGTTTTCTACAGTATCATGAATCTTTGCTGCTTTCAAAGTGGATTACTTATTTATTTTTAGAGACAGGGTTTTGCTCTGTCACTCAGGCTAAAGTGCAGTGGCGCAGTCACAGCTCACTATAAACTCAAATTCCTGGGCTCAAGTGATACCCCCACCTCATCCTCCCAAGTAACCATCACGCCTGGCTATGGTCTTTTTGTTTGTTTTATTTCATTTTTTTAAGGGATGGGATTTTGCAGCATTGCCCAGGCTGGTCTTGAACTCCTAGTCTCAAGCGATCTTCCTGCCTCGGCCTCCCAAGTGCTGGGATTACAGGAGTGAGAGCACACCCAGACCTTCTGAAGGGGATTTTAATTGTGCTACAGGGGTTTCATCTTTTTCCAACTCTTTTACGCATCACCCTTTTCGTTTCAGCTCAGTTTCATCTCCCTTACTGCCTTTCTTCTAGTTCATAGAAGCTTTGTCATTTTAGTCTTTTTAGTCTGCCATGCCCATTTGGCATGTACACCTATGTGTATGGCTGTTTTTAAGCTACAGTGACGAAGATGAATATTTGTGACAGCAACTGTATGGTCCTCTATGCTTAAAGTATTCACTGTTTGGTCCTTTGAAGAAGAAAAAAATTGCAGATCTGTGTACTGGTGCAATGGCTGGATTCCCATCTCAGATTTCAGGAGGATGGCCAGGAGGGTGCACAGCTCTGTCTTCAGCTTCTGGTTCCTACCAGCCTTTCCCTGGATTTCCTTCTGCTCTGTGGAGGTAGTGCTCTTCCTTTCTCTGTGTTGCCTGATTTTCTGATTCTCTGCAAGGATTTAGATAGAAATACAAGGTGAGGCCGGGTGCAGTGGCTCGTGCCTGTAATCCCAGCACTTTGGGAGGCTGAGGTGGGCGGATCATTAGGTCAGGAGTTCGAGACCAGCCTGGCCAACTTGGTGAAACCCTGTCTCTACTAAAGATACAAAAAACTAGGTAGACGAGCTGGTGTGCGCCTATAGTCCAGCTACTTGGGAGGCTGGGGCAGGAGAATCGCTTGAACCCAGGAGGCGAAGGTTGCAGTGAGCCGACATCATGCCAATGCACTCCAGTCTGGATGACAGACAGGGCGTGACTCCGTCTCAAAAAAAAAAATATGGTGAGATCTTTGCTGTACTGCTGTCCTTCTGGTCCCTAGCGGTCCTGAAACTTCCCATCCCTGGAGGAGGGATCGTCCCCACTGCCCCCACTCACTTGCTGCTTATTTGTTCTCTGGTCCTTGTCACTCTGTCCTCCTCCCTTTTTTCAGGACCTTTCTGCTCATCAGACAAAAAGCTGTGTCCTGAGGTAAAACCTGAACAGGTTTTGCTTAGTCTGCCACCATCTGCCTTTAATTACTGGAGATTGCTCCCAGATCCCAGCGTTGGGTCATCATCAGTTTCGTTTTTGGCACTAGTGTGAATGTTCAGGTTTTCTCATTGTCTTTATGGCTGTTTTGGAACAAAACAAGGAGGAGCTACGTGAGAGGCTGCCAAGTAGATGCCAGTTTGAAGAAGGAGTCAAAGCTGCATTTTAAAGCTGTGGTTTGTCCATCTTGAAGCACTCTCTGTAGCTTTGTGTGTACCATAGAGAGAGAACATACAGTAACATTTTCCTTATTGGGGGGCCATTGTCCAGTGACCTCAGCTATCTGGAATACAACCTAAACAAAGAGTCCACAAGCAGCCAAACAGCTGTCACAGTGTCCATATTCTGAAGGTTATTCACTTTACCCAAGGGAGAACATTTCAGCCTCTCCTTCCAAGCCTAGTTACCTGTATTTTACATACAATTCTAGCAAGCTTGGTCTTTGTTTTCCTAGCAAATCTGAAGGGCATAGGGGACATTTTGCAACAAGCACACTGATCTGACAAGAATTTCCAGCTGACAGAAAGGAAAGACACCAAAAACAAAAAAAAAACAGCAAATGCAACTCCAAATGTTCAGAGGCTGATGTCATTTTCTGTAAGGGCAAGCAGCCTGAGGTTCTCCCTGTCAGCACTCTCCAGTCTGACTCAGCAGCCACCTTATCTGGATCTTTCCTCTGCCACACTGGGTGCTCTGTGCAAATCATGGGTGTGGAGACTGTCCCCATCTCTCACAGTTGATTCAGACTGTGGTTCTAACCCTGGCTGTGCTTTAGAACCATCTGGGGAACATTAAAAAATTCAGACATTCCGGCCATTCCCTAAGCCAAGGAAATCAGAAATTCTTGGGAGTGGGACCCAGGCATCATGATGCCACTGCATAGCCAGGACTGGGAGCAGGAGGTTAAGAGCAGGGACTGGGCTGCCAGACTGCCTCATTGGGCACACGACCTTGAGCTGGTGAGTC
This sequence comes from Pongo abelii, assembly GCF_028885655.2. NCBI lineage: Eukaryota > Metazoa > Chordata > Mammalia > Primates > Hominidae > Pongo > Pongo abelii. Next base: position 9,175,705 of record NC_072004.2, read on the forward strand.
ACCAATGTCTCTGTGCCTTAGATTCTCATCTACAAAATGGGGTCTGATTGAAGGGCCAAGATGAGTTCATCAACCGTGAGAACAGTGCCCAGCACCTCATTAGTATCGTGGGAGTAGCTGCCATTAGTGAGGTACAGACTGGATATTCATGGTGATGACTGTGATTTGTCAAGCAGGGCCTGTGAGTGCGATCTAATTAGGCAGTGATGGATGCCACACATTCTAGGCCAGTCTCTGTCCCAGGTAGACACTTGGCTCTGGGGAGAGGAGCTGTAGAGGTTTCTAGGCTGGGACAGTGACGCTGAAGGGACAGGGCCAGGCTGTCCCAGGGCTCATCTGCCTTCCTCCTGCCCCCCCCTGGGGCGGGGCTTACCTTGGGTGGGCTGCTCTGGAACCTTTCTGAGCTCTTAGTTCTAAGCTAGGCACCACAGTCCCTCCCTCAAAGCATCCGATGAGGCTCGGAAGAGCTGACGTGCTCAAAGGCACCGCCTCTGCCGCAGCCTGTGCTATCTACAAGTCTGAGATGGAGAGGTGCGCCTTGGCCCATGGTGAGGAGGCCGGTGAAAGGGATTTCCTCCTGATTGGAAATGAAAGTGCTGGTTGTGGGATGATGGCTTTTGTAAAAAAAAAAAAAAAAAAAAAAAAGGCAAGGATAGTGGATTCAAGGCTGCCCCTGCAAGAAAGTCACTCAGCACTACTTGCATTCCAGTTCGCTTCCCTAAGTGGAGAAAGCAGGAAGGGATTTCAGCCAGCTCACGCAGAATCGCCAGGACTTACGCACAACCTGGGTTCAGCCCCAGCCGTGGCTTTATTGTAAGCATCATCTGTCCCTGAGCTGGCAAAGATGTGGCCCAGAGCGGCTGTTCCCCGCAGGGAAGTGCGGCCGCGGCGCTGATGGTGCCGTTGACTTGCGTGTTTGGGCTGCCGTCACTTTCATCCCGACCTCTCAGGCTTGACTACAGTAGAGTGAGGGCCACTCTCTCTGGACAGCCCAGTCCCTGTACCCCAAGAAATCCCCACTTCAGTAATCAAGCTGCTGTCCAGATGGCAGGAGGGATGGGGACTGTGGCCACCAGTGCTGTGGAGCAGGGGTGTCATGAAGGGGCTCCAAGGGCTCAGATCGTAGGGAGCAGGAAGCAGGGCTGTTTTTCTCCCATTTCCTGAGACTGGTTTCTAACTGGGGCCCCCAGGAGGCTGGCACAGGAAGCAGTGGGAGGCTACCGCACCCATGGCCCCCAAGGTAGTGGGATGGAGCCGCGTTGATCTTCATTGAGGCACCAGTCAGTGTATCTCAGGACCTCGATGGAGGCAGCGGCCTTCACAGGCCAGAGGCCAGCCCTGGAGAGGTCTCCCTGAACACTCCCTGCAGATCTAAGTCCTGGGTTGGGGTGCAAGCGGCACCGGGAGGCCTCTGCTTTCCTGCTTGGGCTTCCCCTTGTGCTGCCACACAAATCACTCCTCCCTTACCTTGACCTTCGTTTTCCCCTCTGCGGGATAGGGGGCTGCCACCTACCCCTGGAGCAGCCGCCCGTGTGTGTGCACACATGTGTGTTGAATCTTTCCCCTCCTGGTCCTCTTTTCCTAATCCCTCACTGGGACACACACCCAGCCAACTTCCATCAACCCATGCCACCACTGCTTCTAGAACAGGCTGGGCCCCCTGCAGCTCCCCGCTCCTCCCCGCTGGCCAGCCTGGTTGGTCTTCCCCCAGGCAGTCTGGGAATTGCTAAAATACAGGGCATTCCCCATCCCTGGCTCTGAGCTCACCTCTGCCCACACTGAGGGGGAATCTGTCAGAGTGTATCGCCTAACCAGGAGTGCAGGGATCTTGGCATCTCAGGCCAGCCTTGGTAGTAGCTACCCAGAGTGCACTGGGCGGGTGGCTTACCCTCTTTGAGCCTCAGCCTTCTTGTCTGCAGAATGGGAATGATACCTACACATCAAAGAAGGGTTGTGAGAATTGAATGAGATCCTGCCTGCAGAGTGCTGGGGGCAGGGCACACTGGGGGAGATTTGCTGAGCCTCTTCTGTGATGATCTGTGCCATCACGTGAAGCTGTCACACACAGACTTGGCGAAGGAATTGTGTCTCCTTGTTCAAAGAACAGCGATGGCTGGCAGGGAAAGGCCATGGTTGGGCTGAAGTGGGAAGCTGCATTTGGGGGTTGACACAGGCCCAAGGGCTGGCAGGCCCTGGTGCCCTCCACATCCTGCTTGGCTCTCGGTTGGGCCCTGGAATCCCCCAGTGATACCCAGTGGATGCAGGCCCAGCAGCCCTGCCTCTCAGCAGTAGGGCCCATTAGAACTGAACTCGTCTTCGTGGGGCATTTTATTTGCACACTGCAGTAGAGTGGACACCAAAGGGGTTTTCTAATGCTTCATGGGCTGCTAATTTCCTCTGTGACCTCTTTTGTTGAGGCCTGACCCCAGCCAGAGGCTCCGCGCCATGAAAGCCAGCGCCTGACACAGACCCGGGGCGCAGGGTGACAATGAGGCCTCTATCGGCTTTAATCAGGCTCCAGTTGCGTCCTAAGAATAGGGAGAATCTGTGTGGTGCTCAGAAGCCCTGGGTGGCAGGAGCCCCCCGAGACTCTCACGGAGGCCAGGGCGGTTGCAGGCGGTGGCTAAAGGATTCGTCAGGCCAGGGAGGGGGTGGGTGGGTCAGACGGGGGTCCTTTGTCCCTCAGGCCTCTTTAGAAGCCCAGGCCTGCCCTGAATGGCTGCCTGCGCGCCCGGCCCGGCCCGGCCCATGGGTATCACAGGCCTCTGGCTATTTAGGGAGGCGGCCTCCTACTCTGCCCGCCAGCCTATTCATCGCCAGCCTAATTAGTTTTTGTCTGTGCTCCCCCCCCACCAACCCCCCTGCAGACTGCGATTCCTACTGCAAGGCCTCCAAGGGGAAGCTGAAGATTAACATGAAAAAGTACTGCAAGAAGGACTATGGTGAGTGAGAGTCCCCTTGTCTGGGGAGGATGGGAGGGGGCCACGTGACCAGCGAGGCGCTGGGGCTGGGGTGCAGCTGGCCCCCGATGGGTGTTGGTCGTGGAGACCCTGTGACCGATGGGAACTAGCCAGACGGATCCCACGCCTGGGAATTTCTTATCCTGGGAATTTCTCATCTTTTCCTCCTTGGCCCTCAGAGACGGGGGCATGAGGAGCCCAGTGGCGTGGTTTCTCCCCTTCACCCCCCTGAGGCTGGGACACCCAGGCTGGCCTCTGGCTTTGACTCTGCCACTGATGGGCTGTGTGGCCACAGACCAATGGCTTTACCTCTGTGGTCTTCTGTGTCTGCATCATACTGCAGGGATTTGACCCGAGTCCACGTGGCTCAAAGGGAAGCTCTCTGGGCATCAGACAAGGGCCGAGAGCTCCCCGGTGCATTTCCAATGTTCTGCCAGGCTGTAGCGGGGCCGGAAGTCTGCGCTATAAACGGCTCACCACTCATTCCCATGCACCGGAAGTTCCAGTGCCCGGACCTATGGGGCAGACAGTCCTGGGGGCCACCTGCAGAGACTGCTTGTTGCCTGTGACCTCAGGCTCCCTTCCTGGGAAGGGTGTGTCCTGTCTCCTTGCTCTCACGGTGGTCGTGGAGGGTTGAGATGGTCTGGGAGCCTGCAGGAGGAGGGCCCTGCAGTGGCCAGCGGGCAGGTGTGTGTGAAGAGCTGGGGCTGGCGGCGGGGGCTCTTCAGAATGGGGGATGCAAACAGAAACCCCGAAAGCATTGTCCAGCTGACCACTGGCAAGGCCCCTGCATACAGCCAGGGCATCCATGTGGGTGGATGAGGCCCCCACCCTAGGCCAGGAAGGAGCCCCAGGCCCAGGACTCCTGAATCCAGGCCTGGTTCTTTCTAGCACGGGGCCTCGCCTTGACCTGGTGGGCCAGGCATTCAGCCTGGGGCTGGCCTCTCTCTTCTGGGCCCACGAAAGTCCACATCTGCCCACCTCCCTCCGTCCTCCTCGTCACTCCGGCTGGACATAGCCCATCTTTCCTGTCCCATCTTTAACTGGCCCCAGGAGGTGCAGCCCCTATCCCCTCAGTGGCCCTGCCAGCCCCAGCACCTCCTGGCCACCTCTGGGAAGGCAGAACAACCTCTCTGTTCTGCTCAGCTTCCCAAGGCTGTCCTAATCATATGCTTCTCAGGGGATCTGGGATGAGTCCCATTGCTTACCTGAGCCTCAATTTCCTTATATGTAAGATGGAGATGATGCCACTTGCTGAGTGTATAGCGGGAGGACAGAGCACGGATGCCTAACAGGCTCCCAGCAAACAGTGTTTGCTGCATCCAAAGGAAGCTGGTGAGGAAAGAGGAGGAGGGAGGAAACGGCGGTGGAGGAAGAGGGGTGAGAAGCGAAGGCCGTCTGTGGAGGAGGCGTCACTATCCAGAATCTGAGCTCCGTCCCTTCCCTGACCCTGTGGGGGTCCGGCAGCCCTGCCCTGGGACCCAGACCTCATGGAGATCCTAACTGGGCCAGCTGCTTGAACAAGGCTTTCTTCTTTAATAAGGACAGTGGTCGGGACCTTTTAGCATAGTGAAATGAATGACAAGGCCCAAAGGTATCTAAAGGAATCTGGAGAACTTCTAAAATGTTATCATTTATTGTGTGTGTGTGTGTGTGTGTGTGAGTGAGAGTTCATACGCACACTTCCTACACACACACTGAAGCCAGGGTAAGACCCCAGTAATCCAGCCCCACTCCCCACAGGCCTTCTGGCCTCCTACAGGGTGAAGAAGAGCAGCCGGCAGGTATTATGCATCAATTCAGAAGCTGCCAGGCCGTGGGCATCAAAGTTCAAGGCCCTTCAGGGTTCTACAGTCAATTCCTAAAAGCTGCGTTAAGCTGTATACATCCCAGAGTAGTGTGGAAACTTCCACCTCCCATGGGAAAATAAACCTAGATTTAGAAATCAAACTTGCAGTTACTTTAAGATAAAGAAAGTGCTGTCTCCAAGCCAGGAAAGTAGGGGCCCTGGGTTGTTTTGAAAGGAGCTCAGGGCTGGGTGTGGTGGCTCACGCCTGTAATCCCAGCACTTTGGGAGGCCGAGGTGGGCAGATCACCTGAGGGTGAATATTTAAGACCAGCCTGGCCAACATGGTGAAACCTTGTCTCTACTAAAAATACAAAAATTAGCTGGACGTGGTGGCGCCCACCTGTAATCTCAGCTACTCAGGAGGCTGAGGCAGGAGAATCCCTTGAACCTGGGAAGCAGAGGTTGCAGTGAGCTGAGATCACATGACTGCACTCCAGCCTGGCCTGGGTGACAGAGTGAGACTCTGTCTCAAAAAAAAAAAAAAAAAAAAAAAAAAAAGGAGCTCATATGGCCCCTGAGCTGCAGGGACTGCATCCTTCCGGCTCTGGGTCTTCAGTGTCCCCTGGGGACTGTGAGGTGGGCCATGGGGCAGGCCTCTCCCCACTCCCCTAGGTAGCCCTCCTGTGAGATGAGGACTTGAGCAGGACGCCCAAGGCTCTTGCAGCTTTCCTAGGCTTTGGACCTGGGCACTGCAGCACTGTCCTCCTAGCAAAGCAGCAGGCCCAGAGGAGTTAACGGGTCGCAGAGGGATAGCCCTGTGCTTCTCCTCTCCCCATCTTTCCCTGCACAAGGACTAGGGGTACCCTCGGCAAGGAGGTAGGAGGGGAAGGGAGAGGAATAGGTGGGCTTGCTTGGGGGACGGATTGTTTTGATAGCCTATTTGGTTTGGTTTTAGTCTTGAAGAACCCTTTAAGCAGCTACACTGTGGAGAGGCAGTCTAGGAGCAAAGAGGAAGGCACTGACCCGCAGCCTCTGCTCTGTTCTTTAATCATGAAATCATGAAAATGGGGCTTGTAAAAGGGCCCAAAACCGATCCTGTGTTCCACCGAATTCTAGTTGACTCAACCTGGTTTTCTTGGTCTCTGACTTTGTTCCTTCCAGTGAATTCTGCCTCCCCAACAATATTCCAGGGGGCACCTTGGCCCCTCAGAGCTCTCCTGGCCCCTCACCCCTTCTCTTCAGGCAGCCCCTCGCTGTCTGCCGAACCTGACACCCTCCTTTCGTAGACTCGAAGGAGCCCCTTAGGCCTTCCCTGCGCCTTGCCCTGTTGTGGCCTCCCTGGGCAATGGGGGGCATCTCTCTTGGGGCGGGGAAGGGTGGGGCAGAGCCTCAGGGTGCCATCGGACCCTCTGTTCCCTGACTCAGCCTTCCCTTTGCCTGACACCCGACTCCCTCATGGGTTATCAGCGAAGCAGGTGGCAGGGATGGTGGGCTTCAGGTTGCTTGGGTCATAGGCAGTGACATGGGCCTGGCTGGGTGAGGTGACTTGCCCAGTTACCCAGCCAGGGAGTGGCCCGGCCTCCCCCCCCTTCCACAGCAGCTTTCCTTGAGCTTTTCCTTCCCATCCCAGTTTCTCCAGAGGGCTGCGGGCCAGCCCTGTGTGCTTACGTTTCTAGACCTAATGGTGGTTACCCGGCTCCTGCCCCCACAGCCACGGCCCAGGCACCTCACCCAGCTGTCCACATTTCTGCTGCAAGACAAGACTGGAGGAACAGCAGGTGTTGGTGGGGGGGCACAGTGGGATCCCCCCAGGGAGCTGATGGGGGCTGGGGCTCTGGCACCACTAGCTTTCATGTCGTCCTCACCATGCTCCAAGCTGGTGACTCCACAGCCAGGACTGACACTGTCCCTGTCATTCCTCAGCCCTGGAGGTGGTGTGGTGTTTCTGGTTCCAGGAGTGTTCTGGGACTCTTGTGGTCACTTAAAAGTTGGGGGCACTTCGGGAGGCTCAGGTGGGCAGATCACGAGGTCAGGAGTTTGAAACTAGTCTGGCCAACATAGTGAAACCCCATCTCTACTAAAAATACAAAAAATTAGCCAGGTGTGGTGGTGTGCGCCTGTAATCCCAGGGAGGCTGAGGCAGGAGAATTGTTTGAACCCAGGAGGCGGAGGTTGCAGTGAGCCGAGATCATGCCATTGCACTCCAGCCTGAGCAACAGAGTGAGACTCTGTCTCAAAAAAAAAAAAAAAAGTTGGGGAGTCCTCCCCACCCCCAGCTCAGCCTGTGTGTTCAGGCAGGAGGCAGACCAAGAACAATGTCTGGAAAGGGATTTCACGGGCCTCTGTGGAGGGCTCAGAGGAGCCCTGCAGGGTGGGGTGGCAGGGCCTTGGGGAGTGTGCTTGGTCGTAGAAGAGTGAGTGGCCCCACAGGGGCTGGCCGGGGACCCTGAGGACAACGCCAGGCCCATGGGTTTCTCTGAGGCTGGGCCGAGGCCTCCAGTGGGCTCTGCTGGCGTCTATGGAGAATCTCCCATGTGTCCTGTGTTGGGCCCCTGGCCCCCCCCGAGAAGGTGTGTAAGGGAGTGTCCCTCCCACACAGACTTGGGCCAGCCCAGGGAGAAGGTGACCAGCAGGGGGAGGGCAGGAGGGAGCTGGCCTGGGGATGAGAGAGCAGGGGAGGCTGCCAGGCTGGGCGGGCCAGGGCCGGCCGGGCAGGGGCTCCCTCAGAGGCTGCGTAATCCCCGCTCTCTGACTGACACCCGGCAGGGGGCCAATTAGGAAACACATTTCCTTCACCCAGGGCACTTGGATGTTCCAGAAGCCGCTAATTAGAACCTCGGGTTTGCTGCCCCTGCTGGGTGAAGAGCAGGCCTGGCTACCAGCAGCCCCAGACCCCCTTCCTCCTCCAGGCCTCGCGGGCCTTGCCCTTGTGTGGCTGAAGAGCGCGGGTCTAGGGCTCTGCGGACCTGGGCAGCGGCTGGAGGGTGGAAGGCTGGGGCGGTGGGGGCCCATGAGAAGGGGCCTGCGGGCTCGGGGCGCCAGCCCTGCCCCGTGTTCTCTCGGGCACACACTGACAGAGAGCCAGAGCCCAGCTCCGGTAGGCTTAAGGGCACGAAGCAAGGCAAAGGGATTTGGGGTGGGGGGGCCTCAGTGCCAAGGCCCTGCCATGCCACTCACATCGGAGGGACCCCAGGACCGAAGGGAGCTCTGGAGACGCAGGTTCCTAATTTGCTGTGTGACTGTGGACAGGGAGCTTTGCCGCCAGGGCCTCGGTTTCCTCATCTGTCACATGGAGGTGTAGTCCAGGGCACATGATATCCTTCTAAGTGAGACCCTGGCCGTGCCCACCGCCCACAGCAGGCACCGTGTCTAAGGGGCAGGGGCCGTGGGGAGGCTGTCATGTGGAGAGGCTGTCTCAGGTCACCTGGCTGCCCTCTCCTGGGGCACTCAGTCCTCTGTTGCCCTCTAGGGGATCCGGCTCTTCTTGCAAATGCTTGGAGGACACCAGGGAGGCTGAGTGGGGAGCAGTTGTTTCCAGAAGACAGGTTTTATTATTTTCAAGCATATTCGCGATTCCCGCCAGCTTCTCAGGAAAGCCCAGCCTTGGAGGGACCCTTCCTCTGCGAGGAGGTGGCGAGTGAGCAGCGTGGGTGTGAGTGTGTGGGTGTGAGTGTGTGTGTGCTCACCACACAGTTGGTATCCTGTGGGGCAGCTCAGATACAGGCAGAGCAAGGCCCTGCTGGAGGCACCTACCCTGCAGTCACACAGCACACACCTGAAACCACAGCCCCGGAAACCACCGCCAGGGGACTGGAGCATCCCAGCCCCGCCCCACGAGGCCCCGCCTCACACCCCACCAAGCCAAGAGGCTTCCTTGGCGGAGTCCCTCTGCCTCCTCCTGTTCCCTTCCCGTCTCCCTTCCAACCCCTTCCTCCCATCCCGTCCCCGTGCTCCTGGGGAGAAGCTCCACTGTTCCATCCTCATCTCCTCCTGTCTGCACTGCCTCCCATGTCTCACACAACCGCTGTGCTCACGTCCACACCACTCACAGGCACACATACCATGCACACACCATCACACACATCAAACACACCATTACATACTTTATCACACAGGCACATATACCACATGCATGCATACACATATACACAATCACAAACACACCACACACATCAAACTCAGATACACAGACTATCAGTCACACACACATCATACACACACCATCACACACCACACACACTTTATCACACAGGCACACACACCACACGCACACATACACACACACCATCACACCACACATCAGATACACAGACTATCACACACAGTCACACACATACTTTAGCACACAAGCACACATAGCACACACACATGCACATACACACCATCACACACACCACACACATCAAACACATACACTATCACACACAGGCACACACACTATTACACACACACATCACACACACATGCACACACACACCATCACACATCAGATACAGACTATCACACACACACATCAAACACACCATCACATCAAACACACCACACACATCAGATACACCATCACACAGGCACACACATGTGTACACACCATCACACACCACACACATCAGATATACACACCACACACACTTTTATCATACAGGCACATGTATCACACACGCACACACACACCCCCCACACGCATCAGACACCATCACACACTATCACACAAGCACACATACCACACATGCACACATACACCATTACACACACACCATACACGCACTATCACACACAGACTCACACATTTATCATACAGGCACACATACCACACACATTCACACACTATCCCACACCATTACACACATACCACACACATGCACACCCCATCACACGTACCATCACACACACACACACACGCCATCACTACACGCATACCACCACACAAACACAGCATCACACATGCACACCCCATCACACACATGCACACCCCATCACACACATGCACACACCATTACACACACACCATCACAGCAATGCACATCCCGAGAAGTCCTGGCCCAGCCTCCCCTCCACACCCGTTCATTGAGCACCTGCTGTGGGCCCCATCCTGCCCTGGGTGCTGAGCTTGCAGATCTGTGTGAGGCTCAGTCCTGACCCTCAGAGAGCTTAAAGTCTAGGAGGGGAGATCGACACACAGACAAGGGCCACAGGAGGAGGGGGTGTGGCCGGGTTGCAGCCTGAGGTGGGCACACACACGGTGTGGCCCATTCTCTACAGGGGGCAAGGGTAGGAAGGCTTCCTGGAGGAGGGAGCCTGAGTAGCCAGTGCTCACTGGGCAAAGCAGGGCTCCTAGGTGGAGGAAGGAACGTCTCTAAGCAAGAAGCTAGGCATAGCACGAGGAAATGGGAGAAGAGTAAGAGTGGGGGCATTCAGTGCAGTGTGGGGCCCAGGGAGGCTGGAGAGAGGCTGGTGTTGGCCTCATCAGTTGCATCTGTGTGCCGAAGCCACTCTGACCCCTCCAGCTCACGTGGACACGCGGGGGCTCCCACCCACGCTCGATCCCCTGCCTCAGGTGGCCTGGGTGCTGCCGCTGGCCTCTTCCTACTCCCTAGGACTCAGAAAGAGGGGGAGACAGAGAGCTCACATTCTGAAAGGTGAGATCATCTCACTTCTGCCAGTTCTTGGAAAAGTTATTCGTTCCCAGAAATGTTTATTAGTCACCCCTTTTGTTGAAAGACATTTTGGCACTACCAGATGGAAAAATCAAAATGCTTCTCACAGGATGACTTGTCTCAAGTATTCCGCCTGACATCCCACAAGGATGATTTCTGAGGATACAACTCAAGGAGGATGTTCTGTTGGTATCTGTGGGGAGAAGCCAGGTCTGTTCAGCTGTGTGTGTGTGTGTGTGTGTGTGTGAGACTGTGTATGAGAGTGTGTCTGTGTGACTATGTGTGATTGTGTTTGTGACTGTGATTGTGTGTGTGTGGCTGTGTGACTATGTGTGTGTGATTGTGTTTATGACTGGGACTTTGTGTGTGTGTGTGTGTGTGTGACTGTGTGACTGTGACTGTGTGACTGTGAGACTGTGTGGCTGTGTGACTGTGTGATTGTGTTTGTGACTGTGTGTGACTGAGACTGTGTGACTGTGTGTGACTGGGTGTGTGGCTGTGTGACTATGCGTGTGTGATTGTGTGTGTGACAGACTGTGTGTTTGTGACTGTGTGTGACTGTGGCTGTGACTATGTGAGACTGTGTGTGTGTGTGTGTGCACACATGTGCATGTGCTTGTGTGCTTTCTTGGGGGTCCGTGGAAGCAGTGGGCCTGGGGACCTGAGCAGAATTCTGATTTGCATCACCGTACTGTCTGCGTGCCCCGGTACCTCCAGAACCAGTGGAAACCAAGTAGAGGGCTTGCCCAGCCAACAACTATTCCCTCCCGCTACTGGGACCTGGACTGGGCACATCACAGCCTTGATGCTCATCCTTATTTAATCTCCACAGACAGACATCTTGCAAGGGAGGGATTTTCATTCCTGTCAATGGGACGCTGAGACTCAATGAGATAAAATACCATGCGCAGGATTAGGTACTCCACGGCTGAGACCTTGCTACTCTCCCACACCCGGGAGGCCAGGCTTTGGCAGCAGGAGTAGGCGTGACAGTCCTTTAGAACACTCAAGAACTGGGGCGGGGCCCCTGACTCTGGATGAGCCTTGGCGGGGAGGCTACAGAGATATCTTCATGGGCAAACAGGCGGGAGCGGGCACCGTGGTGCTGGGGATGTCCGAGATGATGCAGCAGGGGCACTGGGCATAGTGGCAGGGATGTTGGTGGTAGCGGGTGGTGGTCCAGAGGTGGATTGGTGATGGGCATGGCCATGTGTTGGAAGAAGCTTCCAGGAAGACCCCTGATGGTGAGGGGGGGAGACCTAGTTGGCAATGGAGGCGGGCATGGGGAAGAGGCAGTGGTGGGAATGACCGTAGCTCACTATGGAGCTGATGTGGGTCAGAGCGTGGCGGATGGTGGTGATCAGGGCTGGTGGAGGTGCTGGTGGATGGATCCCGATCCTGGCTCAGCCCTTGTCCAGTTGCTCAGGCTGGGAATCAGATGAGCCGGGGTGGGGAGGGTCTCACCACTCCCGCCTCTTGTCTCCAGCTAGCCTCAGGGACACGGGGCCTCTCAGCAAATGATGGAGTCTCCCCCTCAGTAGCACCCTCTCTCCTTTTCTTGACCTTGGAGTCAATGGCTATTCCTGATCGGGCTCAATCCCTTCAAGTGCGGAAAGCCGGACAGGTTATCAGCCCCTTTGTAGGGATGAAGTTACTATGTCTTGGATGTGGGCAGAGATGTTAGAGGAGCACCCTGGGGGCTGTCCCCCAAGGTCAGGGCCCCTGCTGTGGGCCCGGAGGCAGCTGATGTGATGGCTGCGAGAGGCCACCTCCCCTGAGCATTGCCCCCCTGTCCAGGGACAGGACGCAGACCAGCCAGCAGCACGTGGCATGGTGTTTCGGAGACTTGCTGACCCTTCCCTGGGGTCACCGGCCCCTGGGGAATCCTCTGATTTCTCCCACCAGATGTGACCCCCCTCCCCGAGTGCCAGCCCCATATGGAGGCCAGATGTGGAGCTGGGCCCGCGTGAGTCAGTCTGAGGTTGTGGAATGCGGGTGACCACCAGGTTGGCCAGGGAGGGCCAGTCGGTCCCCATGACAGCTCGACAGAAAAGCCCCAGAGCCCACAGGAAGCTCGCTCCGGTGGGGGCAGGGTGCTGTAATGCTGGGGCCTCCCGGACCAGGAGGCTCTGGGGGGATGCGGCCCTTCCCAGCACAGCGACTTGCCATCCCGCAGAGGGGGAGCCCTGAGGGGAGAGATGCGACCCAGAAGGGCCCTCCCTGGGGTCTGGGCAGCTTCCTGGCCCTCATCTGTCCCCTCCCTGGAGCTTCCTCTTGTCTCTCCCGACACTGTTTTCCTCTCCTCTGAGCATCCTGTTTTTAGGAAGGAGGGGTGGGGAGAGAGGGCTCTAAGGGGCCACAGAGGCATCTGATGAACAGTATCTCCTGCCCTTTTACAGATGGGGACACCAAAGCTCAGAGTAGGGGTGGGGTGGGGATCTGTCCAAGGTGCCCGGAGTGTGGGGCTGGGGACACCAGGCAGGAAATGCTAGTCTTCTCCTGGCTCGGCCGTGCCCTGTGTCTCAGTGACCACAGAGCACTTCTGCCAACACACAGCGCGGGTGGGCATTTTGTGAGGTGTACCAGGTGGCCCTCCCCTGGGATGAGTGCCTTTGGCACTGAGGACCTCTGCACCCCTGCCATTGTTCCTGGGTTTCCTTCCCGAGGCCTGTCTCAAAGTCTTCACAAACCTGCCAGCTCAGCTCTGCCTGTGCTGGGCTCAGGCCTCTCAGATACCATGGGGTACCCGGGGGGGACCCCAGCCTCCCAAGTAGCCTACAGGAGCTTTGGGAGGCATCTTTGCAAGCCCCGGCCCCTGAGTCAATTCATCCAGCAGCACTCAGCTCTGCCCCCGCCCCGCTGTGGCCCCCGGGTCTCAGCTACTTCCTTCAGGTCTCCTCAGGGAAGCAGATTTTGAAGATGGCTTGACTTTTAGGGGCTGACGGGAGTTCCAAGCCAAGTCCTGTGTGTAGAGGGTACATGGATGCTCACCCCACATGGGACAGGGCTCCACACCAGGGTGTCCTGGGAGTGGCCTGGAAATGCCAGCCCGGCTTACGGCCAGGGGATGCTCTTGGCTGTCAGGCAAAGGGGCTCGTTGGAGGTGGTGCCTTGGTGGAGAAATGGGCAGTGTTTGAGAGGTTCTCAGCCGGGCCACTCCCGCTCTGTGGAGTGGTATTAATATACATCTGCAGGCCTGGTGGGCCTCTGGCTGAAACACCCTCCACACCAAGCCTTCTGGGAGCCCCGGAGGGAGCTGAAGGTGGACTGGACCGAGCCCACGCCAAGGGAGGCTGGATTTCCCACTTTCCCTCCTCCAGAGGCTGGGCCTCCATTGCTGCTGAGGGCGCCAGCCTTGGGGCGGTTGGGGGGACGCTCACTGCTCCACCCTCCTACTGGGTGGTTCTCGATGGCATGTCCCGCCGGGCCAGCCCTCACCGATGCCTTTGTTCAGGGAGCTGGTTGGCTGCTGCAGCCAGCCTCTGAGCACTGGGGCTGAGCCAGAGGTGGGAGGGCCTCGGGGGAGGGGAGCACTGTCCACCCTCCAGGAGGACTCTAACAGCCATGTCCCTGCCTCTGGTGGGCCCAGCCCCTTAAAGGATCGGGGGGACAAGTGTGGAATTCGGAGGCAGCCAAGCTGTTTCAGTTCCTCCTAACAGGAGAGGGAGGCGGCAGCGGCTTCCTCCCTGAGCAGCAGGCTCTCCCCTGGGCTGCTGTGCTGGAGGCAGCAGCCCCCATGCCAAGGGCACCCCAGCTGGGGCAGGGCAGGGCCCAGATCCACTCCCTACTTAAGCCTCTTGCTAAGAAGGGTGCCAGACCGCTGATCTCTTCTCATTGCTGAGCCTCGAAGTGCAGAGCTGGACAGGCGAGGCCTGACTGTGCCCACCTCCCAGGGGACAGGGCTGGTCTCCTCCCCAGGGGTCTGGCTCTCTGATTCTAAGACCTCCAGGACCTAGCAGGGGAAACTGAGGCAGCATCCACACTGCTTTCAGTTCTGAGAGAGAGGGTCATCCTGTTCTGTCTTTGGTTGAGGGGAAACCTTCAGCCAGCTCTACGTTGGGTGTCCTCATCTTGTCTAAGTCCTGGGGCAGGGCCCCGATGGCAGGAGATCCCTGAGGACTCCTGAGGGCAGCGGTGGCAGTTGCCAGGCCTGGCCACAGTGAGCCTCCAGCCCTCTCCCTTGTTTGATGTAGACTGGGCAGGGGCCACAGTGACCCCCCCGTCCCAGGTGTGGCGGCCCCCTCTCCCACACTCCCCGGCAAGGAGTCAGGAGAGGGCAGATGAGCATCACTGAGACCAAGCCTTGGCTCTGCTTGCCCTTCCTCCCTTCGCAGGGCCTGGGAAGCATGTGCTCAGAGCTGCGTTTCAGGAAAGCAGCTGCAGCTCGTGACACGCTTTCCACAGCGGGAGATTTATGGGGCTGTGCGGCTTTCATGGTTTCTGTGGGGTTCCTATTCTCCCCCCCATTTGTCCTGGCCGCTGTCTCCGAGGCAGATGGGTGACAAGCCTCCCCTAGCTGGACCGGCCCAACAGGAAAGTATGGCTGGGTGGGGGAGGGGAGAGGCTGACCACCTCAGCCTCCTTCGGAGGGGGAAGCTGCTGGGAGCCACTGGGGGCCCACCTCGAGCAGCCTATAAATTCACGAGACCTCCAGGAGGCAGGAAGCCTCCCCGCGGAGGTGTCCCACACACTCAGGCCTTGCCAGGGAAAGGAGAAGGGCCAGCAGCCCCCAGAGTCTGTGCCGCGGCCACTACCCCAGGGCCCAGCCTGCAAGTTGTTTATTCCGGGCTGGGCCTTTCCTGCCATGTGTCAGTTCCCAACAGGCAGATGAATGGGCAGCATCTGTAACTTCTGCACCGGCCGGACAGCTTTCCTACAACCTGGCCCGGGCGGGGAGCTTTGATCCCAGCAGGAGGTCCCGCAAATCTGCAAGGAAGGGCATCCGTCAGTTCCTATCTACTCCTGCCACCAACTTTCTGGGATGGTGACAATGCAGGGTCCTCAGAAGGCCTAGAGCTCACAGGCTATGGTGGCTCCTGGGCCCGGACTGGAACTGGGGAGGGAGGGAGGTTTTGGAGGGACTGGGGTCTGGACAGAGGGCAGGGATGCTCCAAGTCCCCCTCTGGAGGAATCTAAGCATAGGCTGTGACCTGGAGCTCCCCATTCTTCAGGTTGCCTTTGACGGCCTGGTAATGGGTCAACATCGGGACTCTGGGAAAGTTGAGGTACCCCAGAAAGGAAGACCAGATGCTCACTCTGGTGCCTTGCACTGCAGCCAGGGACGTGGGAAGTAGTAGCTGAAAAGACACCCAGGGCTGGACAGGCCAGGCCTGACTGTGCCCACCTCCCAGGGGACAGGGCTGGTCTCCTCCCCAGGGTCTGGCTCTCTGATTCTGCTTCTGCCCTCCTTGCCCAAGGGAAGTACTCAAGGCACCCAGCCTGCCCCGGGCCTGCCTCCTAGCCCCCTGCCCTGTTGGCGGTAACCAACTCCACACTGCGGCAAGCTGCCCTTGTTGACTCTGGCCCCCATGGACCTGGCCCTGAGCCCCTTTCTTGTCTCCTCGGAGCCACGGCCAGCCCTCCAGAGCCCCATGTGGGCATCTGCTGTTGGGTGGAGGAAGATGTGTGCCCCTGTAGCAGAGCGGCAGGTGTGGGTTAGGGCAAGGGAAGCCAGTCCTCTTGGCTCGTGCTGTCCTGGTGGCTGAGAGAGTTCTTGGAATGAAAGACCTTCCTGTGAACCCCAGAATTGCTGAGAGGGAGGGCTGCTGCTGCCCCACCCCACCTGCAGCCTCGTTCACTGAGCTCTGTGGCTGGTTCCAGGAAAGGAGGGTTTACTGCACAGATGTGGGGTGGCCCATGGGCTGCAAGGGTAGGAGACAAAGCTCAGCCAGGTGCCTAGGACCTGGACAGCGGAGGCCACTCCTGGCCGCCCTGGAACTGCACTCTCTTCTTGCTTTCCCTTGGGCATCTTTTCTAGGCACTCGCCTCCTCCCTATGGTGGAGCACCAGGGCTTAGTTAGGCTTCCAGTCAGCCCAACCCATTCAGCCTCCAGGGTTCCAGTTCCCACATCCGAACCCTGGTTTTGTCTGCACTGACTGCAGAGCCCTGCCCTGAACAGAGCCCCCTGGGAAGAGCGCACCCACTCACTTGCAGCAGTCAGCTCTGGGGGCAGCCAGGGCTCAGGGGAAGGGAGGATGAAGTTGAGCTGTGGACCCTGGGATGCAGCCGTTGAGCACTTATGATAAAACCGGAAGCACCAGCAGGCGGAGGCCAGGCTCCCCTCCCCAGGCAGGGTTGAGGGGCTCTGCTAACATCTGCCACATTGACTTCTTGTCTCCACTTTAGAGAATGGCCATTCTGGCTTAAGGCGGCGACCTCTTCCTGTACACCAGCCGTCCCTAATTTTTTTTTTTTTTTTTTTTTGAGATGGAGTTTCGCTCCTGTTGCCCAGGCTGGAGTGCAGTGGTGCGATCTCGGCTCACTGCAAACTCTGCCTCCCGCATTCAAGTGATTCTCCTGCCTCAGCCTCCCCAGTAGCTGGGATTACAGGTGTCCACCACCACGCCTGGCTACTTTTTTTATATTTGTAGTAGAGACAGGGTTTCACCATGTTGGCCAGGATGGTCTCGAACATCTGACCTCAGGTGATCCACCCGCCTCAGCCTCCCAAAGTGCTGGGATTACAGGTGTAAGTTACCGTGCCCAGCCAGCAGTCCCTAATTTAAGGGCTGTCAGCACACTGCTCATCTCCCTGGTCTGACCTCACCGTCTGCCTTTCTGAGAGCAATCTCATCTCCTTTCTGAATACATGGTGGGGGATCCTCAGCAGAGCCCCCCCCCTGTTCCAGCGTTGTTGAAGCCAACTTTTAGGACATCAGTGCAGGGACAGTGGGAGTTCAGGCATGCTAAGGGCCGAGGCTAATTAGCTTGGGGTGAGTTTCATTGTGTGGGTGTGTCTTAGTCAGTTCTGGGCTGCTGCAACAAAACCCCTTAGATTGGCTGACTGATAAACAACAGAAACTTATTGCTCACAGTTCTGGAGGCTGGGAAGTCCAAGATCAAGGTGCCAACAGATTCAGAGTCTGGTGAGGGCTTGCTCTCTGCTTCAGAAATGCTGCCTTCTTGCTGTGTCCTCACACAGTGGAAAGGGCATGGGAACTAGCTGCAGCCTTCTCTTCTTTTTTTTTTTTTTTTTTTTTTTTTCTCGTTGGAGGCAGAGTCTTGCCCTGTCCCCTGTCACCCAGGCTGGAGTGCAGTGGCATGATCTTGGCTCACTGCAACCTCCGCCTCCTGGGCTCAAGCGATTCTGCCTCAGCCTCCCGAGTAGCTGGGACTACAGGTGTCTACCGCCACGCCTAGCTAATTTTTTGTATTTTAGTAGAGACAATCTGCCTGCCTCGGCCTCCCAAAGTGCTAGGATTACAGGCGTGAGCCACCGTGCCCGGTCAGCCTCTTATATAAGGGCACTAATCCCATCCACAGGGTGAAATCCTCATGATTTGATCATGTCCCAAAGACCCTACTTCTTAATATTCTCACACTGGATATCAAGTTCCAACATATGAATTTGTGGGTGGGGGTACTAACATTAAAACCATGATAGGGTCTAAGAGGCCCATCCTCGAGGCCATGGTCCTAGGATGGGCAGAGCTGCCCATAGCCCACTGTGCCAAGCCCCCTGGTTGGGTGACATCACAGGTACATCTGGGTGGGGAGGGGCCCCAGGTTCCATGTAGCCCAGAGATCCCCATCATTCCTCGCTTCAAGCCAGAGGTTGGTCGGAGGTGACAGCAGCCTGGTGGAGTGCCGTGTGGCTGCTGATGCTTGTGCTCCCAGACCTGCAGGGCAGGTCTGTTTGAGGTCACTGTTGCAATACGCATTTTGAATATTTTCAGCTGTATGTGCACGGCAGGGGCTTGGCCCATGCACTGCATGTGTAGCTCATACTTGGTGGGCTGTGTAATGTGTAGAGGTGTTGCCAAGGGCAGCGGAAATGTGGCCTTTTTCCAGCATAATCATGAGTCCTACCACTACCTGCCCCTGCCCCTGCCCCTGCCCCTGCCCCTGCCCCTGCAGCCAGGACAGCTCCCACCCCTGGAGTTGCTGAGATCTGCTGGGGGTGGAAGGACAAGGGCCGGTTGCTTTGTCACGACTGACCAGTGTCCATTGCTCTATCCCTCTGGACTCCCGATAGCAAGGTGTCCAGGGGAAGGTACCTTTCAGGGCTTTGCCCTTGGTGTTAGGCAGTTAAGCAGGTCCCCTTCAGGACTGTGTGGCTGTGCCTGGAGAAGCACAGGGGGCTGCTTTGGATGCCACGCCTGTTTTCCAGGGCATTCACTGATGGGGGAAAGCTCAGAGACCAGAGAGGGTTGGGCAGGGCTCACCGGCCCTTCTGCTATGACCCCAGGGAGTGAGAAGGCCCCCTGGGAGGCCTCTGCAGGAAGTCTAAGGCTAGGCCTTCTCTAGCCAGCTCTTTCTCTAGCCTCTTCTCAGCAAACTTGAGATTCTGCCAGCTCTGCCCTTCTGCCTGGCCCTGAGCAGAGGCCCAACATCCCCAAAATCTTCAAGATTAATTGTATTAGCTTCTAGGGCTGCCAGAACAAAGTACCACAGACTGAGTGGCTGAAACCACAGAAACGTATTTCTCACAGCTCTGGAGGCTGGAAGTCCGAGATCAAGGTGTCAGTAGGGTTGCTTTCCTCCAAGTCCTCTCCTGGCTTGTAGATGGCCACCTTCTCACGTCCTTACAGGGTCTTCCCTCTGTGTGTCTGTGTCCTCGTCTCCTCTTACAAGGACACGGGTCATAGGGCCCACCCTAATGACCTCATCTTAATTATACTTACATTTTTAAAAATTTTAATGGGTACTTAATTATACTTTAAAGACCCTATCTCCAAGTAAAGTCACCCTGTGAAATCCAGGGGGTTAAGGTTTAAGGTTTCAACAGAGGAATTTGTTGGGACGCCATTCAGCACACAGCACCAACAGATGCTCGGAGCCTGGGATCAAAGCTGAGCTCTCCCAGAGCCCCAGCCCAGGGTGCCTTCTGCAGCATCCTTGTTGGGCTGCTCCAGCCCATGCTGGCTGGGGACACCACGGCTGTACAAGGGGTCCGAGGTGTCCAGCACGGCAGAAACAGCCATATCCCGAGCTCATTCGTATTCAGCTCAGTCCTGGGGAGAGGAAAGCGGGGCTCTCAGGGATGCCGGGGGTGGCTCCCCCATTGCTTAGCTAACGGGCACTCAGTTGCCACGGTGACCTCTGTCTGCACAGTCAAATACACTCGGCCCAGCCACTTCTCTGGGCTGGAGGGCTCCCCCCACCCAGAGTTCACACTGAGTGTTGAGTCCCTTGGTGACAAAAACATGGAAACGGTTGCCATGGCAGCCATTCTTTGGAGCCCTCAGACTGGAGTGCAAAGTTCAGGATGCCCAGGAACAGCTGAAATGAAAATATGGGAAAATCCGCTTCCCTCACCCTGGAAGGATGAATCGGTTGGCATTCAGTGCTCCCCTGCACTCGGCTGTCCCTGCCCTCCCCATCTCCTGGTTCATGTGTGAGTGCAGGGGGGTGCCCTGGGAGTGCAGGAGCAGAGTGGCCCTCAGAGACATTGACAGAAGCTGGCCAGCATAGGAGGGCAGGCTGAGCTGGGGTGGGTCCATTGTCTGGAGTGGTAAGTGGGGAAGTGATGAGTGCTGGGTGTTCCCTGAGGAGGTGTCCTTGTGGCTGCTGAAGCCACAGGGCTTGCCTGTGTGTTGGTTTCTTCAAGCTGCTGCTCCTTTCTCAGGAGGGCTCAAGTCTACTCCATGGCCCAGCCTGGGGAATAAAGGTGTTTTGCCCACTGAAGGCTACAGGGTGTGAGGGTGGGATCAGTGAGGGGGGAAGACAGTGTGGAACAGGGGAGTGAGTGGATGGCTGTTTCTCTTGAACAGAGGTGAGTACAGCAGAGGCCCCTCCAGGTACCCCCTGGCCCTGGGGGCAATGATCATGTGTCCACCTCCAGCAGGTCCCCAAGAAGGCCCCATGAGGCTCTGGTGACCTGAGATGCGCCAACCAAAGGGTTCTACAGTCAGAGTTGTTTGAGAAACCAACACACGTATACAGGATTTCTTAGGTTAAAGGCTCTGAAAGGTCTTGCAGTAAGGAACCTCTTGACTTTGTTTAACCTAGTATTTCACAAACTTACTAGAGCAAAGTTTCTCCTTTATTTATTTAGCATCTGTTATTTTTGAAGTCTCCCTTACTATCTTGCAGAAATGACATCTGGTAACATTTGTCCTCTGAGTCAACGACATCGGCACCGCTTGTGAGAAATGCATATTCTAGGGCCTCACCCAGATCTGTTGAATCTGAAGCTCTGGGGCGGGGCCCAGCAGTGTATTTTCATAAGCCCGCCAGGGGATTCTGATGCATGCTCCATTTGGGGAAGTCCTCTACTAGGGAAAATACTGGCAGAGAATTTGGAGTAAGAGGAATGGTCTGGGGACCTTGGGCGGCACGGAGGAAGGGAGGCCACCTGGTAGGGATGGCTTAGGCGTGGGAAGCGGCAGTCCAAGGTCCCCGGGGCTCTGGAAAAGGCACTACGGCCACCCCAAAGGGTGGGTTCTCAACTTCTGCCCCTGAGCACTGAGGACCCATTATGGTTTTCTGAGACTGGATGGAGGGCCAGGCTGTGTGTGTGGAGTGTCCTGAGGTCTGGTGTAAAGTGACTTGGGCCTTTGGAGAAGCGTACCCCTGAGGAACCTCCCTCTCCCCGCCAGCACTGCTCTCACCCGAGCGCCTGCCCTGGGCAGACAGCTTGCCCGGAGTGCTGGGGGCGTGGTCAGCACCTGTAGGCTTCCTGGACAAAGTGGGCCTTGACAAGGCCAGGAGATGGCTTGTCCCGAGGGCAGTGCTGGGTGGCACCCTCAAAGCGTGGGAGGCAAGGCTTCTTGGCCCTGGTGTTAGCAGGTGGGGGTCTACGATCAGCTTGCCACCACCCACGCGCTCCTCTGTGGGCCACTCTCTGCAGTCACTTCCTGGGGCTGGGTCTCCTTTCCCTTCTCCCCAGGCTCAGGCAGGGCGGACCTGGCCACAGCAGCTGGGAGCCCACCCGTCTGCCTGTGCTTCCTTGCAGCTGTCCAGATCCACATCCTGAAGGCGGACAAGGCGGGGGACTGGTGGAAGTTCACGGTGAACATCATCTCCGTGTACAAGCAGGGCACGAGCCGCATCCGCCGCGGTGACCAGAGCCTGTGGATCCGCTCGCGAGACATCGCCTGCAAGTGTCCCAAAATCAAGCCCCTCAAGAAGTACCTGCTGCTGGGCAATGCGGAGGACTCTCCGGACCAGAGTGGCATCGTGGCCGATAAAAGCAGCCTGGTGATCCAGTGGCGGGACACGTGGGCGCGGCGGCTGCGCAAGTTCCAACAGCGTGAGAAGAAGGGCAAGTGCAAGAAGGCCTAGCGCCGAGGCAGCGGGCGGGCGGGCGGGCGCCAGGGCTGGGCCGAGCGAAAGCGGGCGCCTTGGCCCGGCCGCCGCGGACTTGGCCCGCGAGGGCTTTCCCAGGTGGGGGGAGGGAGTGGGCGGGGCCGCACGGCGCGGGGGGCGGGGCCCTCGGCGGCCCCTCCCCCGGCCCCCACCCTGCGCGCCCCGGGCGGGAGCCGCGTGCGCGCGGGGCGGGGTGCGCCGCCGGCCGGGCCCTGGAGAAATGAGGACGAGACGTAGCTACCTCACGGGGCTCCTTCCAGAGCAGAGACGCGCTTCCCTGGGGCTGGGCGCGGCCGCCGTGGAGGGGCTGGGGGCAGCCTGCCCTGGGGCCCGGGGGTGGGCGCAGAACCGCACAACTGAGGCCCCAGGCGCGGGGCGTGGATGGCGCGGAGAGGGGGACGGGAGGAGAACTGAATTCTCAAGCCCGTAGTCTGGGCGGGGCGCGGAGCACCGACCAAACCACCACCCGACAGGCAGCAGACGGGATCCCCCCTTTCTTCCCGGCCCCTTCTAGCAGTTCCCCGCGGGCCACCTGGCTGTCACAGCCTGGGCTCCTCCGTCTGAAGGGGCCTGGTAGCATTTGGGGTGCGGACAGCTCCTGTCCAGCCAGCCTCTGTCTCCACTGCCACCTGCTGAGTGGGTCCTACTGGGTGGGGGCTTGGGGTGGGGTGGGTGGTTCACCTGCGGAGACAGGAGAGGAAGCCCCTGCTGCTCCCTGTCTCTGCCCCTGCCCAGCGTGGGGCTGGCCCATCAGGAAGGCAGTGGGCCCAGGGACACCCCTGAGAAGCCCAAGCCGGGTGGTCACCGCCTCATGCTGGAGCTGCCTGTTGGAGGAGGCATCGCAAACGCAAAAACCTCCCAGAGAGTTTCCTTTTGGAAACTTGGAACCAGCCCCTTTTATGACATTTTCCAGGGGAGGGGGAAGGGGCACTGGCTGGGTTTACGGCAGTGACACTATTTATGTAATGATATCAGCTCCCGCAAGGCCCCTCAGCAATGTCAACAGCTGGAAAGGGCCTGAACGGGCTTGGAGTCTGCAGGCTGCGGAAGGCACTTGGGCCTGGCTTGGGGCAGGGGGCTTGCTTGAGCTAGGATGGGGTTTGCTGGCTCAGCGGAGTACCGGAGTGCCTGAGCCATGCGTGGGCGGGGGCGCAGGAGTGACCAGGTTCCTGGGGGCCAAGGAGGCCATGCTGGCTTCTCCAAGGGAAGGCACAGAGGCTGCCGGCCTGCCCCCTACAGCTGTCTTGGTCTGGCCTGGGCCACACCTTGACGATTGTGCCTTTCCAGACAGTCTTTGTGGAGTCTGCCCGTGCCCTCCACTGCGCCCCAGCCCTCCTTCCAAAATCTCCTAGAGACACTGTCCTCAAGCAGGCAGCCCCTTTTGTTCTGACCTCCTCACACAGGGTCCATTCCTGTGCCCTGGGGCCTCCTGGCTCCCTGCCTTCCTGGGCTCTCTGCACTGCCCGGGCCTCTGGCCCACATCCTCACACCCGGCGCACTGAGTTAGAGGCCTGGCTCCCCTCACAGTCAGGAAATTGGTTTCACTTTCCCGGCCAGAGTTTGGCTGCTCAAAAGGGTCATACCAAGTATGAAGCTCGGCCCCCGGTGGTCTGGCTTCCCTCCGCCTTCCCCACATTTGCCCGCATCACGGCTGCCATTTATTGAGCACCTGCTGTGTGCCAGGCATTTTACCCACATGCTCCCAGCATGTATTCATGACAACCCTGTGGGACAGGGACTCATTATCACCAGCAAGGAGACTGGAGTACACGTGCCCAAGGTCATGCTGCAAATTAGTGGCAGGACTGGGGCTCAGACTCCAGAGCCCGACTTTCTGACCAGGGGCCACGCTGGCCCTCACTGCACTCCAGCTCTACAGCCCACCCGCCCAGTCCCTGTGCAGGCTGGGAGGGTGCTCTTGGGGGAGTGGCCACCGAGCCCCTGGCCCTGGTTACTGCCTCTTGAGGACACTGGCATCTGGGCTGGAGAACAGGAGCCCTGGGTGGGGTAGGGCATGGGGACAATCACATTTTCAGAGGAGGCAGCGAAGTGGTGGGGGATGCGGGGACGGACTTGCCAGATGGCAGCTCCAGGTTCTAGGAAGGCAGGCCTTGGCTGCTCCGAAGAGGTGGTAGAAAGGTGTTTTGGCTGCCTCAGGGTGGTTGGAGAGACTCCAGGAGAGACTGGCAGAGGTGCCTCAGGGGCGGGGAGCAGACAGACCTGCCCTGGGAAGGGGCATTTGGCTTCCCTGAATCCAGCCCAAGGATGGAGGACAGGGCCCCTCGGATGCCCAGTGTGGTCTGCTGGGTGCCATCAGCATCACAAGGCACTAGGCTGCTGGGGCGGTTGTCCTGTTTCTGTCTATGCCAGTGTAGTTTCTTCACCAGAAGGGCTGTGGCAGCCCCACGATATCCCACCCTGGGTCTGGGTCTCACTGGTGTCCTGTGAGGAGCCTGCACTTGTGGTCTCTGAGGCCCCCCTCAGCAACGGAGCTGGCGACACGCCAAGCAACAAGGCATCTTGCGGAAAATTCAGCCAGTGTCCTGCCCCTCCCTTTGGCTCAGCACCCCGCAGGGCACAGGCTGTCCACCTGGTGGCCTGGCCTTTGGGGAATGCGTCAGGGTGACCAGATCCACCAGGCTAGCGGCCAGGTCACTGTTGGGATTGCACGGTCATCACGAGCTGCCTTTCCTATCCACACACCCAGCCAGAACCCAGCCCACCACTCCCGACTTCAGCCCCCGGCCTCTGCGGTGAGCACCATCCTTGGGAAAGCACCCCTCCTCCACTCCTGTGTCCACTCCAAGGAGCAGAGGGAAATGGGAATTGAGGTGTTCCGGTTTGTACAGTTAGGAAGGGATGTAAAACGGAACTAGATTTTGATTTTGAAGAGTGTATTAACCAGAATTGTGCTATGTAGGTGTTTGAAGAAAAACATACCAGATTAGTCTTTGTTTTTGAAACAGCTTCCCCAGTTGTCCTTTTTCTTAGCAGCTGGGTGGTCTGGTGCCCCTGACAGCTGAGTGCCTGCTTTATGGACACACAGTAATGCCGAAGATTTGCGGGGGAGGACATAGGCCTGTCCCCGGGATTCACCTGCTGGCTGTGGTCTCTGCCCACTGCTTCTGTCCTTGGAAAGCAGGGCAGGAGGCAGCATCCCCAGGGGCCTCTATGTGGGAGGGAGGGACGCCTGGGGTCACAACCCAGGGAGGCTGGGAGCTGCTCCAAGGCCCTGGAACTCTGCCTCAGTCGTGGCACGCTGGAGAGGGGTACGGACTTTCTTGGAGTTGTCCCAGGTTGGAATGAGACTGAACTCAAGAAGAGACCCTAAGGGACTGGGGAATGGTTCCTGCCTTCAGGAAAGTGAAAGACGCTTAGGCTCTCAACAAACACTTAAAGGAAGCCTCCTTGAAGCCCAGAGTGGACAGACTAGACCCATTGATGGGGCCACTGGCCATGGTCTGTGGACAAGACATTCCTGTGGGCCACGGCCACGGCACACCCGGGGGGATCAAAATGTGTACTTGTGGGGACCCCTGCCAAAAGCCAAACCAGTCCCACTCCTGTCATTGGATGTTTCTTCCCATTCCCTCCTCCCAAATGCACTTCCCCTCCTCCCTCGGCCCCCTCCTGTGTTTTGGATTTCTGTTCACTCAGAATTGTAAATGTTTAGTTGTGACCATGACGTATTGTTTGGGTCAATGTCCCTTTCCAATGCATACTAATATATTATCGTTATTATATATGAATATATTTAATGACATGGAAAAAGTTGTGGATTTTAAGTTTCTTTCCTTTTTTGGGGGGGGGGCGGGGGTTGGTTAGAGTCGTAATGGACCCAAATGGAACTTGTAACGTGGGCCCCACATGATAGAACTAAATTCAGATATCATTAAATAAACTCTTGTACACTGTGCCGTCTCGCAGTCTTGATTGGTGGCCTGGGTTGTGAGCGGTGGGTGTGTGGGGAGGCAGGGGAAGGATGGAGTTTTCGGGGAGTTTGAGGAATATGGCTTCAGGCCGAAGAACTCCCCTGCAAGTCAGAGCCTGGGTTTTACCCAGAGCCCTAACTCCCCGCAGAAGGCAGGAAAAGAGCAGTTTTGCTTGGAATGTCCTAGGGCCTTGCTGGCCGTGAATGCTGTTTTGAGCTAAAAGGTTCTCGAATGGGACAGTCTGTATTGCAGGCTGCAGGAAACCACTCCAGGGACCCATCCTTGCCATTCCCTGGAGTTCCAAAACAGAGAGTGGGGAAAGGGGTCCCCTCCCACTTTGCCCTACCTGCAACCCCGGGGCGGGCAGAGAGCCACCTTTGACCCTCCCCATTTGATTCAGAACCTGCAGGTAGTTTCTGACTTTTACATCACTGGCTTCTTCTATGAAAGCCAAGTAGAGACTCAAGAAACTACAGCAGGGTTAGTGAAACTCAAGAGATCTTGCAAAATATTTTTTTTCAAGCGATTGCTAAAGGCTTCGTGCGGTGCAGAGACTGGGCCAGTGCCAGCACCACGCAGCCACCAAGAGCTGAGCTCACTTGGTTTCTGAGAGGCTATATTTAAACCTCCAAATGGTTGTGATTTATTAAATAAACAATTCAGTCATTAGGAACATATTGTGTTGCCACGCAAAGTGGGGCCGATTGTCACCAGGAAGCTATCATTTCTGCACCCAGCTGTTTTGAAGGCAACCCTCTGCCATGGGCCTGGTCTAGCCCCTCAGCAACGCAGGCTCAACAGGCCCTTCCTTCGAAGGTATGGAAAGCCCCTTCCCTGCTGTGTGGAGAGCTGACTGGAGATGCCATTAGCTTCTGCTCAGGAAGAAATAGGGCCAGCCCTGCCGCCTCGGGGGTCTGGCTCTGCGGATGGGAGCTAGGCTCTCAGAGCCTGGGGTCAAAGCCAGGGCAGGTAGATACATGAGTGGTCTCCGGGTGTCCCGATCAGTCTCAGGTGTAAGTCTCTGCTGAAATGACAACGCCTGACGGTGGGCAGGGATGACATCCAGGTCTCAGTTGGCCAGACAGGCTAAGGAGAAAGCAAGCCTATTCTGGGGTCTCAGGTGCTCCCTAGGGCCAGCGGGGCCACTGGTAGCATTTAAGACCCACTGAGAGACTGGGCTAAGAGGCCTGTGATGCACCTGAGGCAGTTTCATTCTCAGCTTTGGTCATTTTAGGTCAAGGGTCCAGTTCTCAAGGACTTTCATGATGTGGTTTTCTGCCCATTTAAAAACAAAAAAAGTGTGTATCTGAGAGGGCCGTGTTTCCTTTGGGACGCCACCACAGTCAGGCCCTATGAGGGTGGCTGCAGCCCCAGGCCCAAGGCCAGAAGGAAGCACGCTGTTGCTCAGAGACATTAGAACATGTACTGTCAACGGCCCCTCTGCCTCCCAGGACCTTATGCTGTAGTTGGGGAGAGAGGGCATCTGCCAAACTCAATGCGGGAAATAAGCTGGGTTGCTGCTAAGAACTGGCCCAAGGTAGTGGGAAAAGCCCATTTTAGAGACGGGAATGCTGAGTCACAAGGAAGCTGGGTGATCGCCATCAGGGACCCAGAAGCCAGTGCCATCCAGTAAGAAATGCCTGATGGTGGGTGAGCAGGGACATCAGAGCCCTGCGGGTGTCAGAGCTTCGTGGGGCCTGCCCGGCCACCCGACCTGCCACCGGGGAGGCTCAGTCATTCATAAGGCTCTCCCCTGCCCATTCCGCTCGGCCTCTCAGAGACAGTGGTGGCAGAGACAAGTGGCATGGGATGCCCACTTGTGGAAGACACACCCCTAGGTTTCAGATGTTGTTGAACAGACATCTCTTTCTCCACTCTTCCTAAAACTAAATAAAGACATATAAGAAATAGGCCAAGAAAAATGGGGAATGAAAAGAACAACGAAGCCAGTAAGAAATAGAGGATATGGACGGATTACACACCTGCCTTATCAGACTGGAGCCTCAGCGGGATGGCAAGTCATTTCTGGAAAGAGATCAATGTCTTTTGTTATGGACATAGTTGGGAGGAAGTCTGTGAAATTGTAGGAAGCAATCGGAGGAAAGATGGGTCTTGGCCCCCTTTTAAAAATAAGGGGCAAAAACACACTTAATTTCAACAGGGCTGAGTTAGCAAATCCAACTAAGAGATGATCCTTAACTAGTCTCTGCTTAAGATAGCAGTGTCACCGTGAACCTCAAGAAGCAGGGCATACGATTCGAAGGAGGCTAAGGCACTCTTTCCTGACTAGGAGGAACAATGCGGCTGTTTGGCCAGCCAGCAGTTCTCTCTGACTAGTCAGGAGAGAGCCTTGCAGGTTTTTTGTTTTGTTTTTTGAGACGGAGTCTCCCACCGTCGCCCAGGCTGGAGTATAGTGGCACGATCTTGGCTCAGTGCAACCTCCGCCTCTCGGGTTCAAGCGATTCTCCTGCCTCAGCCTCCCGAGTAGCTGGGATTACAGGCGCCTGCCACCACGCCCAGCTAATTTTTTATATTTTTAGTAGACACGGGTTTTTACCATGTTGGCCAGGCTGGTCTCGAACTGCCGGCAGTTTTTGGAGAGGGGCTGTCGGCAACCTGCATCAGCCATGTAGAAGGAGAGTTTCAGGGATCTAGCTCATGGAAAAAGCCCAATCCCAGCCAGGCCGAAGGCTGCAGGCAGCAGAGAAAGAATTTTCCCTATCAAAGTCACAAATGACTGGTGGAGGCCGTGTCCAGGTGGGGGCCCTGCGGGTTTTGAAAGGAACTGATCGTCTTGGGGCTAATGATAGCTAAGGTTTAGTTACAGTTACTAATAAAAATGAAGTTTAAATGGAACAAAAGTACCAGCTGTACCCAGGTATCTGGATTTCTTTATATGGTATCCAGAGTTAAAATGCTTATAATTAATAATCGGTTAGGTTAAACAGTACTTACACTGTTATTTTAATCACGGTTTATTTTCATTGAAAAGGCACCCAACGTGGTGGCTACTAAGGCCCTGCCTTGCCTCTCTTCTTTATGCTTGGGGTGAGGGCTTTAGGCTTGCCCAGCCAACTCCAAAGCACTCAGTGTGGGTCACCCAGGACGGTGGTCCCGGCAGCTTTGAGGGGGGACAGCCAAGCCTTTCAGACCATGCTGGAAAATGCCCCCTTTACATTAGCCACGCTCTCTAGGGTGGCTCTTGAGGCAGCAAATCCCCAAAAGGGACACATCCCAGCCACTTGGGTAATGCTTGCCACTTCTGGCCTGGTTGGGGTAGGGGTCTCATATGTCACCCACCCCTTGAGGAAGGCAAACGGGAGCCGGGGGTTTCCTACCTGGCCCGTCCCCAGCCTGTGTGGCCTGCGCTCCCCCAAGCCTGGATGGCAGGTCCCTGCATTCTAACCTCCTGGGTAACTTTTTATCCACTCTGCCCTGCCTGTGGGTCCAGAGAAGTGAAGTAACTTGTCCAGGGTCACACAGCTAGCAGTGCTGGGGTCGGGCCTAGAGCCCATTCAGCCAAAAGAACAGAAGCTGCTGTGTGCAGACATCGGCTCAGTGTTTTGCTTGAAAAGGCCTTTCAGTCTGACTGAGCCGGGACTCCGTGGCTCTGGTTCAAAGACGCCCCATACGTTGCTGGGGCTCCATGCTGAGCAAGTCAAGAGGAGGTGAGAAAGTCAAACAGACTGTCAATGCTGCCTCCCCTGAGCCCCAAAGTGGGGGCTCCCTCCAAGGAGACGCTGTTTGTAGAGATTTGGGGTTTTGCACAAGACTGGAAGATGAGGCTCTGCAGATTCTTGATCGTCCGTTGGATGATCCGTTAGCAACCACCCCACCCCGACGAGGAGGTGCATCCTAGGGCGCCTTACCAGCGAAAAGCCCTTGGTCCCCTGTCCAGCGTGGCTCCTCTCCTTCAGGAACACACGCACCTATGACAAGCCCACTTCCCTTCCTTCTCCTTCCTGTGACAATCCAGGTCCTCGGCGGTATGGCTCATCGTCACTGCTGCCCCTGCTCTTCATCCTCTCAGCCCTTTGCACCTCCTGTATCGACACAGTCCATTTCATTCTTCTAACTCTGCTTCAAGGGCCTCGACATCCCAAGGCTAGCCTGGGTCTGCATGTGTTGGCAGCTCCTGGAAGCAGGGATCAGGCTCCATAGAGGCAGGAGAGCCCTTGTCCTGGGCCCTGGTTCACGCTCACATCCTCACAACAGTCTGTCCTATTGCACTAGGTGGAAGCATGTGACAGGATCCCCAAGATGTGAACTTGGAGACATCTGGCCCACTGGGCTTAGACTTGGGTTGAGGAAGAAACTTTTTTCCTTTGAGACAGAGTTTTGCTCTTGTTGCCCAGGCTGGAGTGCAATGGCATGACCTCTGCTCACCGCAACCTCCGCCTCCCGGGTTCAAGCAATTCTCCTGCCTCAGCCTCCCGAGTAGCTAGGATTACAGGCATGCGCCACCATGCCCGGCTAATTTTGTATTTTTAGTAGAGACGGGGTGTCTCCATGTTGGTCAGGCTGGTCTTGAACTCCCGACCTCAGGTGATCTGCCCGCCTCGGCCAGAAGGAACTTTCTTTCAGCGGAGCCAAGCAGGGTGCTCTGTGCTTGTGTGTGCCAACTCACTCTGTCCTCGCAGCAACCCTGTGAATAGGAAGGACACCTCATCTCCATGCCCTAGACAAGGAAGCAGAGGCAGAGGAAGGTAACTTGCCTGTGGTCTCTGAGCTGGTAAGTGGTGTGGTTGTCATTAGGGCTGTTCACTGCATATTTCAGGCTCTTGGCCTTCCAGATACTTCCTGGTCCCCTCGTGGTGAAGCAGGCCAGGTGATGAGTTCTGGCCAGTGAGCTGTGAGCAGAGGCAATGGGTGTGCTTCTGGGCTGCACATGTCACTGCTGGCGTGAGAGCTTCCAGAGCTCCCTTGTCCTTTGCCAGAGGGACCACAGTGGCTTTCCCATCTGCCTGGGTCAGAGCTGGGCAGGTGTCTGGGCTCCCAGACCCCAGGTCTTCCCGGGACCCCTGGAGCCCTCAGTCCCTAGGAAATGACATTACACCAGGCTACACGTGGCTCTCCTTCTGGTGTCTCTGTCCACAGGGGGTTTCAGGTCATGCCCTCTTGAGCAAATCCACCAGAAACTCACCTGCTGTGAATCCCCTACCTTCTTCTCAGTGAAATCTTGTGCTTTGGAAATCACCCATCATCAACCCCAATTCTTTCCCCTTTCATCCTGGAGGGCAGAGCAAAGCCAGCTGGCCCAGCCTGCTTTCCACACGGATAAGAGACAGCACATGGTGCTTGGCCCCCTGACCCCTGCTAACACGAACTCAGCCGTCCATGGGCCTGGCGTCCTCCGCAGGCCTGCCCCATCCGTCTGCCCTTTCTGAGACGCACACATGTACACGTGTGCTGCGCACACTCAACACACAGGGCTGTCGGAGCCAGGTGAGGCGTCAGATAACAGCGTGTTCTCCTGACTTTGTAATCTCATCCCTCTGAACCCTCCACAGTGCTTTCCAGCTCGACCACCTCCTGCCCCACCTGCCTTATTCCACAGACTTGATTCTGGCTGCTTATAAAGATGTGTCATCCCTGAAAGATGAGAGTTGATTGTCACCAAGGAAATGAGAAAGCATGTGCTTCCAGGGCTAATAGCAGTTCCCACAGGAATGTTTTTGTGAAGTAGAGGCTGGCACCCCTAGGAGGAGTGCTGAGCCTGGCGGGGTGACTCAGGTGGGGCAGAGCGGCACGGTGGTGGCTATACACTCAGACACAGGCCCATGTGGCTCCTCCGCACAGCCCTCACCTCACTCCTTCCCCACTACCTGGACACACGTGGCCTTGAATGTACACCCATTTCCTACACAGACACGTGGCTTCCACAAGCAGGCCAGACGTCAAGGTTTCAAACTGCCTATTAATCCAGTGTCCCCAGGATGCCCAGAGTACTGCGGGGTGGCCAGAACCCACCGGCCACCATGAGGTGGGGGACCCCGAGGGACCTCTGGCCAGCACGAAAATGACCAAAGTCAAAACTCAAAGGGCCACAACTGGACCCGGTGCTCTAGGCAGCTCTCCAGAGCTCTGAGTCTTCATTTGTTTGTTTTTTTTTTTTTTTTGAGACGGGGTCTTGCTCTGGTGCCCAGGCTGGAGTGCAATGGCATAATCTTGGCTCACTGCAACCTCCGTCTCCTGGGTTCAAGTGATTCTCCTGCCTCACCCTCCTGAGTAGCTGGAATTACAGGTACCCGCCACCATGCCCAGCTACTTTTTTTTTGTATTTTTAGTAGCGACGGGGTTTCTCCATGTTGGTCAGGCTGGTCTTGAACTCCCGACCTCAGGTGATCCACCCGCCTCAGCCTCCCAAAGTGCTGGGATTACAGGCGTGAGCCACCGCGCCCGGCCAGAGCTTTAAGTCTACTGAAGCAATGCACAAGAGGTCAGAGCTTTGGGGGAATTTATTGAGAGGAGGTTTTGCGTACCAAAAGGGTGCTGGGCTTGCATCTGTCATTGGCAGGTGTCACTGCTGGTGATCTCTTTACTGCCATCAGTTGGTCGGCCAGACTGCAACAACCACGATAGCCACGAGCAGCAGTAAAATCACCATGATCATCCCTGAAAAAGAGCAGCAGAAAATACTACTTTTAATGATTCCTACCAGAAAAGCGTCACACATTCTGAGTGTCTGCAGAGAGTCAGAGGGATGTAGTTCCCTCTGAGCCTTCAGCTTGTACGAGGTGGAGAGGGGTGGTCGGCGGCCTGGGGCGCCGCTGCTGCTACACAGCTCTGGCTTTGCAGGATGGTGAGTGCAGAAGGCAGGGGCCTGGGTGTGGCCAGGCCTCCCCAGGCAGCACTCAAGCCAGGAGGGGGTGCCTGCTATGCCCCTAACTCTAGCATCTGTGTACACCTTGGTCCACAGGGGAGGGCGGAAGCTGCTGACCACAGCCACCCTCACTACCCAATCAGATTATGCATTGATGACGCGTTGATAAAGCAAAGGGCTTAGGAGAGCATTCTAGAACCCATTTCTCCATTCTCCTCATGGCTTCACTTTGTCTTCTTGAGTCCAAGATCCTTAAGTCACCCATTTGTAAAAATATTCACCGATAGAGGTGCTTGTTTTGATATATACTTTTTCTGCTAGTATTTGCTAGTTTCATTTCCTGACGTTTTTGGCTGGAGAGCACGGGCCCTCCTAGCCAGCCCACGCTGGGTGCCACTTTGCCTGCCAGCCTCACCCTGCCTCCTCTGGGTCATGTATCTGGACTGACCATTGCCTGTTCCTTCACCTGATGCTGATGAAGTGGGCCCCACAGAACGCAGCCCTCACTCAATGCAATGAGCTCACTGTCTCCCATGTTCACCTGCCCAGTATTTAACAACGAGTGTTTACCATGCGCCAGGTACCAGCGGCGACAAGGTGTAGCATAGCAGAGAAGGGGCGCCCTACTACAAAGTAAGCACTCAAGAAAGGTTTGCTCACTGAAGAGCCCTTGAGCTGCCAAGGCCCCACGAGGGAGGTGGGTAGCAGAGGAGGAGAGGTCCATGAAAATGCTTCAGAAAGTAACAGGGAGAGCCACGTGTGCAGGGTCATGTGGCTGTGCGGACATCAGGACTGCTCAACACCACTGTAGTCTGTGGCATATGTTCGTGAGCAAAGAAAATGCTAAGTTTCAATTAGACATTTGTGAACATAAGAGTGCAATTTGCTTTCCGGTCCAAATTCACAGACTTCCTGAATCCCCTCCACAGATCGTCAGGGTTCAATGTGGATCAGGCCATACCAATCTTAAGCTCAACCCATGTGGGCACTGCACCATGGTTTTGAATATTGAAGAGACTTAAAAATGTATGGCAAGTGGCCGGGCACGGTGGCTCACGTCTGTAATCCCAGCACTTTGGGAGGCCGAGGCAGGCAGATCATCTGAGGTCAGGAGTTCGAGACCAGCCTGGCCAACATGGTGAAACCCTATCTCTACTAAAAATATATTTAAAAAATAGGCCAGGCATGGTGGCTCACGCCTGTAATCCCAGCACTTTGGGAGGCCGAGGTGGGCAGATCATCTGAGGTCAGGAGTTCAAGACCAGCCTGGCCAACATGGTGAAACCCTATCTCTACGAAAAATATATTAAAAAAATAGGCCGGGCGTGGTGGCTCACGCCTGTAATCCCAGCACTTTGGGAGGCCCAGGCGGGCGGATCACGAGGTCATGAGATCGAGACCATCCTGGCTAACACGGTGAAACCCCATCTCTACTAAAAATACAAAAAATTAGCCTGGTGTGGTGGCAGGCGCCTGTAGTCCAAACTACTTGGGAGGCTGAGGCAGAAGAATGGCGTGAACCCGGGAGGCGGAGCTTGCAGGGAGCCGAGATCGTGCCACTGCACTCCAGCCTGGGCGACAGAGCGAGACTGTCTAAAAAAAAAAAAAATACATATATATGTTTAAAAAATATTAGCCAGGTGTGGTGGTGGGCGCCTGTAACCCCAGCTACTCGGGAGGCTAAGGCAGGAGAATCGTTTGAACACGGGAGGCGGAGGTTGCAGTGAGCTGAGACACACCACCGCAAACCAGCCTGTGCAACAACAGTGAAACTCTGTCTCAAAAAAAAAAAAAGAAAGAAAAAGACAAGAAAAGAAAAAAAAAGTATGGCAAGCTTCTTTGTCATCTACCTGTGACTGAGGTTGCATTTTTCTAATATGGGCTCTTTCTCTGATGATTCAATCTTTTGAGAGACGCTTCTCTTGGGGCCCCAGGGTTTCTCCCCCGTCTTCCTGTAGATGAAAACCTCAGCCTAGTCTACCTCAAGGCTCTGCCAACTTTGGTTCATGGGCCAAATCTAGCTGTGCTCTGTTTTTGTGCAACCCACGAGCTATAACAATGGTTTTTATATTTGTAGAGGGTTGTCAAAAAGGTAAAAGGAGGAGATGTGACACCGTCTGTGGTCTGCACAGCCTAAACCGTTTATGACCTGGCCTCTTCCAGAGGCTTGCTAGCTCCTGCTCTCCATCACGGTGACTGATAATGACCCATCTGCAGCATCAGTTCATCCACTTAGGCGCTGGCCTTCAATGTGCTCTTCATTTCTTTCATCTAGGGATTTCCTTTCTTCCTTGTAAATTCAGCTCTGCATTAACATTTGTGGGTGGGTGGAGTTACATTATTTTACCTAACATTTCAAGATGCTTGCAGCAAGAAGGCAGGGGTAGGGGTGGGTGGGGGTGTGTGTGTGTGTGAATATCTTAGTCCATCTGCAGTGAGAAGGTAGGGGTACGGGTGTGTGTGTGTATGCGTATGTGTGCGTATGTGAGAATATCTTAGTCCATCTTCTTGCCAGAAGCAGAACAACAAATCTTTTCACTGATTTCTGCTCCAGAAACGTCTTCAGGTTGACCAAAAGCTCCCCTGGGCAGGAGCATCACTAGTTCTTGGTTATTCTGGTGCCTGTGTGGTGTTCGGCTGAAGACTTGGTCCTGGCTGGGTGAAGGTTTATGTTGCGCAACATCAGGAGAAGATAATGAGAATGAGGAGGCAGGCACAGGCTGGGATGGGGCGAAGGGGCAATCCCTGGCACTCCAGGGCCTGGGCTCACCCTAAGATGACAGGGAGGGGCTGGCAGCTGAGGAGATGAGGGAGAGGATGAGAGGTGTTTTAGGAAGAGGTACTGCTCCTGAAGCTCCAGTGGAATCACAGTTGGGAGGACACTTGGGCCCAGAAGCTCTGTGCAGCAAGGCAGGCTCCACACTGACGCTCTGATGGCCCAGAGCAGAGGCCAGTACGATTTGACAGACCATGAATTGTCAAATCAGGGTGATTATAAGAACAGCGGAACAAGTGACAAGAACAAAGAAATCAAGAACAACAACTGATTGGGAAGAGGAAAACACACATCTGGTTTTGGTTCATACATCCCGAGCGTGAAATCCAAGGGAAGAGGCCTCAAGGCATGTGCAGTCACCGCCATCCCTGATTTGGCTCCCTGCAGTGAGGGACTGCTTTCCTCGGTCCCTGCTCCACGATGGAGCTACAGCAAGCTTTTCAGAATGTAAAGCAGATCAGGTCACCTCCTTGCTTAAATCCTCCAGTGGCTGAAACTGAGACCCAAACTTTACAGTGGCCAAGGGGGTCTTGCACAGTCTGGCCCAGCAACCCTGCCGCCGCACTCTGAGCACTGTGTTTGAGCCATTCTGGCTGTCTCCGGTGCCCCCAACAGGCTGATGCAGAAGCTAGCGGCCCTGCCTCCCAGCTTCGACACGCGCTATCCTTTCCATCCGGGAGCTCCCCACTCTTGGTCTAGTTAATCCCCCAAACTCAGTGGCACTTTCCCAAGGAACTCTTTGTCATCCTCCAGTTACCTGTGCCCTCTTTGCTCCCCTAAGTCTCCATAGTAACCCTTATTAAATCTTTTTTTTTTTTTTTTTTTTTTTGAGATTGAGTCTCGCGCCCAGGCTAGAGTGCAGTGACGTGATCTTGGCTCACTGCAGCCTCCGCCTCCCGGGTTCAAGCAATTCTCCTGCTTCAGCCGCCCAAGTAGCGGGGATTAGAGGTGCCCACCACTATGCCCAGCTAATTTCTGTATTTTTAGTAGAGACAGGGTTTCACCATGTTGGCCAGGCTGGTCTCGAACTCCTGACCTCAAGTGATTTGCCCTCCTGGGCCTCCCAAAGTACTGGGATTACAGGCGTGAGCCACCGCGCCCGGCCTTGAATCATTATTTAGGTACTCAGTTACTGTCTGTCTCTCCTGGACACATGAACATCTACACCAGGGACTGTGGGTTCTCGTTCACCACCATATCCCCCATACCTAGAACAGAGCCTGGCAAAGGAAAGAGGCACACACACACGCGCACACGTGTGTGCGCGTGTGTGTGTGTATAAAATGAGTAAATGTATTGAATTTTTGGAAGGGATAAGAAGAGACAAGAGAGGCACAGAAGGAGTGGTCAGCAGAGAGGGAGAAGCTGAGAAAATGTGGCAAGAAGGCCAGTGAGTAAGAAAATTCAAAAAGTGGTCAATGCCAACCCACAGTACTACAGAGAGAAGACGACAGAAGAATGCTCTTCTGCAGAAGAGCTGCAGAGACCTTTCATAGCACATGGTGGGTGGGTCGATTGGAACTATTATTAATACAGTGGTGCCTAAGTTGCTAATTTTTCTACCACAGATGCTGTGAATTAGACAAATTGTGCCCCAGGAAAGGCAAGACAGGGCACACAGTATCTATAAAAAATGAAAATGGGCCAGGCGCAGTGGCTCACACCTGTAATCCCAGCACTTTGGGAGGCCAAGGCGGGTGGATCACGAGGTCAGGAGTTCGAGACCAGCCTGGCCAACACAGTGAAACCACGTCTCTACTAAAAATACAAAAATTAACCAGGCATGGTGGTGCACGCCTATAGTCCCAGCTACTCGGGAGGCTGAGGCAGGAGAATCACTTGAACTCGGGAGGCAGAGGTTGTGGTGAGCTGAGATTGCGCCACTGCACTCCAGCCTGGGCAACAGAGTGAGACTCCATATCAAAATAAATAAATAAATGAAAATGAACTTGAGTGATGGACATCTTGGACAGTAAGCTGATAAGATGTGATAAACTGGGTTCTTGTCCCAAGATGAAAAGGGGGTTTTAAGAGCCATGACAAATAAGGCTTTTATATTTTAAACCCTTTCAGAGCAAACAGGGGGAGACTTTGAACAGGCTTAAGTAAACTGGTATATACTGAGGGTCAACTGAGGAGGTCGTTTTAAGATGGCAGGTGACAGCGATAAGCAAAAGCCAACTGCTGTCTTTTGGATTCTTTGGGTCAAAGAGAAGGTGTTTATCTACCTTATCAGGGCAATCCTTTTTCTTTAAGAAGTTTGGCTTTCTTGGAATGTGATCCCAGCTCTGGCACCTTTCTGAATGGAGTTTCTCTCCTCTGAAGGATGTTTCAGAATGAGTAAGCAGGGATCTTTTTGAAGCCAGGGAAAGCTGAGCCACACCGTTCATGAAACAGTCATGCGTGCCAGGTTTGGTGCTAAGTGCTATGGGTATATTACTTGGTTTAATTCTGCACAATAAGTAACCCTCATCTCTGTTTTATATCTGAGGAAGCTGAGGTTCTGGAAGGTGAGCTCTCCTACCTAAGGCCCTCTGGCGGGTAAGAGGAAGAATCAGAATTGGAATCCAGGTGGGTAGGACCCCTCTGCCCACACGCTAACCCTTGTCTACACCAGTGGAGCTTGAGTGGAGGCATCCTGACTCGAGACAGTGTGGGGGTCCCTCAGGGAGAGAGGCTCAGACTCGCTGGGGCTGAAACACTGGGATAAAGAGTTTCTTCTCTTTTCATCCTCTTCTCTTTCTTTCTCCCTCCCTCCTTTCCTTCCTTAACGCTTTATGATGGAAAATTTTAAACATATACAAAAGCAGACTGAAGGGCACGCAGAACAGTGATGAGCCCATCCGTCAGCTTTCACAAGGATCCATTCATGGCCTGTCTGGCTTTATGCAAACCCTCACCTGCTCCCTGTCTCCTGCATATTATTTTGAAGCAAATCCCAGACATAGGCCATCTACAAATATTTCAGTAAGTATCACTAAAAGGCACCATTAAAAAAAGACACACACACTCCCCACCTACCCACATAACCACAGAGGGTCTGACGGTTCCTAAAGGCAGAAGCAGGGAAGAGCTGGCAACTCTTCTGATGTAGGAAGGTGGCCCCAGTTTCAGGGGCGCAGCTGACCCCCCTGCCGGAGGGACATGGGACCTCACATCGTACTCGGTCACGTGTGAAAGGCAGAACTTCCTTCTTCTGCCTCAGAATAGTTCTTAAACCTCAGGGGGGTCTACTCATCCATTCCCCCAGCTAAGGAAATGTTTGACATTTCAGAACAAGGAAAGACAGTTGAACTTCTGGGAGGCTGCCAACTTCTTAAACAATGAATGCTCTCTGCCCACAACCCTAGCACAGAACACCTGGTGCGGCTCCTGACTTCGGGATCATTTCTCTGCGCTTCACTCAGCTCCTGCCCTGGGCCCGCTGGCACCTGGCGAGGCAGATTTTTCCTTCCAATACTCAAGAGTCCCTTTCAGGGGCAGGCATGGGATGCCAGGGTTACAAGAGTGGAAAAAAATGTCCATTTCCTTTGGTCAGTTTACCAGATGAGTATTACTCAACCACTTACAATATTTACAAGTCCAGCTCATGGCAATTAAAAAAAGATGTAAGAAAACAAACTCCTTTTCAAACTGGAAGAGGATATTAAATACAGTCTCTCAGGAACGGTGTTTTCTGAAGATTTTTCATCTGGAGTCATGGTCCATACTTTTTTCCAGTGAAACACTGGAAACCAGCAAAATACGGAGCTTGTGCTGCCAACGCCCCTGCCACAAGTTGGGTGTAGGTAACAGCTCTCAGTGCTTACTGACACGGAGGAGGAGGGGAAGGAGGGGAAAGAATCTGGAGGCTGACTTTTCGAGAGAGTGAGAGCAGATCTCTGTGTTGGCCACTTCTGCCCTGTAGCTGCAGGGGAATGTGGCAGGTAGGCTGATGGGAAAGCAAGAGGCAGGGAGGGGTGAAGGGCGCTTTATCCAGGAGTCTTTTTATCTGGTTTTGTTGCAAGGAAAGCCACCTTAGCTGCCCACTACTATTTTGGTTGTCTTGAAACAAAACACGTATTCTGGCCAGGCGTGGTGACTTATGCCTGTAACCCCAGCACTTTGGGAGGCCAAGGCGGGTGGATCACCTGAGGTCAGGAGATTGAGACCAGCCTGGCCAACATGGCAAAACCCGTCTCTACTAAAAAATGCAAAAATTGGCCAGGCGTGATGGCAGGTGCCTGTAATCCTAGCTACTTGGGAGGCTGAGGCTGGAGAATCGCTTGAACCCGGGAGGCGGAGGTTGCAGTGAGCCGAGATTGCGCCACTGCACTCCAACCTGGGTGACAGAGCGAGATTTTGTTTAAAACAAAAACAAAAACAAAAAGCAAA
This sequence comes from Pongo abelii, assembly GCF_028885655.2. Taxonomy (NCBI): domain Eukaryota; kingdom Metazoa; phylum Chordata; class Mammalia; order Primates; family Hominidae; genus Pongo; species Pongo abelii. The sequence goes on from NC_072004.2 coordinate 9,215,483, forward strand.
ACAAAAAAAGCATATTCTTTTTGTTTGTCTTGCTTTTCACACCAGAAGAGTTAGGCCAACTGGCAACCCCCATGTAGCTACTAACCTTAAAGATGAACAGAGGACACTTCTTAGGGACAACTCCTAAAGTTTGTTTTATTTTTTTGGCAGTTGTGCCTGTCAATAGGTGACATTTGCTTATGTATTAACTAGTGATCAGTCTCACTGATCAAACAGACTTTTCACGGCAGACTCCTGAGGTGAGGTGGGGAATAAGCAGGAGAAGAGACAAAACTGGAATATTTATCTTCAAAAGTTCATGTAAATGTTCCCTTTAATCCCACGACTGGGCAAATATACGAAGAAAAGAGTAGACGCCGTGCAGAGAAGGTGAGCGTATTTACATTCTGATTTCCAGATTGAGAGGCTGGAGAATGGTGGCTATGCTTGAGGTCTCTGCCCAGACCTGCCCACTCCAGGGGCTGTGTGTGCTCTGCCGGGGGACCCAGGGTGTGATACTAGCAGCCTTCCTACAGCCGCTGCTCAGCTGCGCTAGGGGAAACCAGGCACTGGGGGTGTGGAGAGGAGGACCTACCTGCCTCTGATCACACCCCTCTTGAATCTATCTTACCCCACAGTTCTACATTTTAATTTCCCCCGAATAATGCTTTCATTAAAACACTGGGCAAAAGTCATGTCTGGTTTTCTGAGTTTGTTTTGGTCTTAGCCTGGCATCCAACTCAACTCTGCAGGTTTTCCCTTCTCTGTATTGTGGGCCAGCCTTTCTCTGCGGCTCCAGGGGGTTGCATCCGACTCATCAATGGAGTCTCTGCTCACTCCCCTCTGAGTGTAGCCTCAGCTGATTTTCCACCCACCCCAGGGCAGGGCCAAAGCCTTGAAGGCTCGTCCTCCGTATTTCATTTCCTCCATGAAGACTGCTCAGCCCGTACACAGCCAGCCCATCCTGGAATCTGAGGGTATCTGCAGCAAGGCCATTGCTCTTAAATGACTCCCTTCCACCTTTTAGGATCTTGTAAATTTATTTTTATTATTTTATTTTATTTTTATTTTTTGAGACAAGAGTCTTCCTCAGTTGCCCAGGCTGGAGTGCAGTGGCACGATCTCAGCTCACTGCAACGTCTGCCTCCCGGGTTCAAGTGATTCTCCTGCCTCAGCCTCCCAAGTAGCTGAGATCACAGGTGCATGCCACCATGCCTGGCTAATTTTTGTATTTTTAGTAGAGCCGGGGTTTCACTATGTTGGCCACGCTGGTCTCGAACTCCTGGCCTCAGGTGATCTGCCTGCCTCAGTCTCCCAAAGTGCTGCGATTACAGGCGTGAGCCAGCGTGCCCGACCAGGTTCTTTATTAATAATTCCTTCCTTAGGCCATAAAATCTCCAAAAACAGATCAATGCAGTTTGGTGTGGTGGAAGGGGCACTGATTTTACAGTCAGGAAGACCTGACTTCTAATCTGCCACTGGTATACTATGACACGTTGGGAAAGCTGAACTCTCTGGAGCTCAGTTCTATCACCTCTGAAACAAGACTGAAAAATCCTGACTTCACAGGCTTGTTGTGCGGATTTCGGAAGATACAGTACATGAAACTTCTAGAACATAACTGGCACTCAATAAATGGTAACTCTCCCAAAAATAATTATTACTCCTTGTAATAATTACACCCTGCCTGAAACGGGTGCCTAGTGGTGGCAGGTGCTCCATAAATGTCCTGCAACAGAGCCAGTCTCTCAGCTTCACAACAGAAATCAAATGTCACTCTCTCCAAAAGAGAAGGAAGAGTACCAAAACAGAGGAACACCTGGGTGGCATTTAGTGTAGAAACAGAGGGAGCAATTCTCTCCGAGGCCCGGCGGTGATGAGGGCATCCGGGAAAGGTTGGAAGTTCAGGATGGAATGCTGGCAGCCTCCGTGTCAGTTATTAGCTACAGGAAGGGCAGCTGTGCTGGGCGGAATGCTGGCGGCGGTCAGCAGGCAGGCAGAGCACAGCCAAGTGGACACCAGGTGAGAGGAACTGTGAAAGGCCCAGACTTTTTAAAAGCCTGTGAGGAAGTGGATGTCAGAGCAGGGGTCACAGGACGGGGTAACAGGCAGGAGGAGGAGAAGGTTAAAGCAAACCACAAGGAGCACCCGGCTTTATAACACATTCAGCTACGCGGGAGACAAGGTGGAGAGGAACCCAGGGGCAGGGGAGCCTGTGCGTCTGGCCATGCTGTATAAATAACAATAATAATAATGATGATGAAAATAATAGTCATAGTGGCCGGGCATGGTGGCTAACGCCTGTAATCCCAGCACTTTGGGAGGTCACGGCGGGTGGATTGCATGAGCCCAAGAGTTCAAGACTAGCCCGGGCAACATGGTGGAACCCTGTCTCTAATTTAAACTTTAAAAAAGAAGAATAATATTAATAGTAGTAGTGTCACAAGAACAGAAGTCAAGAATAAAGCCTGGGCAACAATGCGAGATCCCACCTCTACAAAGAGTATTTTAAAATTAGCTGGCTGTGGTGATGTGTGGCTGTAATCCCAGCTACTCGGGAGGCTGTGGTGGGAGGACTGCTGGAGCCCAGGAGTTCGAGGCTGCAGTGAGCTGTGATTGCACCACTGCACCTCAGCCTGGGTGACAGAGTGAGACCCTGTCTCTTAAAAGAAAAGTCAAGAAGGCCAGGCGCGGTGGCTCACACCTGTAATCCCAGCACTTTGGGAGGCCAAGGCGGGCGGATCACCTGAGGTTGGGAGTTTGAGACCAGCCTGGCCAACATGGTGAAACCCCGTCTCTACTAAAAATACAAAAATTAGCCGGGTGTGGTGGCGGGCGCCTGTAGTCCCAGCTACTCGGGAGGCTGAGGCAGGAGAATCGCTTGAACCCAGGAGGCAGAGGTTGCAGCGAGCCGAGATCACGCCATTGCACTCCAGCCTGGGCGACAGAGCAAGACCCTGTCTTAAAAAAAGAAAAACAAAAACAAAAAAAGGAAAAACAACAACAACAAAAAAGAAAAGTAAAGAATCAACATACTGTTATGCCATTAGGAACATGCGCTCAGAAAGTTTATAGGACTCAAGTCCCATATTATTTTCATCATCAGACAATGAGGCTAGCAGGGCAACAATTTCCCCTAATTTATAAGTGAGAAAATAGGGACTCTGAAGTTAAGCAGGGTGAAAAGAAGAGCCAAGACCTCTAAGGCTTGACCATCCCACACTCCCTCCAGTGAGCCCAGGAAGGCAGAGGCTGGCGGCAGGACTGGCGTTGGGTGAATGGCCACGTTCTCTGGGAGGGAGCATCAGGGAGCTCGGCCTGACTGGGGGAGCTGGGAGGTTAGGATGGGAGGAGGCAACCTGGGTGGGCCCTGGACATCCTGCAAGCCACAAACTATGACACGTGCCTGTGACTCCTCAAAGAAACATGTTACAGGGCAAAACAATCAGACCCCAAATAGAATCTTACCTGGATCTCAGTTTTGTATCATGCTGACTGAATGTAACAGTCTGTGCCTTTAGACAAGATTGCGGTGGAGGAACACAGGACAGGGGGCTGAGGAAGGGCCTGCAGAGTCCAGCCCGCCCTTTCTGGCCTCTGCGAGCAAGTTACCTAACACCTCTGCTTTTGGGCTCCCTCAGGGGCCACGTGGGACAACACACACATTTCCCAAACCTGCGAGAGGATGGCATGATGTCCGTAACAGCCCAGGGCCTGGCACACGGCCGGTACTGGCTAAATGTAGGCGGGCTAAATTCTTCTGAAAAGTACCAGCTTCCTGAAGGCCAGAACTGTGGTCCTTTAGGCTTGGCGTGGTGGCTCACGCCTGTGATCCCAGCACTTTGGGAGGCCGAGGCAGGTGGATCCCCTAAGGCCAGGAGTTCGAGACCAGCGTGGCCAACATGGTGAAACCCTGTCTCTACTAAAAATACAAAAATTAGCCAGGCGTGGTGGCGCATGCCTGTAATCCCACCTACTCAGGAGGCTGAGGCAGGAAAATTGCTTCAACCCGGGAGGCGGAGGTTGCAGTGAGCCGAGATCGTGCCACTGCACTCCAGCCTGGGCAACAGAGTGAGACTGCGTCTCGGGGAAAAAAAAAAAAAAGAACTGTGGTCTTTTGGGGTGGCTCTTTAGAGCGGCCAGGCCAGTGTCCCCCGTGTGCCTGGGTGGGTTTGTGCTGAGGCGACACTGGGAAGATAGAGGCACCTGGCACCCTCCTCACCCTGGAAACTCAGCCCTCTCCCCAGAAGGCCAGGCCCCTACCTGGAGAGAATTCACTCCCAGCCTGAGCTGGTGCCCAGCACCAGGCTGATGAGGCACTACTCTGCGGGAACACAGAAACGTGCAAAGAATCAACTGGAAAGAAGGCAGCAACTGTCGGAAAAGAGAACGGTGTGAAGAGAGACATCTGGGGGCCAGAGGGAGCAAGAGAATCAGGAGAAGGTGACCTGGAAGGGGTGGGGGCTGGGATGAGAGGAAAAAAGGACTGGCCTAGAAACAGGAAATTAAAAGGAATTAAGACTGCAGGTGACGGGGCAGAGAGCTGGATGGCAGCTGAGTAAAAGGCAGGTTCCTGGGATCTGGGGTCTGGGATCCAGGCATGAGCACCTGGCCGGGCATCAGGTGGCCGTGCAGCAGCAGTCATGGCCACAGGACTCTGGTGAGGCTGCCGCTTGGTCAATGGAGACCGCATGTGAGAGCTCACGGCCCGGCCAGGGCGAGTCAGGTCAGAGTGGCTGGTGAGCCTGTCCCAGTGCTGAATAGCAGCACTGCCCTGGTAAGATTTACCCAAGAGACTTAGACTCACCCACACTAGAACTGAACTCTTATCTGCTGAGTGCCTACTGTGTGTCGGGTCCAATGGGTGCAAAGACGCACACCTGGCTCTTCGTGGGTCTGCGGGTCTCACGAGAAAGGCAGAAAAATCAACCCTCTCTCTACCCACACCCAACACAAACATGAAACTCTGCAGATGACAGCCATTCCTTAGAGGGAGCGTGTAAAAACTCTGCCACTATTGTCGCTTCCTGCACAGAAAATGCCGAATAGTTTGTAGGCCCCATCTGTGTTCTTAAGGTGTTATTCATTTCCCTTCCCTGAAATAAGCTCAGCTCAGCAACTGCCACAAGTCAAGGGCAGAATTCAATTGTAAATAGATAATCCTTCATATCAGCCACCAAGAGCAGCAGATTAGGAGTTGTCAAGCCAATAATTTAATGCCAATTCTCTGGCACGTCAATATTTGCTAAGAAATATCCCTTCATTGTGCTGTGTGTTACCCCTGGGAATGTGAATCTGTCTGGAGTCTGGCAGAAATTCAAGTGTCTTTGAAAAGACAGTCAGGAACTCTGTTATGGATATCTTGTTTTGACAATTCCCTCTTGACTGTCAGAAGATTCCTGCGAGGTTCCAGTCAGGCTGTGGATTCGGCATTACAAACCCCTCCGTTTTTCCTATTTGGATACTTTACCTGGCACCAATTAGGGACACCTGGCAGGGCGACACCAGGGCATTGCTACCAAAGCTCTACAAAGGCAGGGCAGAGAGGCATCGCTGCTACGATAAGGCTTTGTCAATATACCAAATGCTTATCTGATTTGTTAAAAGGAAATCATTTGACCCAGATGCAAAGGACTATGGGGCAGATCCGAATTGAGCCCCTGCGTTCCATACATCGAAACAACATATTCCTGGGGTGGCCCAGTAGCCGTGTCTGTTCAACTTAACCCTGCCTCCATACGCACAGCTGATGTGACGGACCTCAAGTGAGGCCAATCAGGTTCTCTTCTCCAGGGATTTTGGATTTTGAACTGAGCGCAATTGGGGCTCAGTCACAGTAATGGTAACACTCGAGGGGTGGGCCACAAACTCAGCTCGGGAGGTCCCAGGCCCTGCCTTTACTCAGACTTGTCCTTATACTTGGTTGACTCAATCATCCCTTGGGTTCCCGCAAATAATTCAACATTACTCAAATAAATTACATGTTTTTATGTTTGTTTGTTTTTTGGTGTGTTTTTTTGTTTTGTTGTTGTTTTTTTTTTGAGACGGAGTCTTGCTCTGTCGCCAGGCTACAGTGCAGCGGTGAGATCTCGGCTCACTGCAGCCTCCGCCTCCCGGGTTCAAGCAATTCTCCTGCCTCAGTCTCCCAAGTAGCTGGGACTACAGGTGCGTGCCACCATGCCAGGCTAATTTTTGTATTTTTAGCAGATGTGGGGTTTCACCATGTTGACCAGGATGGTCTTGATCTCCAGATCTTGTGATCCACCTGCCTTGGCCTCCCAAAGTGCTAGGATTACAGGCGTGAGCCACTGCGCCCGGCCCCAAGTTACATGTTTTTTAACCTAAACGAGCCAAAGTCATTTCTCCTTATTTGCAACCAAGATCTTTTAGCAGAGAGATCAGCAAAAATCACCATTTGTGTTTAGTTAATTGGAAAAACAAAAAAGTCATATTAGCATGCTTTTGCTTTACTACTTTAGTCTTGAAAGGATAGTCCCAAGATGTTGCCTCTGAGGACACCCCGTCTGGGTTGCATCTCCTTACTCTGAAGGGGCTAAGGTCCCAACAGAAATATCTGTTGACTGCACTCCAGCCTGGGTGAGAGTGAGATCCTGTCTCTAAAAAATAAGCCAAAAGGGCTGGGTGCGGTGGCTCATGCCTATAATCCCAGCACTTTGGGAGGCTGAGGCGGGCGGATCACCTGAGGTCGGGAGTTCGAGGCCAGCCTGACCAAAATGGAGAAACCCCATCCTCTACTAAAAATACAAAAAAATTAGCCGGGCATGGTGGCACATGCCTGTAATCCCAGCTACTCGGGAGGCTGAGGCAGGAGATCGCTTGAACCCGGTAGGCGGAGGTTGCAGTGAGCCGAGATCGCGCCATTGCACTCCAGCCTGGGTAACAAGAATGAAACTCCATCTTATATGGAATTCTAATATAAGTAGTATCTAATGACTAGCTTTTTTCACTTAATTTGTCTTAAATGTCTTTCACGGAGACCTACCTTCTATCTTTTTAGTGGCTGCAGACTATTTTATACCTTAATTTGTTCAAAAGATACCCTGTTACTAGACTTTGAGGTTATTTCAAAATTTTTGCTATGAAAAGGAATGCTGCAGTAAACATCTTTGAACATAAACCTTTGTGCACGTGTACACAAATTTCTGTAGGATAGATTCCTACATATGGAATCCTGGGGCAAAGAGTATGTGCATTTTTTATTTTGATAGTCTCGCTAATTGTATTTTCTGACGGCATTTATCTCTCCCAATCCACGTACTCTTCATATGATGTGACTTTGACATTGCTCTCATCAAGAGGTAGGACCTGGGTCCCCTCCCCTTGAACCTGATAAGCCCTTTGTGACTACCTCACCAATAGAATATGGCAGAAGTGACACTCTGTGACTTTCGACTCTGGGTCATAAAGATTACACACCCTTCCACCTTGCTCCTTCGGGACAGTCACCACGTGAGTAGTTCAACTGCTATAAGGCTGCCATGCTGCAAGGAAGCCCAATTAGTCCAAATGGAGAGACCACATGGAAGGACCCTGAGATCATGAGAAGAGAGAGAAAAGAGATGCCCAGCCAGCCCCACTGAGTTCCAGCTTCACCACTATACTGACTGTATTACAACTGCATGAAAATCTTGAGCCAGAGCCAGCCAGCAGAGCCCTTTTCAAATTCCTAACCCAAAGAATTGTGAAGTGTAGCAAAACAATTGTTTTACGTTGCCAAATTTGGGGGTGATCTTTTACCTTTTGTGAGACAGGGTCTTACTCTGTAGCCCAGGCTGGAGTACAGTGGCATGGTCACGGCTCACTGTAGCCTCCACCTTCTGAGCTCAAGTGATCCTCCCACCTCAGCCTCCTGAGAAGATGGGACCACACGTGCATGCCACCATACTTGGATAATTTTTAAATTTTGTGTAGAGATGGGGTCTCCCTGTGTTCCCAGGGCTGGTCTCAAACTCCTGGGCTCAAGCGATCCTCCCTCCTTGACCTCCCAAAGTTCTGTGATTACAGGCACGAGCCACTGCACCCAGCCTGATTTTTTAAACACAGCAATAGATAACCAGAATGGGTAAGTTCTGCCAAATTGCAAACAACAATTCTCAGTAGTAATATAAGAACAAGAAGGCAAATCCTTTTCTGGGCATTTCTAGTGAACTAGTAATGCTTCACATGGTTTTAAATTTTCAAGTAGAAAAAGCATTTAAAACAATATGCATATATCATAGTAACTTTGGAAAGTAAAGAAGATGAGAAAAGAAAGGCCGGGTGTGGTGGCTCACGCCTGTAATCCCAGCACTTTGGGAGGCTGACGTGGGAGGATCTCTTGGGCCCAGGAGTTTGAGACCAGCCTAGGCTCCATAGGGAGACCTCATCTCCACAAAAAAATAAGAATAAAATTACCTAGGTGTGGTGGCACACACCTGTGGTCCCAGGTACTCAGGAGGCTGAGGTGGGAGGATCACTTGAGCTCAGGAGGTAGAGGCTACAGTGAGCCATGATTGTGCCACCGCACTCCAGCCTGGGTGAGAGAACAAGACCCAGTCTGAAAAGAAAAAAAAAAAAAAAAAAAAAGCTGTCACCTTCCCAAATTCCAAACTCTTCTCTTTCACAGTCAGATATCGTATTATTTTACAAGCAATCTTTGATTAACACTACAGATGTCCTAAAGAGTCAAAGTGAATATAAGATGGGCTCCAGTTCTAGGGCAAGAGGTATCTGGGGCCCACATTGGGGCAGGAGAGCTCACCCTCTTGAAACAAAGCTAACAAGAATACTCTGGATGGGGCATGCTAGTCGCTTAGAGCTTTCCCACTGGGGATCCCTCCTTCCCTGGGCACACTGTGTACGGGCCCACTGGGGGCCTGGCTCAGGCAGGTCCCAGGCAAATGCATGTTGCCCCTGCCACCACAGTGCTTCTAATAAGAGCCATGCCCGGCACCATTACTGGCGCTAGGCACTTGCTATCAACTTTGTATATGTTATATACATTACACATTGAGCAGCTCAATACACGTTTACTCAACAAATGAAACAGACGGTCCTCACTCCTGACATGGTTGGGAAAGCAGAAATAACACTGGTATCCTCTGTGTCCTGCATCTCTGTTGCGGCTTTTGATTTAACACATGTTGCCTGAGCACCTGCCAGGCACTGTTCTAGGCACTGGGGCCGCAAATGAACCAAACAGACAAAAAGCTCTGCCCTCACCGAACTGACGTCCTAGTGTGTGTTTGTTGGGGGCGCTGGAGTGGGGCTTCAGTGTGTGAAGACAGACAAAAACCCAGATCAGTAACCAATGTAGTGGACTAGAAGGTTGTAAGTGCTAGAAAGAAAATCCAACTCCTCTTGCCCTATTGCTTATCACACGGGGTGGCTGAAAGGCACACACCCCCTTTCCCTCGAGTCCTAGGGGTACAGGGAAGGGAGTGCTGATATGGTCCAGAAACCAGACATCCTAGACTGGGATTTGGAAACATTGCGGGTAAGACTAGGGTGCCTTCCTGCACACCATCAGGAAACTGCCATCCTTAAACATTAATAAGATGTAGGCTTAGAAATAACACATTACGAAAGTTGGTTGGAATGAAGGGTGATGTAATGACAACTGGAAACACAGAGGGGTGTTATTATGGAGTGGAGAAAAAGGAGAGTTGGAGAGGAAGAAGTTGGCAGTGGGTGCCAGCACTTTCCAGAACAGGGGTGCCCCAGCCAGCGAACTGGAGCCTGCTTGGTCTGTGAGGACATGGGATCCTTTCTGAAGTGAGAAGCAGTGAGCCACCTCCTGGACAGCAGCTCTTCCTCAGATGGCCCTTCTGGACTATTCTATGCCCAGATGAGAAGTGTGCTTCTGAAACTGATGACGCTTGCCTGTATTAGTGGCCGTTTTACTTCAGCACCGTGCTGGCTGAGAGCTGCAAAGTGTTGGCCACCAGCTGGTGGCTGAAATCGAGAGGAAGCCAGGTCACCGTGGCGGAAGCAGGATGAAATAGTAGACACGCGATGTCACCAAGAGTGTAGAAGAATTCGGGTAAATGCATTTCCAGTAAGGTGGGATCACTAGTGCCACTTCTGGTGCTCTGGGTGGAGAGCCACTCTGTCATCCTGGAGGCTACTTTGGCCCCCAACTCATCTCCACATTTCTTTGGCCTCCAAGGTGACATGGACTATATATAACCAAGGGCCACCGTGGGGACGGCAAAGAAATATGACTGTTTAAGGGCCGTGGGAGAAAAGAAAAATAAGGGGCTGACGAGAGAGCGGCCAGACGTGGGCCTTTTGCTTTCAGCCGAGTCTTTTCCCAAGTAACCACAACATTTGTCATAGTTATTCAGTGTGGCTCTGAAGCCTGTCCCCTTTGTCGGGGCAGAAAAAATGGGCTCTCCTGTGTTCAAAAGGTCATCTCTACTTTCAAGTGGTCAACATTCTGCAGTCTGAAGCTCCCTGGCCCACTAGCTTCCAGTACTGTGTGTCACTTCTCACGTATGCGGCAAAATGACAGAGAGTGTGAAAGGGTGAACGCGTGTGTGAGTTCAGGGTTTCCCTCTTTGGAAGCTGTATGGCATAAGAGCTGAAACACCATGGGCTGTGAGGGCAGACTGCACGTGTTCAGACCATGGCACTGTCATCTGAGTAAGGGACCCAATCCTCTATGCCGAAAAGCGGGAGAATAATAACACTGCACTCTCAGAGACATCATGGGGACAAAAAGAGATAAAATGCTGAGTGCCAAGCATACTACGCAGCTCATGGTACCTTCTCAACTGAGATTAGCTACTAGTCTCACCTGCTGGAAGTTGTTCTCGCTACCAATGTGGCATTCCTGATCTCCAATCTTTGGATAGAAGGCGCTATGACCCTTCTCCATGTGTGACGGCCTTCAGTGCTCAATGCTGCCCATATCCCCCGTGTCGTGTGACACCACAGCACGAGCAGGACTTCTGAGCTGAACGCAGCAGCCTCCCGCCGTCGGGCACGACTACTCTCAGTGCAACCAAACATGGCTGCCAGGCTTTTCTTGAAAACCTTCTCTACCTCAGTCTACAGACTCTATCATGAAAACAGACTTTGAGATTGATGCACTCACAAAGTCCTCCAACAGCCTGTCTACCAATATGTATAAAAATGCTTAAATTCACCAGGCACAGTGGCTCATGCCTGTAATCCCAGCACTTTGGGAGCCAGAGGCAGGTGGATCATCTGAGGTCAGGAGTTCGAGACCAGCCTGGGCAACATGGTGAAATCCCATCTCTATTAAAAATACAAAAGAATTAGCTGGGCATGGTGGCAGGTGCCTGTAATCTCAGCTGCTTGGGAGGCTGAGGCAGGAGAATCACTTGAACCCGGGAGGCGGAGGTTGCAGTGAGCTGAGATCACGCCATTGCACTCCAGCCTGGGGAACAAGAGTGAAACTCTGCCTAAAAAGAAAAAAAAAAAAAAAAAAAAAGAAGCTTAAATTAAGAGCATTTCAATGAAAGGCCATTCAGATTTGTTCTCACGGAAGGGATATGCATCTTCTACCCAGACCCTCCCATATGCTCTCCTCTCTAGGCCTTGGAACCCTAATTTAAGGATATTGCTGCAGTGAGATGCTTAATGGCAGAACTAGGGCGCAACCAACCCAGCACACTGGTCAACTGCTAACCTTTCACTAGGAGCAGCACGAGAGCCTCAGAGTTGTGAGCCCTGTGGGCACCACGAAGATTGGTGGAGTAAGAACAAAAAAAAAAAAAAAAAAAAAAAAAAAAAAGAGAGACTTCAAAGTTGCTCTACACTGGATTGTGGAAAAGGAGCCTCTTACCAAAAGTGGCATCGGGGCTTAGAGTTTGATCTAGGAAACACACAAGAGCAAAGGGGCAGTCAGGCTGCAGAGCTGTGACCCCGAGCACATGGTATGAAAACAGGAGTATTCACACCCTGCAGTGCAAGAGCCTGTCCTTCATCTTGGGGGATGAGGCCGCAGTGATGTCCCCCCAATTCAGTACTATCCTCAAACAATTTGCCACCCTAAAGACGTCCTCCTGTGAACAGCAGATTATCTGAGGATCCCTAAAAGTAGTCCTTCACATAGGGAGGCTGCCATTTTCGGAGTTGGCTCTTAGTGTGGCAGCAAACAGTTGGCGTCCCTCAGTGAAAACTCAGAGCCAGAACTGGTGCCCTCCAACCCCTACTCAGCTCTGAGACGTAGACCTGCAGGTGATGTGGGAAGATTCAACAATGCCACCACTAAGCCTAGTGAAAACAAGTGGACAAGATCCCAAGCCATCAATTCTAGAACATGGTTGGCGTAAAAGCTGGTGTGCATGGATTCTATCGGCAAGAAGGATCAGTAGAAGTATTTGAGGCCCAAGGAGTCACTGTGGCAGAGTGGAAAGACTGGGAAATGATTGCATCTGGAGCGTCACTTCTGAGGATAAGGTGATTGGGATACACGTCCTTCTCCTCTCCCTTTCCCTTAAGATGCTCCAGAGTAAGGGCTTAAACAGACCCTCAAGACACCGTCCTGGAAAGAGGCAGATTGATGGCCACAGCTGAGTGTCAGAGGTTACACATTAGCATATTCGAGCCCATACCAGGGACGTGTGTATCACATGCCATGCAAAGAACACAAAATATCTGCCCTTCCAATGTCTGCTGCTAGTGCAAATAATAAAAGGTGTTTGAGGATAATATTAAAATGATGTCATCACCTTCTGCTTATCCACTCTTCTGGAAAAAAGTAGGACAGACAACCCAAAAGGTCAGATTTGGCTTTGCAATATTGGCTGGCTTATATTAAACATGGTCTGTCAGAGATTTCAGAAGTCATTTCAAAGCAACGTTAAAAAGTTGAATTATGACACATTCCTAACGAAACGATCCAGTTTTCCCACCTTGGCCCCCCACTCCGAGCACGCCACACTCTCTCACACCTCTGTGCCTTGGCAGGGATTGTTCACACTGCTTTGGGGCCCTCTGCCAGCTTCTCTGCACCCAGCACACCAGCACTGGCTTTAGGCCTCAGCTTGAAAATACCCGCTCCTCAGGGACACCTCCTCCCCCATGCCCAGGGTAATCCTGGGATTGCTTTTCTATGCCGCTTCTGTATACTGAACACATGTGGTACAGAAATTAACATGTTACTTGGTTAAACTAACAATTAATTGGATTCATGATTTACCCTCCCCGATGGCCCATAAATTCTTTGGGGTTAAATAACAGGCCATGTGTTTCCAATGTCTGTGTCTCCTCTCGTGCCTAGCACAGAGGTCACATAATACATATGCAACATATATTTATGTTTTTGTTGATCGGATAGCAGCTCATAGCTTAGACTCGAATACCTTAATACCTGGAATATAAGCAGTCAGCAGTAGGAATTTCAAAGGACTTTCTTTTTTCTTTTCGAGACGGAGTCTCGCTCTGTCGCCAAGGCTGGAGTACAGTGGCGTGATCTCGGCTCACTGCAAGCACCGTCTCCTGGGTTCACGCCATTCTCCTGCCTCAGCCTCCCGAGTAGCTGGGACTACAGGTGCCCGCCACCACGCCTGGCTAATTTTTTTTTTTTTTTTTTTTGTATTTTTTAGTAGAGACAGGGTCTCACCATATTAGCCAGGATGGTCTGATCTCCTGACCTTGTGATCTGCCCACCTCGGCCTCCCAAAGTGCTGGGATTACAGGCATGAGCCACTGCGCCCGGCCTCAAAGGACTTTCTTACTTGATGGTAGTTAACATGGGAACATTCCAGCAGCTAGAACAGTACTTGGCACATAGTAAGTGCTCAGTAAATATGTGTTAAAGAAATGAATGAATGAGTGAAGAAATGAACAAATGAAAGCATACAAACTATCAACAGAATAGGTAATCAAGGAGTAGTGAGTGGTTTTAAAGAACTATAAAGCATTCAAGTAAAGTAAGTACTGTTGGTATTGGTAAATTCAAAATCAATATATTCTCCATTAGTGATATGAATTTAAAATTCTAGAATATGTTCTATACTTACTTTGCAATTAAATGAACAGAGCTGCATTGTAGTGAAATGATGGGATTTTACCAGATGCTCATGGGTTCCTATCACAGATGATTTTAGACTCACAATTTCAGACAACTGGGCCCATTTTGTATTGAATCAAACTACCTCAGTTCACGTTTCATTCATTCCTTGTAACTTTTTATCACCCTCTATTGGGAGACATTCTCAAGACATTACCAAAAATCACCTAACGACAGAAATGTTTGTGTTTACAGCATGGCAACTCACAGTGTGACCTGGGACCAGGAGCACAGATCACTGAAGAGATTGTTAGAAATGCAACTTTAGGCTGGGCGTGGTGGCTCATGCCTGTAATCCCAAAACTTTGGGAGGCTGAAGCAGGCGGATCACTTGAGGTCATGAGTTCGAGACCAGCCTGGCCAACATGGTGAAACTTTGTCTCTACTAAAAACACAAAAATTAGCTGGGCGTGATGGCATGTGCCTGTAATCCCAATTACTCAGGTGGCTGAAGGATGAGAATCGCTTGAACCCAGGAAGTGGACGTTGCAGTGAGCCGAGATGCGCCACTGCACTCTAGCCTGGGTGACAGAGTGAGACCCTGTCTCAAAAAAGAAAGAAATGTGGCCGGGCATGGGGGCTCACGCCTGTAATCCCAGCACTTTGGGAGGCCGAGGTGGGTGGATCACGAAGTCAAGAGATCGAGACCATCCTGGCCAACAGGGTGAAACCCCATCTGTACTAAAAATACAAAAATTAGCTGGGCGTGGTAGTGCGCACTTGTAGTCCCAGCTACTCAGGAGGCTGAGGCAGGAGAATCACTTGAACTGGGGAGGCAGAGGTTGCAGTGAGCCGAGATTGTGCCACTGCACTCCAGCCTGGCTATAGAGCAAGACTCCATGTCAAAAAAAAAAAAAAAAAAAAAAGAAAGAAATTCAACTTCAAGGGTCCTGCCTAGAAATCTGTTTTAACAAGCCCTTCACGTGACTCCTCTGGTGCTGAAGAAATTCTTCACACCATACAATAAAATATCATCTGTTACCATGATAGAAGAAGCCGTGGCTTTCTCTGGCTACTATAAATATAGATAATGGGCCAGGGCTCCCTAGCTGGTAGGAAAGTCACTGTCCTGGGGGCAAAGCAGGTACCCAGTGACTGTCCCTGCTGATGATGCACCCTGAGAAGTGGAGCAGCCTGGGATGTTTGACACAAAGCTCTCTTGCTGTCCTAATCCACCCCCACGCCAATATCCCTCAGCCTCATTTCCTCTTGACAAAGATAGTTCTGTTCTGAGGGGGTGTGCGGGACCAACAGCAGCAGCTGGGGTGGCCAAATGACCGCTCTTGCTTAGAATAGAGAGGGATTCAAAGAATGATCTCTGTCAGATTGCCGGGCTTTGCTGTGTCGCATCAGGCTGACACAGATGGCCTTGGCCGCTAAAGACGCTCCCTTCTTCCTCACAGAAGCCCGAGGAAATGCCCTGAGAAGGAACAAGGACCAGAGAACTACCCGGCAGGGAGTAGCTGGTAGGATTTCAGCTTGAAATGTGATCTCTGGATGCCCATGAGCCAGTGTGGCATTTATTTCCACCGCATCAGGGGTCCCAACCTTGGATAACATTTATATTTCTAGAGCACCTGAAGAACAAAGATTCCAGATTGTAAGGTGCAAAATAAATCACAAGGGGGTGCCTTCTCACTCACACACAGCTAGCCACAGCTGTCTGCCATCCCAGAGGGCACCCCGAAGCTAGCGTGCTGGTGAGCTAGTTTTAAAGCACAGACAGCCTCTCCATTGCTGGCCTTCTTCGAACACTGTGGGTGAGGAAATGAGACAGAGAATGTCTAATGATTAGTTCCTTATGGTCCTTACATTCTTGAAGTATATTCTTTATGCCCGCTGGAACACTTCTGCATTCTTGATAGCATGATTGCAATATAAGTTCTTTCCCTTCTGAGCACTGTCTTTTATTGACACACTAAAATATCCTAGGAGCAGGATGGGTCTTCCCACCTTCCTCACGCCCCTCCTTCCCCACTGCCACACTCTCCGCACCATTCCTCGTTCTCTTTCTAAGAACGCAATAAACATTTCAGCACAATCTTCTCAATCCACATTATTTATAATATTCCGAACATCCATCGAGCCTGGCTAGAATACGAAGCAATAAATCAAACTTAACAACAACAAAGAAGGAAGGGGGAAAACCGCCCTTTGGCGAGGCGAAAGCCTGAGACGTTTCATTCCCCGAAGGGTTTAGTTATGTTAGGAAAAGTGAGATGGGGATGAGACCCGAGGTTTAGAATGACATAGAGGCAAGAACTGGAATCTATAGGCATAATCATAACTTTGTATAAACTTCAAACAAACTTACCTCTCTGGGGTGTCATGAGGATAAATGAGATACGTGGGAAGCACTCCGAGTGCCTCAAATGAGAGCAACTGGAGCCCAATTCTCCTTTTTGGGTCCAAAAGGTCATCTTTCTTGGAAGGGAGAGGGCTAAAAGCTCCCCCAACTCCCTGAGCGCCAGTCTTTGCTAATTAACATCCCCTCTGCAGGTTTAACTAAGATGGGGGAGAGCCTGGAAGCAGGGCCTCCAGGTAGGGCTGCTAGGTCCTGGACCCAGTCTCCACCCCCAGCAGGGACCCCTCTCCCCACTGCCAGCGAGGACCACGCCAGGCCACACACAGCCAGGGGTGTCCCTGCAGAATGATTCAGCTCCTGCCGGGGGTGGGACGCAGAGCTCGTCCCACATCCTTACCTCATGGCGCTACGCAGGTTAACACTGTCTGACTTTGTCTTCGCAAAGAAAGAATCTGGCTCCACAGTTTGCTGATGATTTCAAAATTTATCTAAATGAATGTGGAGGCCAGTACAGGCTATTGGCTAATTGCAGAATTGGCTTGAGGCCTTTCTGCCTTGGCGATTTCCCACGCATTCCCATCTCACATTGGAAATCCAAGCTGTTTGGGAGTGGGCGTGTGTTTGCGTGGCAGGCCTCAATGCAGCGGCTCTGTTGCTGTCTAGTCTAACACGCTCCGCCGTCTGCTCTCAGTGGTCCCTTCTGACACTTTCCTGGATATAAAGGGGTGCTTCTTTTCCAGTCTTGTTGAATGGTACTGAATATAAGATTAGAGTAACTGAATCACAATCCACATTTTAATCATTACAGTCTCATGTTAGCTCTGGGGAAATGACCATAACCGGTACTTACTCGTGAGAATTTTCTACCAAAAAGTCAGACAAGAAAGTCATTTTCTTATGAAAAGTGTCAAATGTGCCACCTACTCTGGCTTTGCCATCCCTCCCCTCTGCATGTTAACCTCACTTGGTTTTCTTAAGGTACAGATAACGCCTTCCTGCCCAGATCTGTTACCTGCTTGCTGGCTTGGGTGGAGGTTAGATCTCAACCACTGTTCTGGAAAGAATTTGATCATCAGCTTGGCTTTGTTCATAACTTCCTCCAGTAAAAAAAAGTCTTAAAAAACCCCAAATTCACGAGTGATATAGACATTTGTTTAAACAAAGTCTTCAGGCCGGGCGCCGTGGCTCACGCCTGTAATCCCAGCACTTTGGGAGGCTGAGGCGGGCGGACCACAAGGTCAGGAGATCGAGACCATCCTGGCTAACATGGTGAGACCCTGTCTCTACTAAAAATACAAAAAATTAACTGGGCGTGTTGGTGGATGCCTGTAGTCCCAGCTACTTGGGAGGCTGAGGCAGGAGAATGGTGTGAACCCCGGAGGCAGAGCTTGCAGTGAGCTGAGATCGCACCACTGCACTCCAGCCTGGGCGACAGTGTGAGACTGTGTCTCAAAAAAAAAAAATTAAAAAAAAAAAAAATAATAATAATAAACAAAGTCTTCAAAAATACAACAATTTCTTTTTTTTTTGAGACGGAGTCTCGCTCTGTCGCCAGGCTGGAGTGCGGTGGCGTGATCTCAGCTCACTGCAACCTCCACCTCCCAGGTTCAAGCGATTCTCCTGCTTTAGCCTCCCAAGTAGCCAGGACTACAGGCGTGCACCACCATGCCTGGCTAATTTTTGTATTTTTAGTAGAGATGGGGTTTCACCATGTTGGCCAAGCTTGTCTCAGACTCCTGACCTCAAGTAATCTGCCTGCCTCGGCCTCCCAAAGTGCAGGGATTACAGGCATGAGCCACTGCGCCTGGCCCAACAATTTCTTTATGATGCCCCTAAGTCACAGAAACCAACGAAATCATCATTACTTGACTGTTCAAGTTAAGGGTCTCTTTACAACTTCCACTTCTTTCGCTTCTGATAACGCAACCATCCTCTTGAGCTCCAGCCTCCCAGGGTTGAGTGGTTCACCCAGACCTTTGGGGTCCCTTCCTTGGTATATTTCCACTTTCACTCCAAGCATCCATGGGAACTTCTTTCCTTTGTCTATTACCTCCTAGGTGGAGCTCTTCTGCCTTCCTATTTCCCCGCATCATCTCTAAGTAAAAGGCTGGCTTCACTGACGCAGGGAGACATCGCTGCTCTCTGTCTCTCCTTTAGTGCTTTCTCCCTGGTCAGTGGAGTTCCACTGTTCCCACCCTTACCTATTTACATACACTAGCAACTTCTCTTTACTTAGAGGTATAAGTCTGCTGGAGAGCAGACTGTCTGGCTACTGAACTTCCCATCTGTGTGATCATGAGCCAGCCATTTAACCCGTCTGGACCTCACCTATAAGATGGGGATAACAGGTTGGGCGCGGTGGCTCATGCCTGTGATCCCAGCACTTTGAGAGGCCAAGGTGGGCGGATCACGAGGTCAAGAGTTTGAGATCAGCCTGACCAACATGGAGAAACCCCATCTCTACTAAAAATACAAAAATTAGCCGGGCATGGTGGCACATGCCTGTAATCCCAGCTACTCGGGAGGCTGAGACAGGAGAATCATTTGAACCCGGAAAGCAGAGGACGTAGTGAGCCAAGATCGTGCCACTGGACTCCAGCCTGGTCAACAGAGTGAGACTCTGCCTCAAAAAAACAAAAAAAAGAAAAAAAAAAAAAGGGGGGGGATAACAGTAGTATGTATAATGTGCTGCAATAATGTCAATGACACAGTAAATGCTCAATAAACACTCACTTATCTGATTATTAAGCCTTTTCCAGTCCTTCTTCATGGTGTGCCTACAGCCCCTTCAAATGGCATCCTTTTAGATCAGAGCTCTGGCTGAGGTGTGAGTCAAGGTGGCTGCGGTTTCTATCTACCCCCAATCCCACCCATCAAGCCACAGGGCCCTGGGCATGCAGGGCAAGTTCAGCCGATCCACAGGCTGGCCAGCAGCCCCTGAGTGATTTTGGTCCAGTACTTGAAACTGAGCTGGATAAGGATTATTTTCTCTGAAGCTGGACTAGGAAATAAGGAGTGATGCAGGCTTACCAAGTCTGCCTTGGTTCCTAACAAAGGGAACATGTTTCTTTAAAGTAACCCCACCTTTTTTTGTGGAAATGTGAGTGATTCTGTTTCATTTTTTCCCCAACCAAAAGATGTCCCAAAGAACAAAAGTTTAATTAATATATATCCCAGGCTACAGATGTATGTGCTTTAAACGACGGACAGATTTTGACTAAAGGAATACATTTCTAATTGTAAAATTTTGGGTCATCAGCAAGATGACTGAAAGGATCTCCATCACTTCCGAAATTAGAACTTTTAGGGCACTATTGAGAGATCTAAGACATCAACAAAATTAGTTTTAGTCAGCTTTTCTTGTTTTTTTTTTTGTTTGTTTGTTTGTTTTTTGTTTTTGGTTGTCGTTTTTGAGATGGAGTCTCACTCTGTTACCCAGGCTGGAGTGCAGTGGCGCGATCTCAGCTCACTGCAACCTCCACCTCCTGGGTTCAAACCATTCTCCCGCCTCAGCCTCCCGAGTAGCTGGGATTACAGGCATGCACCACCACGCCCGGCTAATTTTTTCGTATTTTTAGTAGAGACGGGGTTTCACTATGTTGGGCAGGCTGGTCTTGAACTCCTGATCTCGTGATCTGCCCGCCTCAGCCTCCCAAAGTGCTGGGATTACAGGTGTGAGCCACTGCACTCGGCCACCTTTTCTTTTTTTAAAGAGACGAGATCTTGCTATGTTGCCCAGGCTGGAGTGCAGTGGCTATTCACAAGTGTGATCATAACACACTACAACCTTGAACTCTTGGGCTCAAACGATCCTCCTGCCTCAGCCTCTGGAGTAGCTGGGACTACAGGTGTGTACCACTGCGCCTAGCCAGAATCACTTTTTAACATCCATGGCTATGTCAGTAGGTTTAACGGGGATGAACATCTTCATGACTTAAAAATGAGTAAGGAACACATTCTTTTCTGGTTAACTTCCTTGTCACTCTGGAGAATGTCCCTACCGCTATTTCTCAAATGAGAAGACCTGAAGTTCTCTGGAGCACAGGGTGTGGATGGAGTTATAAGAGAAGTGATAGCTGGAAATGATAGTGGGTGAAGATTAGTGAGGGCAGGGTCTCAGTGAGTGAGGGCAGGGTCTCAATGAGTGATGGCGGGTCTCAATGAGTGAGGGCAGGGTCTCAATGAGTGAAGGCAGGGTCTCAATGGCTCATGAAGGCATCTAGGCTGAATACACAGAAGCCAGTCAGCCTCCATCTGCTTCTACCCAACTCTGTACCAGGTACCATGTTAGGTTCTGGGAATAAAACAAGGGTCAAGATAGACATGATACCTGTCCCTGAGGAATTGACAGGCTAATGGGGGAGTCAGACATTCAAACAACCACACAATAAAATGATTACAAATCATAGCGAAGCATTAAGAAGGAAATAAACAAGATGTTATGATAACAGTTACTTTAATGAGGTGGTCAGATATGGCCTTCTGATGAGGTGATCCGTTGAGATCTAAAAGTAAATAAAGCTGGGTGAAGACCATGCCAACCAAAGCCAGGCAGAGTGGTAAGCACAGAGCAGCTAGGGATTCATGGAATGGAAAGAAACCCACTGTGGTTAGAACTGGCCAGTGAGGAGAGAAATCAAGATAAGTTTGTTGAGAGTATCAGGGCTAAGTCCTGCAGGGCCCTGGAAGCCACGGTAAGGAGTTGGATTTTATCGTAGTACAAGGGAAGCCAGTGAAGGGTTTAAGCAGGGAGCAGGAATATCTCCTTTAGGTCAGACAGTCATTTATGTCACAGTGTGGAGACTGGACCGGAGGGTATGGTGTCCAGGTACACGTAAAGCCAACAAGACCTCTTTGAGAGAACTATCCCAGCATCCGGGTAAGAGGGTGACATGAAATGGGGTGGTGGCAGTGGAGATAGAGGGATTGAAACATACTTTAGGGCTGGATGCAGTGGCTTACGCCTGTAATCCCAGCACTTTGGGAAGCCGAAGCAGGTGGATCACCTGAGGTCGTGAGTTTGAAACCAGCCTGACCAACACAGAGAAAACCCCGTCTCTACTAAAAATACAAAATTAGCTGGGCATGGTGGCACATGCCTGTTAATCCCAGCTACTCAGGAGCCTGAGACAGGAGAATCGCTTGAACCCGGGAGGTGGAGGTTGTGGTGAGCCGAGATCACGCCATTTCACTACAGCCTGGGCAACAAGAGTGAAATTCCATCTCAGAAAAAAAAAAAAAAAAAAAAAGAAACATACTTTAGAACGCCACAGCTTCTTTTTTGATAATCAAGGGGGGGCTATAGTGAGAGGAGAGGAGGGAACAAAATTTCTACCTTGAAGAACTGGGTCAATGGCATGCTATTTATTGAGACAGAAAACTAGGGGTAGGTGGTGTTCTGGATATGCTGCAGAGGGATTTAAGCTGACATATCAAAAAGTTCTTGGATATGCAGTATAATGGAGCTCAGAAGAGAGATCTTGGGCGGTGGCAGTGATGGTGACAGGTTGAGAGCCCAAAGAAGAGAGGAGAGAGGAAAGATTATGGGGAGGCGGAGAGCAGGGGAGGGAGATCGGGCAGGGTGGGTGCAGCGGGGACCACGAGTGTGGGGGCTTCTAAGACTTGGGCCCAGAGCTGCTGAAGGGGCACTGGAAGGGAGGACTCTGGCTCTGTCACTATCTGATGAGGACAGCAGCAGAGTGACTACAGCAAGCATTTACAGAGGGTCTGTTGCACATCAAGCACTGTACTCTTGATCTTCCATACTCCTCTCTAATCCCCATCATCACACTGTAAACTGGTGTTACTATTATTGTCATTATTATTCTGTGTGTGTGTGTTTTGTTTTTGAGATGGGGTTTCACTCTTGTTGCCCAGGCTGGAGTTCAATGGCACGATCTCGGCTCATTGCAACCTCTGCCTCCTGGGTTCAAGCAATTTTCCTGCCTCAGCCTCCCAAGTAGCTGGGATTACAGGCGCCCGCCAGCACGCCTGGCTAATTTTGTATTTTTAGTAAAGACAGGGTTTCACCATGTTGGCCAGGCTGGTCTCGAACTCCTGACCTCAGGTGATCCACCCACCTCACCCTCCCAGTGTTGGGATTACAGGCGTGAGCCACTACACCTGGCCATCATTATTATTATTAATGAACCTGACGCTCAGAAGCATTAAGCAATTTACCTAAGGTGTCAGAGCTTTACAGTGTTGGGCCTGGGATTTGAACCCAGCTTTGACTAACTCTAAGTTAGAGTTGACTAACTCGAACATGTGGTCATAACAATAAAGTTAAGGTTGTAAGGAAGTAGAAAAAAACCTAAGATACCGGTAACACAGCTTCCAAACCATCTTCTCTGCTTTCACAGCCAGGTGCCCAGCTCTAGACTAGACTATGATGGACTTCTCACTGTCTTCCCTACTGCAGAATCCCCAGAAGCAACAGATCTCCCTCATGTTGCCAACAACAACCCTCTTCTTCACTGTGACAAGCCTGACCCCATCTGTTCTTTGGTTTTCCTCTTCAAGAACTGCAGGAGACAAAATTATTATTTGCAGATAATGAGAATACCTAACGTGGAAATAACAAAATAATCCACAGAAAACCCTTTTGAACTAAAGAAAAAAGGATAGTTTAAAATACATCAATAAATTCCAACTCCTTTCTCATAAGGCAGTTAAAATCAATCAGAAAATATAACAGGGTGTGATGGCTTACATCTGTAATCCCAGCACTTTGGTGGATCGCTTGAGCCCAGGCATTTGAGACCAGCCTGGACAACACAGTGAAACCTCATCTCTACAAAAAATACAAAAAATCAGCCAGGTGTGGTGGTGCACACCTCTAGTCCCAGCTACTGCGGAGGCAGGGGTGGGACAATTGCTTGAGCCTGGCCGGTCGAGGCGGCCGTGAGCTGAGATCATGCCACTGCACTCTAGCATAGGAGACACGGTGAATAAGATCCTGTCTCAAAAAAAGAAAAAAAAAAAGAAAAAAAAAAGAAGGAAGAAAAAAAGAAAATCAATGAAAAAAGTGTATTAATAACTAATGAACGGCCGGGCACAGTGGCTCATGCCTGTAATACCAGATCTTCGGGAGACCAAGGCAGTTGGATCACTTAAAGTCAGGAGACCAGCCTGACTAACATGGTCAAACCCCGTCGCTATTAAAACTACAAAATTAGCTGGGTGTGGTGGCGGGCGCCTATAATCTCAGCTACTTGAGAGGCTGAGACAGGAGAACCACTTGAACCTGGGAGGCTGAGGCTGCAGTGAGCCGAGATCGCGCCATTGCACTCCAGCTGGGGAAACAAGAGCGAAACTCCATCTCAAAAAAGAAACAAAATTTAAAAAACTAATGAACAGAGAAGAAAGGAATGAACAAAAATGGACAGAACGACTTTCTGAAAATTCCACAAGTTTACTGAGGAACCGTAAAGGAAAATATGAACAAAGACAGATCCATACCATATTTCTGGATGGGAAGACTCAAGAGCTGTGTGCCTGTCAGTTCTCTCCATGTTAATATAAACATTTAACTCAAATAGCAACAGGATCTTTCAGGAACCTGCCAAATTACTGTGAGGCAAGTAGGACTATTCTCATTCTGCAGACAAGGAAACTAAGGCTTAGACAGGTTAAGAAAGCCGAATCTGTCCTAAGGAAATTGATGTGGAGGCACAGTAAGGCACAACTCAGTAACAATTACAAAGATGTTGGATGCAGAGTTGTGTGTCTGTGTGTGGGCCACACATGAGGAAAGTGGATTGCGCAGGGCCCTAGGTGTGGTCACAAGGAATCTGGGCAATAGAGAGGCTCTGAGAGGTTTCAGTGGGAAGAAGTGATGGTGGAGGGGGAGGGTTCACAGACGCAAATCTGCATTTTCCAAAGCTCCTCCCGGATTCAACGTGGAGAATGGACTAGAGGGGGCAGAACTGGAACAGGAAGGCGATGCAGGAAGCGACAGGAGTGATCCAGAAGATGACAGAGGCTGAAGTCAAGGTGAGGCTGTGGGAAGGAAAAGCAGTGTGTGGATTCCATAGACACTCAGGAGGTGGAATCGGTGAAAACTGGCATCGGATGAGATGTGAGGGCTGAGCAGAAGCAGGGATGATTCCTGGGTATTTGGCTTGAGAAACAGAGTGGTTGGTGGTCTTGCTCATTGAGATAGAAAACAGAAGAAAAGCAGGGCTGGAGCAGATCATGAGCCTAGTTCTAGACATCTTGGAATTGCTACGAGCAAGTTTTGACAGCACAATATTTGGTTTTCTTCCACTGGGATTATAGAGAACTTGTCTTTTGGGTAGCGAGCCACAGGGGAAATTTTCCTATTTTGGTTGGGGGCTGGGTGCAGACCCACCTCTACTGTGAGTATCCTAACTGTGAAGCAGACACAGTCCCTTGGAGTGACTATAAAAATATTAAAAGGCTGGGTGCAGTGGCTCACGCCTGTAATCCCAGCACTTTGGGAGGCCGAGGCAGGTGGATTACCTGAGGTCAGGAGTTCGAGACCAGCCTGGCCAACATGGTGAAACCACATCTCTATTAAAAATACAAAAATCAGCCAGGTGTGGTGGCATGCGCCTGTAGTCCCAGCTACTCGGGAGGCTGAGGCAGGAGAATCGCTTGAACCCGGGAAGTGGAGGTTGCAGTGAGCTGAGATTGCACCACTGCACTCCAGCCTAGGCTACAGAGTGAGACTCCATCTAAGAGCTCAGGTATGGGTCTAGCATCGATAGCTGCTGGAGGCCTCTCCACCAGGGCCCTCCTGGGGCCTTCTCCCCACTCTCCCGTTGGAGGCCCCGTCAGATGCCACTTCTCCATTTCCCCCCTCTATCTGAGATTCCCAGATGGACATTTTATGTTTTTGTACATTTGATAAATTTTTGTTTGGTAGTGATGACATGTTTTGTTTTGTTTTGTTTTGAGATGGAGTCTGACTCTGTTGCCCAGGCTGGAGCGCAATGGCGCGATCTTGGCTCGCTGCAATTTTGGCCTCCCGGGTTCACGTCATTCTCCTGCCTCAGCCTCCCGAGTAGCTGGGACTACAGGCACCCGCCACCACGCCCGGCTAATTTTTTGTATTTTTAGTAGAGACAGGGTTTCACCGTGTTAGCCAGGATGGTCTCAAACTCCTGACCTCAAGTTATCCACCCGCCTCAGCCTCCCAAAGGGCTGGGATTACAGGCGTGAGCCACCGTGCCCAGCCTGAAGACATTTTCTTACTATAATCCCTCCTCTTTGCCTTGGTAGAGTACATTCCTTCATTCATTATTCCTTCCAATATTACGTTGTTTGAAAGTATGGTAAGAAAGGGTTCAACAGAAAGGCACGCAGTTGGTGCAATTGGAAGCTATCCTTTTTATGAATGAAAAGTTAGTGTCTCCAGGTGTCCGTTTTCTTCGCTTAAAACTGCTGGCATCATCTTATAACTCAGACTTAGCTATTCATCACAGTGGAAAGAAAAAGTCAGCCAATGGAACATGAGCCTTCTTCCCTACGAGACACTCCTCTGGCCAACCTGTATGGCCATAAAGAGCAGAATTGAGAGTCTCCTGCTCGCCCGGTGGCCGCATGCATAACCAGCCTAAAGAAAATTTCTGAGAGAAAATATCCAGGCAAGAGCTAAACTTGCAAATTTGAATACTTGAAATGAGACAGTCACTTTATGGAGACGAATCTTTTTTTTTTCTTTCTTTACCAAAACTGAAGAACTGCACATGTGTGTCCTCTAGCAAGTAGATACCTAAAGCCACCAGCATAGGTTAGGCAGAAAGTCAAGAAGCAAGAGAGTTTACGTATTTGCTGTAGAACCTAGATATGGATTTCAGGGGACAAGAGAGCCCAGGACACCTGACAGGTATTCTTGATAGGAAAAACGGAGCACTCACAATTACAGAGGTTGAGTGACCCTGGTCCAAATAACATCTTCACCCTGACAAAAAGCTGTGGACAATTAGAAATTACTTTTCTTAAACTAAAGGGTTTTTTTCCTTTCTATAAATATTCAACCTTCTGTGTTTGAAATAGAATTCTCAGGCAAGGAGTGGTGGCTCGCACCTGTAATCCCAGCACTTTAGGAGGCTGAGGTGGGCGGATCACGAGGTTAGGAGTTCGAGACCAGCCTGGTCAACATGGTGAAACCCCGTCTCTACTAAAAATACAAAACTTAGCCAGGCATGATGGTGCGTGCCTGTAATCCCAGTTACTCAGGAGGCTGAGGCAGGAGAATCACTGAACCTGGGAGGCAGAGGTTGCAGTGAGCCAAGACCATGCCATTGCACTCCAGCCTGGGTGACAGAGCGAGACTCTGTCTCAAACAAACAAACAAATAAAAGAAATAGAATTCTCAGTGTTTTCATGTCACTGGGGTTAAAGTATAAACTCAAGAAAAGTACCATGAGAACTTGGAATGTGGAGCTTTCGCAACGGATAGAACGACATTCTTTTCATTTAATAAGGTTGAACTGTATGCATCTTTCAAAATTAAAAGCAATGTTTTCAATAACTACATGTTTCCAACAACCTCGGTCTCTATGGATTAAATTCTAGTTCTTTTCATTTCTGGAATTATTTTATTAATCAAACACAAAATTATTATAGTCTACTCAGAAAAGTCTGATGAAAACTGTAACCTGAATCATACTCGAGGATTTTCTTTTGAAGCAGAAAGCCAGCAATTACGGTACTGGAAAAGGCTGTTTTACTGTGGTATATTTCCTCGGGAGAGGAAATGATTTTTGAGAATACTGAAGCCTTTTTTATTCTAAAGTAGGCTAGCAACACCTGTACACAATCTTTCTAGACAACAATAAGACTTTTCTGAGGTTTCATGTCATGATCGTTTAATTTAATAGCTCTGAGAGTTTAAACAGGACACTAATACCTCAGTTAACTGGCACGGTCAGTGAACTGGGGATTCCAGTTAACTTAATTTTTCCATCAACTAATAGTAACCCATTTATGCAATGAAATTTCCTCAGCAGGATACAGGGGATCTGGACAGTTCTTTTCAGATATGTACAATTGTATGGTTTGTCTCTAAGTTTTTCTTTTTTAAAAAATCAGCATCTTGCCTTGTGTAAATCTTCAAATTAATAAATCAATAATCAACTACAAGACGGCTCACCAAAACAAATAAGCAAAAAAGGTTAGGTTTAACTCTGATCGTCTTAGCTAAAGAAAATAAACCTACAGAGAAAATAAAATATTTTCTTCTCAATTCATGCAGCATTCATTTAAGGCAATGGTCTGCACCCTGGAGATACAGAGATAAACAATACATGTTTTTTTGGACCTCAGAAACTCACAGTTTACATATGGATAAAGTAGAAAAGTTCAGAAGATATGAACAATGACAGTTGTTTAAAAAATTTTTTTTCTTTAAAAGCTTATAAAGCTACTCTTGTTTTTGAAAAGTCAAGGCAAATGAAATATACTTTTTGAAATAATCAGGGAAAAAAATAAGTTTAAAGTTTCCTCTAGATCTTTTAATCAGCAGAATAATAAGGATTGACTTTATATCTAGACTTCAACTTAGCAGAATTAGAAAACTTCAAAAGTCCCAGAAATATCACAGGTAAATGGGTAAAATTAACCTCAAAAAGTTTCCGACTTGACTTTCTTGGGGCCGAAACATGCAAGGTCCTTCTCAGTCTCTCCCCTAGTCTTATGTTTTAATTAACAGAGGCAAAGTTTTTCAAAGTCATGGGTGGGGCTTGCTTTATTTCCTCTGATGGTTTCCAGAAGGGAACCTTGGCCTTAGGATCTTAAGTTTTCTGGAATACTAGGTTCCATTCTCCCAGCTTCCCAGGCCCCACCCCCCTGGAGATTCTGATTCAGCGGTTCCGGGAGAGGGCCCAGGAATTTGTATTTTTAGTAAGAGCATCATGTGATTCTTATCATCAGGGAAATCTGGACACTATGGATAATAACAATTTGCCCACGAATCACAGGTTGTGGGTAGGGCTTAGAGAGAAAAACAGATTCCCAGGCCCCAAGGCTCAGGGAATCAGCTTCAGGAAGCCTGGGCTCAGACTCAGGAATCTGCATTTCTAACAAACACCTCAGGCAACATCTGGTGGATGGAAACACTATCTTTGGTGCTGAGCCACCAAACTCTATTCTGCAGGTGTTGGATATAAAACAACCAGAATCAGCAGAAACCAGTGTAGAGGTCCAAAGTAGTGATTAAAAAAAAAAAAAAAAAAAAAAAAGGAGAAACATCTGGGACATCTCCATCTACCTGAGGCCCTGGGCTGCTGAGTGTCTTCAATACCGCATTTCCTGGTCTGACCTAGATGGGCCTTTTCTCTAAGGCCGGCCTCCAGAAGCCAGGATGAAGCCCAGAACATTACGGACAATGAGATGCCCATCTGTTCCTACATGGGGCAGATCGAGGGTGCCTATTGATCCAAGCCTGGTAGTCCCAAACAGTGATCACCTTGGTTAAATAAATACAAAAAGGCAAAACATCTTTTGGAATGGTTATGTGCTGGTTATATCACGCCTGAAAATCGCAAACGAAACTAGTACATGTACCAACGCCTGGTCATAAATGAACACATTGTTTACTACAAATTCTGCTGAAATAAACCTGTCTTCACATACAGTTGCTAAGGCACTTGTGCTTAGAAAAACAAATACTTTAAAGACAAACAATACCTTCACATTTTCCCTTCAAAAGTGACTAATTTACTCAATACTTCTGAAAAATTGTAACGAACTTCTTCTGGAATCCCCATATTACCGCATCGCACACTTGCCAATAACTATACGGAGCGCTTTGGAAACGCCGAGGGAAATAGCAGACTTGGTAAGGCTTAAAAAAAAAATAAGGCAAGATCATAGATGGGATGAAAAACTCGACTTGAATGCTTCCCCATGAAGTCAGTCTACGTTTGATCCAAATGGTTGAACTCCAAAAGCACCTCGGCAGTTCAGCTGTCTTGATTTCAAACCCCTGCCCCACACGGCTCAAATTTGCAACTTAAATATTCGGTATGAAAATGAAAGTTATTTAACTGTTAGCACAAGCCCTCTTCTCCAAAAGAGAGTAGGAAGGGCACGTGTTTCGGCCCACACGCATACGCCAATCTTTGACTTCTAAATATCAGGGCACAACACACACAATTATTTTGGCTTTGGGAGACGACGCTGTCTGTTATGTTGGGGTGGGTAGTTACAAAAAAATATTGTCTTGAACACTGCCAGAGCTGACGATTTTATGCATGTGTAGTACAACGGTTCTTTTTCATTTTGGAAAGAAAAAGCACTTAAAAAAGGTTTGGTGGGGAGGCTCTGCAGCGATATTTCACCTCAATACATCTTTCAAGTTTGATAGCTTGTAAGCTCACGGCTTTGGTTCTCGTCCTCAACCTTCAGACAACTCTAAGCTGGCCACAGCAGCTGCAGAGGCTGAGTCTTTAAATGAAATAAAGAAATAATTGCTTCAGGGAACAAAGGGAAGCAAAAAAAAAAAAAAAAAAAAAAAAAAAAAAATCCCTGTTAGCTGAACTACGTGGCCCCTTGGGACGGTGTGTGGTGTGTATTCCTGATGAATATTGTTCGGTGTGGTAAAGGAATCCCTGCGAAACCCCAGAGACTCAGAAAAAGGGTGATGTGGTAGAAACAGCGGGCTTCAGAGGTGTACCTGGGTTCGAGCTGAGGCTATGCCACTGACCAGCTACGTGACCTTGAGCACTGGCCCTCACCTCTCAGGGTCTTCGCCTCTTGTCTGTGATATGGGAATGACATTACCTATCTCACAGGGCTGTAATGAGGCCTGGAAGGATGATGTATGTCATGTGGGCAAACTGAATGCCCTTGGTTATCTCTCCCCACTCCCCAAACTCTACTAGCAGGGAATGGTATAAATATATAAACCAAAAGAACAGGAGAGAAAATGACATCCCATCAGATACAGCAACAAAATGTTAGGAGATGGAAAGCAGATGGATGAGTCATCAGTGCCTTACAGTAGATGATGATGAAACCTAAACAGCAGATTTGGGGCGGGGCTGGCTCCATCAGGTTTTTCTGCAGGTGAGGCTAAAAACAGGGGGACTAGTTAAAGACTATATGAGGGCCAGATGCACCCCAGGTCCCCGCCACCGCCACACACAATCAGGCAAACTACCTCTCCCCTATCTTCTCAGGAGAGATGTTCACAGGTGAAACTGGACTGGGGAGCTTGAAACATGCGGGGCAACAGGCACAGAAGAAGAAAGGGATATGACGAGAGGTTGGAAATAGGGAGATGAAATCCCGGTTTTCATACGGCATGAGAAGCTGGCTGTTCTCATGCCAGCTTCCTGTTGGGCTCCCAGACACTTAACAGCCAAGTTTCCACTCATTAGGGGAGACTACAGGGCTCCTCTCAGCAGCAATGGACTAAACAAAGAGAAAAGACATGCAGATAGTCCTATTTGGGATCCCCAATCAATGACTAGGTCCTCGCCTGCCTGATAATGCTTCTGTGAAATCTACAATTCAACAGACCCCAACCATCCCTATAGAACTTTCATATGTCTTTTTACATTCTTTTTTTTTTTGTTTTGAGATCTCACTCAGGTCACCAGGCTGGAGTGAAGTGGCATGTCTCAGCTCACTGCAACCTCTGCCTCCTGGGTTCAAGTGACTGTCCTGCCTCAGCCTCCCAAGTAGCTGGGATTACAGGTGCGTGCCACCATGCCCAGCTAATTTGGTATTTTTGGTAGAGACGGGGTTTCACCATGTTGGCCAAGATGGTCTCAATATCTTGACCTTGTGATCCACCCGCCTCGGCCTCCCAAAGTGCTGGGATTACAGGTCTGAGACACTGTGCCTGGCCTACATTCTTTAACATTAATGGGTAGCCAAGCATCACTAGACATTTGACAAGGAGGGGGGCGGGAAGCAAAAACAAAAAAAACAAAAAAAACAAAAAAACCCCACCTTCCCCCTGAAAAAAAAAAAAACAGAAAAAGAAATCCAATGACAAAATACAATGCAAAGAACAGAAGAAAATGTAAAAGAAACAATAATTACGATTCTCATAGAGATAAAATATGTAATATCTATGAAATTAGAACAGAATAAATTGAAAAATCAGAAAGCCTTGGAGTGAAAAAAGAAGACAGCAGCTATAAAAAAATTCAATGGAAGAATTTTAAGACTCAGTTGAAGAAATGAACAAAACAACCAAAAAATTAAAGACAGAAGAGAAAATAAGGAAATTCAGGGATTAAACTAGGAAACCCAATATCCAATTAAGGGGTGCAGCAAAAGGAAAGAAAAGAGAAAACACAGGAGGTAATCATGAAAGCTATAAGAAAATGTTTTGAGAACTGAAGGACATGAATTTTCAAACTGAAGGGTTCACAAAATACACAACACAATAACGGGGGTAAGCGGGGAAGTTATGCTAAGGTCTTCTGTGTGAAATTTAGGATGCTGGGACTAAAGAGATGCTCCTAAGAGCAAAATAGGATGTACAACAAGGTTCCGGAATCAGACAGGCACTGGACTTCTCTATGGCAATACCGGAAGCTAGCAGTCAAGGCAAGAGGCTTCCAAAATTTGGAGTGCAAATTGTTTCCCGCCTAAAATATTATATGCAGTCAATCAATCAACAACAAGGGAGATAATAAAGATAGTTTTGGACAAGTACTATCTCAAGAAAATTTATGTCCCAAGTACTCTTTCTTAGAAAGCTAGGGGAGGCTTGAGGGGGTAAATCAAGCAAGAAAATGGGTTCCAGGAATGAAGGGCTCCAAAAGAAGAAAGAATTGATGGAAAGTCTCAAGAAGATATTGAGAAGAAGGCCTAGCAGAGGAGTGCTGTCTTAGACAGCTACCAGTTTGGACTGGTTTAGAAGGACGAGGACTCCAGGAGAGCTGACCCCAAGGAAAATATAAAAAAGATAGATTATTTGATGTGCATCTGACGATACCCACAATTTTTTTTTTTTTTTTTTTTTTTTTTTTAGTTTGGTAGTAATTTAGGGCAAGAATTATAATAAACAAAGGGGAAAATCCATCCTGGCTAACACGGTGAAACCCCGTCTCTACTAAAAATACAAAAAATCAGCTGGGTGTGGTGGCGGGCGCCTGTAGTCCCAGCTACTCGGGAGGCTGAGGCAGGAGAATGGCGTGAACCTGGGAGGCAGAGCTTGCAGTGAGCCGGGATCGCACCACTGCAGTCCAGCCTGGGCGACAGAGTGAGACTCCATCTCAAAAAAACAAAAACAAAAAAAAACACACAAAGAGAAGAATGACAATAAGTTCCAAAAAACACAAAATATTGCATGAGAAAGGAGATCTAATTACAATAAACTACATAGCTCTGTTAATGATATTGATATGGTCAAAATGAAAACAATGAGTGATAACTAACAATTGTAGTTTAACTCTATTGGTAGCACAGAGGAAGAAGTGTGAGTGCCTGAGCATGTGTGTGGGCGGGCAATGAAAGAACTAATCATTTCCCACAGGAGGAAGTTAAGAGACAGCTTCTAGAATTGCAAGCAAATTGAGTCACGTCAGTACAAGTACATTATTTAGAAATAAGAAAGCGAAACCCAGAAGAGAGTGTGAAAGAGTTGAAAGTACTTTCCTTTGGAGAGTGGGGCGTAGGGGAAGGAAGGTGAAACAGGTGACTCTCGCTTTCTGTTTTCTCTTTTGAAATACACCCTGTACTATTTGTCTTTTTAAATTATGTCATTATTTTGACCCATCACCAGGTGAAAGTCGATGTCCAATGCATGCCACTGTGCCTTAGCATGTGGACTGAGGGCAGGTGTAGGGCAGGATGGGGGTGACAGCCACCTGCATCTGAACGCTATGGAACATGCAGGTATTGGGTGCTAGAGAGAGAAGAGAATACGCATTCATTACACTCTCCTCTTGGCTGCTAAGCAAGCACCTGTGTGCATATACGCACAAACACACATACAGGTATATACGATTTCAAGCAAACATACATTTATCAAAATAGAATTATCCCAAGCACAACCAAAACTGCATTCACTTCCTTCCCAAAGGGAGAAAACCCTCAAATCACATCTTGCTACTGTATAGAGAGAGGGAAAGAGGTGCCTCTGTGGTACAAGTCCCAGATCTCTGGTGAATGGGCATCTTCTCAATCCAGTTCATACATAGTTCTCCATATTAGGACCAAGAAATTTAGTTATTGCCAATATATCCGATATATACCTATAGATGAACGCCCTGATGATGCTACCAAAAGCTCCTATTTGGAAAAGGGGTAAGGCACACGTTGCCACCCAGTCCAGGGCGTACATCCTTCTTATTAGGGTGCAGTAACCCTGTTCCCTGGGAGGCTCATTCTTGTCTAATGTCCTCTGCTGAAAGGGACAACCCTTTGGGGGTTTCTGCACTACCTAAGGTCAGCTTCAAAAAGGGAATGTTGCATAGCCATGGTGAACATGGAACAAATTCTAGGAGGAAATGAGGATCCAGAAGTAGAATCAACCCAAACAAATATTACTGTCAACCAAATAGAGTTTGTGTGTGTTCTATAAAATCACTGTAGAATTATATGCTTCAATTACAGAGATTAAATATTCAGTTATCAGGAAAAAGCTTGCCTTTCTTAAAAAGCATGTTTTGGCTGGGCGCAGTGGCTCACACCTCCCAGCACTTTGGGAGGCCAAAGCAGAAAAATCACCCCAGCCGAGGAGTTCACGACTAACCTGGGCAACATGGTGAAACCTCATGTCTACTAAAAACACAAAACATTAGCTGGGTGTGGTGGTGGGTACCTGTAGTCCCAGCTACTCAGGAGGGAGGGAGGATCACCTAAGCCTGGGAATTTGAAGCTGCAGTGAGCCATGATCACGCCACTGCACGCCAGCATGGGCGATGGGAGTGAGACTCGGTCTCAAAGAAAAAAAAAAAAAAAGTATGTTTCTTTCCTTTCCTATTAAATACTTCCATTGTGGTACACATCATATTTCCCTTTCTGTGTTAGTTTTCCAAGATTCTATCCTCAGTGCTAAATTTAATGCTCAAATATGGTATTAGTTTAGGAATTGGACATATTTTATTTATGTTCTCTTCTACATGTAAACATTTTCTATCCTTTAACAGCTTTGAGATTTTATATATACATACATCTTTTATTGTAAACCACTCATGTCCTCTTTGGAATACATAGGTCACAAATTAGAAATAAAATCTATCTTGGGATAGGATTTGAGCTATCTTTGCTAAACTGCCCTACAAGATTCCTAGAGACTGAGGTTGGGGAAGAAACTGGGCTTTGGACAGTCACAAGCTCCGCTAGCCAGTCTTTATTGCTTGCTGTTTTATCTTAAGTCTGGTTCTGCAGGCTAAACTCTGTGAAATGTATTCATTTATTTATGCTTTTGTGTATATTTTGGTGTTGTTTCCAAGGAAAAGTTCTCTTTCAAATCCTCCCGCCTTGCCTTAGTTGAGCTAAGGAGAAGCGGGATTTTCTCCTGTGTTGATGTGGTCCTGAGTGTTGGATGGGGTGCTGCCAGCTAACCAGACCAGGACTAGAGCTAAGGAAGAAGCTGCTGGAGCTGGGGCAGAGGCACTGGGAATCCAGGAGGTACAGGACTGGCCCAGAGGTGGATGGACGCAGTCCTTGCCCACAGGGCAATTCCTTTACACAAAAAGAACCTCAGACAAATAAATGGGTACTAAACATATGAACGATATAAGGGTAGAGCAAAGGCATCCTGGAAGTCAGTGTCACGGTCTCCACCGTGGGGCCTGTCCGTGGGGCTTCAGCGTTCGCTGGCGTGGGAGACCTGCAGCTTAGGTATGTCACCACCGTGTGGTGGAGGGAAGAGTGACAGGCACACAGAACCCAGTGGGTTCCCGTTCAGAGATTTACGGTGCTTTTCCAAGCCACAGCTTGAACAAAAATAGAATCTGTTTATTAAACTTGTCTCTTTCATAACACAACACAGACTTCAGAAAGATAACTTTACAGCAGACAAAATAAAGAGGAGGCACTCATATTTCTCCAGCTACCTGCTAATGGCTAATCTCGAGCATGCTTTATTCTGAGGCCTACAGAAAGGAGTTTCCTCCTCTCACCTCCAACTAAAAAGAACCCCCTTTCTTTACTTTGGCATTGAACCCCTTCAGCAGCACAGCTCACAGTCCTGGCCCTGGCTTACTAGGGTTTGCAGAATCATCTTGCTTCACCAAGCTGGTTTGGAAGCAGCAGAATTTCCTCTTGAGCCAACAAGTCTTCCCCTCACTGAATGCTCTCTGGCTATTTTTAAGAACGTGCTCCCCAGTTCCCGTGCCCCAAGTCCTCAGATGCCACTAGCTATTCAGCTGTCATGCCCCCATCTTCTCTCCAAACACAAGGCCTTATACCCAATCAGCAAGCAACTCTATGAAGATTATTTTCAAGACAGATTAAAGTAACCTGACAGAAAATGGAACAAAACATGAATATCCGGTAGCTTTCATCACGGATACTGGTTGGTTAAGCAAATTTAAATTCATTTCACCAATATTATTGAATTGGGTACAATCACTAAATAACCACTGGGACACAGCAGCCAGAGACCTCCACGTCTCCTAGGTAGATAAAGAAAAATAATAATGAATACTGAGAGCATTTACAAAGTGCCAAGCATTGTTCTGAAGAATACACATTATAATTCATTTAACCCTCACAGATCTCCCAATGTTGGGTAGATCCCATGAATACTCCTAGTTTCTAGGTAAGAAAACAGAGCAAAGGGATGCTCAAGGTCTCACAGCTGGTAAGCAATGGAGCTGGATTCTAATCCAGAAAGTCAGACTGTAGACCCCTCAAAACAGTGTCTGCAGCCACTGCCTTTACACGGCTTCCCGGGGAAGTCATCCCCTACCTGTAATCAGCTTATGAAGACTTCACAGAAGATGTGGAATTTTAGAGACTTTTTTTTTTTTAATTTTATTTTAATGAGAACATTATAACTTGGGCATGAGGTAGCTTTGAAGAATTCTCAAAGACCTGATTAAGGTCCTTGGATATGTGATGACAGTGAGATAGGAGGTGTAAGAAGGTCCAGTGGTCTACCCAGAAAATGTTACCATAAAAATAGAATACTGTCATTAATTTTGAAGTGAATACACACTTTGTACTTTGCAAAGAACCGTGACATATATGTTATCCATTTTGAGCTTTGCAGTAACCCCAGATGTCATGTTTAACTTTTTATTTGGTCACCATTTATAGTACTTTTTTTTTTTTTTTTTTTTTGAGATGGGGTCTCGCTCTGTCGCCCAGGCTGGAGTGCAGCGGTACGATCTTGGCTCACTGCAAGCTCCGCCTCCCGGGTTCACGCCATTCTGCTGTCTCAGCCTCCCAAGTACCTGGGACTACAGGCGCCCGCCACTACGACTGGCTAATTTTTTTTTTTTTTTTTGTATTTTTAGTAGAGACAGGGTTTCACCGTGTTAGCCAGGATGGTCTCGATCTCCTGACCTCGTGATCTGCCCATCTCGGCCTCCCAAAGTGCTGGGATTATAGGCGTGAGCCACCGCGCCCGGCCCAAGTCTTATTTTCTCCATGTTATAGATGAAGCAAATGATGAAGATTCCATGGCTAGCCTAGAGGTGGCCTAGGGTTTGGGTCTTCTGATGTCTATTGCAGTGCTGTTGGTCACATCTTGCTAATTTGGCCCCAGGGTCAGCAAAGAACTCTTAGTGAGAGAGATGGCGTAACACAAAATAGCAAGGAAAGGAAAGATACGAAGTCTGGCTGGAAGGCCTAATGGTGATAAAGTGAAAGAGGAAGAGAACTCATATCTTCTGAGCCCTTACTATGTGCAAAACCCTATGGTGGGCTTCAATGGCTCAGGAAAGCTGGAAATACAACAGAATCACTGAAAGAGAAGATTCCTGCATAGAAGGCAACTGTTGCTTCTCCATCAGGATCAGCTCTGAGTGATGGTGGAACATCTGAAGCCAGGCGTTTCATAAACAAGAGCTTTGGCAGTCTTACACTCTTGAGAGCAGACAACAAGGAGCAGACAGGAATCAGGAATCGCTACTTAGAGACTTCTAGGGACGGGAAGAATGCATGGGAAAGGATTCTTAAGAAGGTGTGTGCAGAGGAGGGTACTTCATTGATGAAGCATAAGGAGGAACTGGGGGCCAGGGAAACTCTAGTGCTGGTAAGCATTATGGACTGAATTGTATCACCCCAACATTCATATGTTGAAGCCCGAATCCTCAATGTAACTATTTGGAGACAGGACCTTTGAAAATGTAATGAAAGTAAAAATGAGGTCAGAAGAGTGGGGTACTAGTCCAATAGGACTGATGTCATTAGAAGAAGAGGAAGAGACACCAGAGGGCTCTTTGTTTCTCTGAACTTGCATACTCTGAGCACGCACAGAGGACACGCCACATGAGCACAGAGCAAGAAGGCAGCTGTCTGCAACCCAAGGACAGAAGCCTCACCAGAAACCAACCCTGCTGGCACCCTGATCTTGGATTTCTAATCTCCAGAATTCTGGGAGAATAAACTTCTGTTGGCTAAGCAACCCCGCCTGGTATTTTGTTATGGCAGCTTGAGCAGACTAATGGAGTGAGCCTTGTCGGCCCTGCCACCTCCCTGGCTCTTGGCCAACACTAATTTATATTTGAAAACTCAGAGTCACCTCTTCTATGAGGTGACTCTCATTCACCCTTTCTCATTCACCCTAGCCATTTCTTCCTTGATGCCTCCTCTCTATGTGAAGGGATCTTATCTTAGAACCCATAACACTTTATTGACTTAGTTTTTTTTTTTAAACAAGCCTAACTGTTCCTATTAGACTCTGAGCCCCTTGAAAGAAGAGACCACCTTAGTCAACTTTATAGTCCTGGTCCCTAGCATGCAGCAGACATTCAATAATTGTTTATGGACAAATTAAATAAATGAACAAATCTAGGATATTATCTTGAAAATGTAGGCTGGGGCCAGGCACGGTGGCTCACGCCAGTAATCCCAGCACTTTCGAGGGCTGAGGCAGGCAAATCATGAGGTCAGGAGTTCGAGACCAGCCTGGCCAACATGGTGAAATCCCGTCTCTACTAAAAATACAAAAAATTAGCTGGGCGTGGTGGCAGGCGCCTGTAATCCCAGTTACTCGGGAGGCTGAGGCAGGAGAATCACTTGAAACCAGGAGGCAGAGGTTGCAGTGAGCCAAGATCGTGCCACCGCACTCCAGCGTGATGACAGAGTGAGATTCCATCATCCCCCTCCTCCAAAAAAAGGAGGCTGGATGCAGTGGCTCACGCTTGTAATCCCAGCACTTTGGGACGCCAAGGCAGGTGGATCACCTGAGGTCAGGAGTTCGAGACCAGCCTGGCCAACATGGTGAAACCCCGTCTCTACTAAAAATACAAAACATTAGCCAGGTGTGGCCGGGCACAGTGGCTCACACCTGTAATCCCAGCACTTTGGGAGGCCGAGGCAGGCGGATCACTAGGTCAGGAGATCGAGACCAGCCTGGCCAACATGGTGAAACCTCGTCTCTACTAAAAATACAAAAAATTAGCCGGGTGCGGTGGTGGGTGCCTGTAGTCCCAGCTACTCGGGAGGCTGAGGCAGGAGAATGGTGCGAACCCGGGAGGCGGAGCTTGCAGTGAGCCGAGATTGTGCTACTGCACTCCAGCCTGGGCAACAGAGCGAGACTCCGTCTCAAAAAAATTAGCCAGGCGTGGTGGTGCGTGCCTGTAATTCCAGCTACTCGGGGGCTGAGGCAGGAGAATGGCGCAAACCCAGGAGGCAGAGCTTGCAGCGAGCCGAGATCGCGCCACTGCACTCCAGCCTGGGCGACAGAGCGAGACTCTGTCTCAAAAAAATTAGCCAGGAGTGGTGGTGCGTGCCTGTAATCCCAGCTACTTGGGAGGCTGAGGCAGGAGAATGGCTTGAACCTGGGAGGTGGAGGTTGCAGTGAGCCAAGATCACACCACTGTACTCCAGCCTAGGCAACGAGAGTGAAACTCCATCTCAAAAAAAAAAAAAAATGTATGTTAGTGTAAATGTAAATGTTATGACACGATTAGTTAATGAATTCATTCATTCAACAATAAACTCATAAATGGCTGGAAGGAAAAAAAGAAGTAAATTGTTGAAAGGAAAGACTAAAAAACAAAAAAAAAAAAACCAAGGGCATTTCTAGATAGTGAAGACATGACAAAATGAAGGATTAGCTGGATTAGCTGTGTAAGTGAATATAAAGCAGTTATTTGTAGTAACCGCTTGCCATGCAGCATGATTTTAATTATACTTAAATATAAAGGATAGCTGTACAGAGTAGGGGCTGTGTGAGCTCCAAAGTGAGACAAAGGTGGTGGCTGAATCCTGCCTCTGTTAATACTAGTTGGGTGATTTTAGACAAGTTACTAAACTTCTCTGGGCCTCATCTCATTATTTTTTTTCAACATAAATCTTACTCAAGCATAATACATATACAGAAAATTACATAAGTTGTCACGAGACAAGCTCAATTTACTAGTTGCCTTCTCTTATAAATGGGAAGAATAACAGCATCTGTTCATACAGGGCAGGTATGAGGACTTCATGACATGATGCTTTTGAAGCACTTGGCACGGTGTCCAATGCACAGTGAACCTCCAAAAACGTCAGCTCTCATTTATGTTTACCTCATTAAACTGCAATCTTAACTTGATGTAGAGATGTTCAAACCTTGTATCATTTTGCATACAGTCTGATAGTATATGCCCAGGGTTTGCAAAAAAAAAAAAAAAAAAGTGAATCCTGCTCCTCATGCAGTTTAGTGAGTATAGAAACTCATCTTTAGAACTGAGTATGAGAATCTCATCACTGTCACCCTTCCTGCCACTCCCACTTAATGGAATGATTCTTCATCTACTTAAAATGCCAAGGAAGCTTAGAGTCATAGCAGGGCTAGAGGTGGCAAGAGAATGGATGTGGAAACGCTTCCTTGGTTGGTACATGAAAGAGAGAAAGACATCTTTTATTTCAGCATTTGTGACTTCTCACACAAGCTGAATAGAGGTCATCATTCCAGGGCTAGGTAACAGCAAGTACTCAATAAATGTTTGTTAGCTGGATACAGTAGCTCACGCCTATGGTTCCCACTACCTGGGAGGCTGAGGCAGGAGAACTGCTTGAGCCCAAGAGTTCAAAACCAGCCTGGGCAACACGGCAAGACCCTATCTCTAAAGAAATAAAAATAACAGTAAAATTAGCCAGGCATGGTGGCACACACCTGTAGTCCCAGCTACCTGGGAGGTTGAGGCAGGAGAATTACTTGAGCCCAGGAGGTCAAGACCAGCCTGGGTGATATAGTAAGCGCCTGTCTCTTAATAAATGAATGTTTGTTAGCTGGGGATGCAACAGAAGCATCTTCTGAAAGAAGGGCAAGTTGGGACCCCACTGTATCTTAAGTGGTGTTCCTATAAACAAAGTCACTCCATGTACCTAGCAAGGGCGGACCAAGTGGTTACCTAAATAGAGATGACCTGATGGGTAAAAAGAAGTCTTTTCTTTTCCCAAGTGTCTTCCCCAAACAGCTTCAGGACACCCAAAATTCCACTGCTGGTAGATTCCTGTTTGTCACAGTCAGCCTCCTCCTCCGTTCCCATTTAAAATGGAAATGTCACTGGCTGGGAAAGCACACTCTGTTTCTGATGTGGGAGCATGGATGAACTGATGGGAGTCCTTTTCTCTTGAGCAGAAGAAGATGGACAGTAAAAGTGTCAGTGACTGAAGGAAGCATGGATGTGAGCGCATGTGGAGCGTGATTTGGCGGAGGTGGAACTTTCTGACCTCTGTACTTTGGCCAGCCCAGCCCTGGCACCCACAAGCACAGGAGAGTTCCTGGCAATGGAAAGGCTGATGAGGAAATCAGCTCAGGTTTTCCTAAGTGCTCTTCCAACATCTTCCTTCCACTGCCACGTGCACTCCTGCTTTGTCTTTCCCTCTTCCGAGTAACTCTGTGAGCAAATGTACTTCTGTTATTCCACTTTAAAGACCAAAAAAACCAGGACAGGCATGGTGGCTCACGCCTGTAATCCCAGCACTTTGGGAGGCCAAGGTGGGTAGGTCACCCGAGGTCAGGAGATTGAGACCATCCTGGCCAACATGGTGAAACCTCGTCTCTATTAAAAATACAAAAATTCCTCTCCCTCTCCCCCTCCCCCTCCCCCTCCCCCTCCCCCTCCCCCTCCCCCTCCCCCTCCCCCTCCCCCTCCCCCTCCCCCTCCCTCTCCCTCTCTCTCTCCCTCTCCCCTTTTTTCGGTCTCCCTCTGTTATCGAAGCTGGACTGTACTGCCGTGATCTCGGCTCGCTGCAACCTCCCTGCCTCGGGCTCCTGTGATTCTCCTGCCTCGGCCTGCCGAGTGCCTGGGATTGCAGGCGCGCGCCGCCACGCCTGAATGGTTTTTGTATTTTTGGTGGAGACGGGGTTTCGCCGTGTTGACCGGGCTGGTCTCCAGCTCCTGGCCTCTAGTGATCTGCCCGCCTCAGCCTCCCGAGGTGCTGGGATTGCAGACGGAGTCTCGCTAACTCAACGCTCAATGGTGCTCAGGCTGGAGTGCAGTGGTGTGATCTCGGCTCGCTGCAACCTCCACCTACCAGCCTCCTGCCTTGGCCTCTTAAAGTGCTAAGATTACAGCCTCTGCCCCGCCGCCACCCCGTCTAGGAAGTGAGGAGCGTCTCTGCCTGGCCGCCCATCGTCTGGGATATGAGGAGCCCCTCTGCCCGGCCGCCCTATCTGGGAAGTGAGGAGCGCCTCTGCCCGGCCGCCCATCGTCTGGGAGGTGAGGAGCGCCTCTGCCCGGCTGCCACCCCGTCTGGGAGGAAGTGAGGAGCGCCTCTGCCCGGCTGCCCCGTCTGGGAGATGAGGAGCACCTCTGCCCGGCCGCCCCGTCTGGGAGGTGAGGAGCGCCTCTGCCCGGCCGCCACCCCGTCTGGGAGGAAGTGAGGAGCGCCTCTGCCCGGCCGCCCCGTCTGGGAAGTGAGGAGCGCCTCTGCCTGGCCTCCACCCCGTCTGGGAGGAAGTGAGGAGCGCCTCTGCCCGGTTGCCCCATCTGGGAAGTGAGGAGCGCCTCTGCCTGGCCGCCACCCCGTCTGGGAAGTGAGGAGCGCCTCTGCCCGGCTGCCACCCCATGTGGGAAGTGAGGAGCGCCTCTGCCCAGCCACCCCTTCTGGGAGGTGAGGAGCGCCTCTGCCCGGCCGCCCCGCCTGGGAGGTGAGGAGCGCCTCTGCCCGGCCGCCCCGCCTGGGAGGTGAGGAGCGCCTCTGCCTGGCCACCACCCCGTCTGGGAGGAAGTGAGGAGCACCTCTGCCCAGCTGCCCCATCTGGGAAGTGAGGAGCGCCTCTGCCCGGCTGCCACCCCCTATGGGAAGTGATGAGCGCCTCTGCCCGGCCGCCCACTCTGGGAAGTGAGGAGCGCCTCTGCCCGGCCGCCCCGTCAGGGAGGTGAGGAGCGCCTCTGCCTGGCCGCCACCCCATCTGGGAGGAAGTGAGGAGCATCTCTGCCCAGCTGCCCCATCTGGGAAGTGAGGAGCGCCTCTGCCCGGCTGCCACCCCCTATGGGAAGTGAGGAGCGCCTCTGCCCGGCCGCCCACTCTGGGAGGTGAGGAGTGCCTCTGCCCGGCCGCCCCGTCTGGGAGGTGAGGAGCGCCTCTGCCTGGCCGCCACCCCGTCTGGGAGGAAGTGAGGAGCGCCTCTGCCCGGCCGCCCACTCTGGGAAGTGAGGAACGCCTCTGCCCGGCCGCCCACTCTGGGAAGTGAGGAGCGCCTCTGCCCGGCCGCCCACTCTGGGAGGTGAGGAGCGCCTCTGCCTGGCCACTCCGTCTGGGAAGGGAGGAGCGCCTCTGCCTGGCCGCCCCGTCTGGGAGGTGAGGAGCACCTCTGCCCGGCCGCCACCCCGTCTGGGAGGAAGTGAGGAGCACCTCTGCCCGGCCGCCCCGTCTGGGAAGTGAGGAGCGCCTCTGCCTGGCCGCCACCCCGTCTGGGAGGAAGTGAGGAGCGCCTCTGCCCGGCTGCCCCATCTGGGAAGTGAGGAGCGCCTCTGCCCGGCCGCCACCCCATATGGGAAGTGAGGAGCGCCTCTGCCTGACCACTCCGTCTGGGAGGTGAGGAGCGCCTCTGCCCGGCCGCCCCGTCTGGGAGGTGAGGAGTGCCTCTGCCCGGCCGTCACCCTGTCTGGGAGGAAGTGTGGAGCACCTCTGCCCGGCTGCCCCGTCTGGGAGATGAGGAGCACCTCTGCCCGGCCGCCCCGTCTGGGAGATGAGGAGCACCTCTGCCCGGCCGCCCCGTCTGGGAGATGAGGAACACCTCTGCCCGGCTGCCCCGTCTGGGAGGTGAGGAGTGCCTCTGCCCGGCTGCCACCCCGTCTGGGAGGAAGTGAGGAGCACCTCTGCCCGGCCGCCCCCTCTGGGAAGTGAGGAGCGCCTCTGCCTGGCCGCCACCCCGTCTGGGAGGAAGTGGGGAGCGCCTCTGCCTGGCTGCCCCATCTGGGAAGGGAGGAGCGCCTCTGCCCAGCCGCCACACCGTCTGGGAAGTGAGGAGCGCCTCTGCCCGGCCGCCCCCTCTGGGAGGTGAGGAGCGCCTCTGCCCGGCCGCCCCGTCTGGGAGGTGAGGAGCACCTCTGCCCGGCTGCCACCCGGTCTGGGAGGAAGTGAGGAGCGCCTCTGCCCGGGCGGCCCCGTCTGGGAAGTGAGGAGCACCTCTGCCCGGGCAGCCCCGTCTGGGAAGCGAGGAGCGCCTCTGCCCGGGCGGCCCCTTCTGGGAAGCGAGGAGCGCCTCTGCCCGGGCGGCCCCGTCGGGGAAGTGAGGAGCGCCTCTGCCCGGCCGCCCCGTCTGGGATGTGAGGAGCGCCTCTACCCGGCTGCCCATCGTCTGGGATGTGAGGAGAGCCTCTGCCCGGCCGCCCCGTCTGGGAGGAGAGGAGCGCCTCTGCCCGGGCGGCCCCGTCTGGGAAGCGAGGAGCGCCTCTGCCCGGCCGCCCTGTCTGGGACGTGAGGAGCGCCTCTGCCTGGCTGCCCTGTCTGGGAGGTGTACCCAACAGCTCCAAAGAGACAGCGACCATCGGGAGCGGGCCATGAGGACGATGGCGGTTTTGTTGAAGAGAAGGGGAGGAAGTGTGGGGAAAGGAAGGAGAGATCAGATTGTTGCTGTGTCTGTGTAGAATGGGGTGGGCATAGGAGACTCCATTTTGTTCTGACTAGGAGAAATTCTTCTGCCTTGGGGTGCTGTTGATCTATGGCCTTTCCCCCAGCCCCATGCTCTCTGAAACATATG
Organism: Pongo abelii; assembly: GCF_028885655.2. Classification (NCBI taxonomy): domain Eukaryota; kingdom Metazoa; phylum Chordata; class Mammalia; order Primates; family Hominidae; genus Pongo; species Pongo abelii. The sequence continues at coordinate 9,260,066 of NC_072004.2, forward strand.
CTGTGTCAACTTAGGGTTAAATGGATTAAGGGCGGTGCAAGATGTGCTTTGTTAAACAGATGCTTGAAGGCAGCATGCCCTTTAAGAGTCATCACCACTCCCTAATCTCAAGTACCCAGGGGCACAAACACTGCAGAAGGCCGCAGGGACCTCTGCCTAGGAAAACCAGAGACCTTTGTTCATGTGTTTATCTCCTGACCTTCTCTCCACTATTATCCTATGACCCTCCCATATCCCCCTCTCCGAGAAACACCCAAGAACGATCAATAAATACTTCATAAATTTAAAAAAAAAAAAAAAAAAAGAAAAAAAAAAAAAAATACAAAAATTAGCCGGGTGTGATAGCGGACATCTGTAATCCCAGCTACTCAGGAGACTGAGGCAGGAGAATTGCTTGAAACCAGAAGGCGGAGGTTGCAGTGAGCCGAGATCACGCCACTGCACTCCAGCCTAGGCAACAAGAGCGAAACTCCGTCTCAAAAACAAAAACAAAAAAAAAACAGGACAAACAAAAAACAACCTGAGTAGCATCTGTCCTTGCAAGCATTCTTTTGCAACTCCTCAGAAGATCCAGGCTCTTCTAAGTAGCAGCGGCAGATGTGGCTTAAAACAAGATGCTTGCGGGGAATTTACAGTCTGTGACCAATTAGCCAGATGCGCTCACCTTCCCACCTGGTTTTTATCTTGTTGGTGTTTTGCGAATCCTCTCTCACTTTCATTGACTCTCTGTTGGCTGAAGGTCACTTCCCTTTGGCCTAGGAGTTTGCAGTCTGAGGCCATCTTGGGTTCACATCTGCTTCTGGACTTCAGATGGCACTGGTGACCAACACGAGCCTTCTCCAACACACACGCAGGCACAGTGACTTTTTCTCTCGGATGCATATCTCATCATAGTTTTCCACATTTTTGTGAATTCCAACTTCAGATGGTGCAAATGTGGTCATGTGGTTAATTCCCAATCTATGCTATACAGAATGCTGAGCCTTACTGTGTCTGCATGTCATTTCCCAAGCAAACCGAGGAACTGAATTTCAGCTACAAAACCTCAATGATTTGGAAGGAAAAGAGGGGATTGCTTGTGTCCGTCTTCATTCTTACGCTTTTTTTTTTTTTGAGACAGAGTCTCACTCTGTCGCCCAGGCTAGAGTGCAGTGGTGCGATCTTGGCTCACTGCAAGCTCTGCCTCCCGGGTTCATGCCATTCTCCTGCCTCAGCCTCCCGAGTAGCTGGGACTACAGGCATCCGCCACCACGCCCAGCTAATTTTTTGTATTTTTAGTACAGACAGGGTTACACCATGTTAGCCAGGATGGTCTCAATCTCCTGACCTCGTGATCCGCCTGCCTCGGCCTCCCAAAGTGCAGGGATTACAGGTGTGAGCCACCGTGCTCGGCCCATTCTTACACTATTTAATACTGGTCATACCACTTCCTGCTTCCAGTCAGTGGAGCAGAGTTACTGCTGTGTCTAGAAACTACCACTTTAGGCTATTTGTTACTCTAAATGTAATGTAAACTCCTATCCTTTCAGTTTGGGTTTGCCTCAATCAACTAAGTTTGCCAACACTTGGAGATGTAGAGAGCTTTAAGTGGTTATCTCCTCAAGATCTTGGAACCTAGGCAGGGCATGAACATCAATCCCCCAAGATAAACATTTGTTTCACCAATGTTTATAAATTTCTGGGGTTGAAAATTCCCCAATTAGGCAGAGTGTGGTGGCTCATGCCTATAATCCCAGCACTTTGGGAGACTGAGGCGGGCGGATCACCTGAGGTTGGGGGTTTGAGACCAGCCTGACCAACATGGTGAAACCCCGTCTCTACTAAAAATACAAAATTAGCCGGGTATGGTGGCACATGCCTGTAATCCCAGCTACTTGGGAGGCTGAGGCAGGAGAATCACTTGAACCTGGGAGGCGGAGGTTGCGGTGAGCCGTGATGGTGCCATTGCACTCCAGCCTGGGCAACAAGAGCGAAACTCCATCTCAAAAAAAAAAAAAAAAAAAAAGAAGAAGAAAAAGAAAAAGAAAATTCCCTAATTATTTAAAAAACCTGTGAGTCATGACCTCCCCAAATCACAATTATGGTAAACTCCCCTCCCCCTTTTATTTTGCTTCAGCTAGTTTGAGTTGGGTTTTGAACCTTAGAAATGTTTTGTAGTTTTCTTCGTAGATCTATTTATTGTTGAGTTTTTATAGCTATCGTGAATGCAATCTGTTCTCCATCTGTGACGTTTTCTACCTGGTTATGAGTGTTATGTGAGAATACAATTTTTGTATATTTATTTTATATCTGGCAAAGGACTTGGCGTTCTTAGTTTTTCAGTTGATTCTCTTGAAATTTCCAAGTAGACAACTGGAAATATTTGCAAGTAAGATGTTAATTTTGGCTTTTACTCTTTCATTTATTTATTTTGCAAATTGCAGAGGTTGTGCCTTCCAAATTAATGTTATGTATTAGTTATGAGATGGGACATTCTTATTTTGTTCTTTTTTTTTTTTTTTTTTTTTGAGACAGAGTCTCGCTCTGTTGCCCAGGCTGGAGTGCAGTGATGCGATCTCGGCTCACTGCAAGCTCCGCCTCCCAGGTTCACGCCATTCTCCTGCCTCAGCCTCCCAAGTAGCTGGGACTACAGGAGCCTGCCACCACGCCCGGCTAATATTTTGTATTTTTAGTACAGATTGGGTTTCACCGTGTTAGCCAGGATGGTCTCGATCTCCTGACCTCGTGATCTGCCCGCCTCAGCCTCCAAAAGTGCTAGGATTACCGACGTGAGCCACCACTCCTGGCCCCTTATTTTGTTCTTGATCTGATCCTCTAGTTTTTCACCATTAGGCAAAATGATTAGTAATGTTTAGTTTGTGATAGTTATTATTTAGCATGATAATACGGTGTCCTTTAATTCCTAGTTTCTGAAGAGCAGTTTTTAAAAAACAACAACAACTAAGAACAGATACTGAGTTCTATTAAATGCCTTTTTAGTATCTACTAAGGTGATTATAAGGCTTTACTCCATTTATTAATGAGATGAATCATGTTAATATGTTTCCTAATATTAACCTCTCTTTGTACACTTGAGATTAATTTGGCTTGGGCACAGTGCTTTACTTTTTATTTTAATTTTTATTTATTTATTTATATTTATTTTTGAGATGGAGTCTCACTCTGTCGCCCAGGCTGGAGTGCAGTGGCGCGATCTCGGCTCACTGCAAGCTCCACCTCCTGGGTTCACGCCACTCTCCTGCTTCAGCCTCCCAAGTAGCTGGGACTACAGGCGCCTGCCACTATGCCCGACTATTTTTTTTTTTTTTTTTTGTATTTTTAGTAGAGACAGGGTTTCACTGTGTTAGCCAGGATGGTCTCGATCTCCTGACCTCGTGATCCGTCCGTCTCGGCCTCCCAAAGTGTTGGGATTACAGGCGTGAGCCACGGCGCCCGGCCAGTGCTTTACTTTTTAAATAGAAAACTAGATTTATTTTGCTATTGTTTTATGTAGGGCATTTTAGGGTAACTATATTCATAAGTGAGACTGGCATCCAGATTTGTAAGTAAATGTTATCTTTGTTGGGTTTTGTTATTAGAGTTATTCTAAATTCATAAAGTGAAATAGGATGCCTTCCTTTTCTGTATTCTGAAATAGTTTATATAACATAGAAATTATTTTTCCTGGAAAGTTTGAAATAATTTGCCCATAAAACTGCCTAGTACCAGAGTATTTTGGGGAGGATAATTCTTTGTACACCCCTCCTGTTTCTTTCTCAGTTACTGTTCCATTTATGTTCTCTAATTACTCTTTAAACTATTTTGGGAGCTTGAAGTTTTCTAGAAGATCATTGAACTGTTAATTAGTATAAATTTATAAATAGTATTCTCTAATTTTTAACTCAGCATCTGTGTTTATATCCCCCTTCTCATCCTTAATATGGTGCTTTTGTTTTTTCTTTTTTGCCATAATACTTGGCATACATTTGCCTATTTAATCTGCCTTTTCAAATAGATAGCTTGTATATTTATTAATAAACCTACTGTTTATATGCTTTCAAATGCACTGACCTCTTATTTTGTCCTGCATTCCTTAAGTTGGCTTAATCTAAAGTCCTAAATGGTATCCTTAAGTTACCTATTCTTATTTTTTTTGCATTTGTATTTGTATATTCCCTGGATGGTTTGAATTCATAGCTGTGCTTAAATAGCCACCCTGCTCTAAAAGCTCTAAGAGTGAGCAGAAGTGGCGTGGCCCACTTCCAGGCATGGACACATAAGCAGCACACACTTCATGCTCTTTTCCGCTTCTGAAGTGTAGCCATAAGGTGCCCATGACCTAGCTTTGACCAAGTAGATGAGGATCCACAGAGCACTGGTGGAGACAAGACAGAGAGAAAGTAGGCTGAGAATGACTCCATGAAAAGGCAAAACCATAGGGATAGAAGTCAGATCAGTTGTTTCCAGGGTCTGGGGGTTCAGGGGATGAGGAGAAGGCACTGGCCACAAAGGAGCGCAAGGGAACTCATATTTGGGGTGGTGGAAAGATTCAGTATTTTGATTGTGGTAGTGGTTGTAGAACTATTTATGTTTCTCAGAACTCAAAGAATTGGTCACCGAAAAATGGTGAATTTTATATGCGAATTAGATCTAATATAGATTAAAAAAAAAAAAGGAAGAGACAGGCACAGTGGGTCACACCTGTAATCCCAGCACTTTAGGAGGCCGAGGTGGGTGGATCACAAGATCATGAGATGGAGACCATCCTGGCCAACATGGTGAAACCCCGTCTCTACTAAAAACACAAAAAAATACAAAAATTAGCTGGGCGTGGTGGCGCACGCCTGTAGTCCCAGCTACTCGGGAGACTGAGGCAGGAGAACCGCTTGAACCCAGGAGGCGGAGGTTGCAGTGAGCCGAGATCGTGCCACTGCACTCCGGCCTGGCAACAGAGCGAGACTCTGTCTCAAATAAATAAATACATAACCCTAGGAAGAAGAGACTTCTCCCTCCAACCTAGACTGCTCACTCCAGAGCTGTTTCATGAAACACAAATACAGTTCTACATTCTATAAGTCACTATATTGTTATAATATGGTTGCATCTCTTTGTTGTAGTACATTTACCCTAGTGTGTATGTGTATGTGTTACACAAAAGTATTAACACTGGTAAATAGAATTGGAGTTAGTTCATTTTCTAAGTTTTGTTCATCTATATTTTCTTCGGTAAATGTGATTTCACCACACATAAAAGAAAATATAAGAAATGTTGCATATTTTAGATCTATATCCAGCCAAAAAGTTAAATTACTAGGGCTTAAAATTCATCTCTAAAATTAGTACATGATTAAGATGGCTTTCAAAATCAGTAGAAATAGGGATGAACTTTTAAAATAAATGCTAATGGAACAACTGAGTAGCCATTTGTAAAAACATATACTTCGCACCAGGATAAACTCCAAATGGATCAAAAACTTAGATGCAACAAACAAAACCATTAAAGGTCTAGAAAAAAATCCATGAAATAATTCCTTTATGTTATGTGGAGATAACCTTTCTCACTGTGACTTAAAATCTGGATGTCATAAAAGAACAGATTGATAATTACGGCTACATAAAAATTAGAAACTTTTCACGACAAAAAAAAAATCATCATAAGCAAAGTCAAAGGCCAAATAACAAATTAGGAAAAAAATATTTGAAATTCATTATCACACAGGATCCATCTCCAAATTTATAAAAAGTCCCTCAACTTGGTAAGAAAAAGACCAGCAATCCAGAGAAAACCAGCACTAAGAACATCAATAGACTGTTAAGAAAAAAAAGGAAATACAAATGGTCATTAAAATATATCCAAAGGTATTCTATTTCACTCATAAGAAAAATACAAAACAGTAGCTGGGCGCTGTGGCTCACGCCTGTAATCCCAGCACTTTGGGAGGCCGAGGTGGGGAGTTTGAGACCAGCCGGACCAATGCGGAGAAACCTCGTCTCTACCAAAAAAAAAAAAAAAAAAAAAAATGCAAACAATTAGTCTGGAGTGGTGGCGCATGCCTGCAATCCCAGCTGCTCGGGAGGCTGAGACAGAAGAATCTCTTGTTGCAGCGAGCCAAGATCATGCCATTGCACTCCAGCCTGGGCAACAAGAGCGAAACTGTCTCAAAAAAAAAAAAAAAAAAAGAAAAAGAAAAAGAAAAATACAAAATAAAGCTCTTAGGTTTAATCATATGAATTACCAATGACCAATGTTCTATGATTTCTGACCTACACAAATGGTAATTTCATGTGGTTCAACTTAATACAATGAAATAATATTTTTTCCTCTATCAGACTGGCAAAATCCCAAAAGCTGAGTGCCATAATCTTTCCACAAGACTGTGAGGCAATAGTCTTATACAATGCTTTTGGGAGTATAAAACCACTTTGGAGGGCAATCTGGTAAAACTGATCAAAATTTCCACTCTGGGAACCCATCCTTTAGCTATACACCTCTACACATATAAAAGAATGTATGTGCTAGGTACAGATGAGTGTTCACAATATATATGCTACCTTTCATATACGGGTGAAAAAAAAAATATATATATATATATACAGTCCGAGACTTATGATGGTTTGGCTTAACGATTTTTTGACTTTAGTATGGTGATTTCAGCTGTATACAGTGAGGACTCACAGAACCATCCTGTTTTTCACTTTTGGTATAATTCAATAAATTACATGAGATATTAAATATTATTATTATTATTGAGATGGAGTCTTGTTCTGTTGCCAGGCTGGAGTGCAGTGGCACGGTCTCGGCTCACTGCAACCTCCACCTCCTGGGTTCAAGCGATTCTCCTGCCTCAGCCTCCCAAGTAGCTGGGATTACAGGCACGCTCCACCATGCCCAGCAAATTTTTGTATTTTTAGTAGAGATGGGGTTGCACCATGTTGGCCAGGCTGGTCTTCAATTCCTGACCTAGTGATCCACCTGCCTCAGCCTCCCAAAGTGCTGGGATTACAGGCATAAGCCACCGCTCCCGGCCAAATTACATGAGATATTAAATACTGTAAAAAAGACTTGTGCTAGATGATTTTGCCCAATTGTAGGCTAATGTCAGTGTCCTGAGTACATTTAAGGTAAGCTAGGCTAAACTATGATGTTGCGTAGGTTAACTGTATTAATGAATTCTCAATTAATGGTATTTTCAACCCACGATGGATTTATTGGGATGTAACTGCATTGTAAGTTGAGGAGCACCTCTATATGCATTTGATTTGCTTGTATGGTCATGTATGCATAGTGACGCTGTGGTCAACAATGGACAGCATATATGATGGTGGTCTCATAAGATTACAGTGGAGCTGCCCCATACAGTTGCACCTTTTTTTTTTTTTTTTTTTTTTTTTTTTGAGACGGAGTCTTGCTCTGTCACCCAAGCTGGAGTGCAGTGGCATGATCCTGGCTCACTGCAATCTCCACCTCCCAGGTTCAAGCGATTCTCCTGCCTCAGCCTCCTGAGTAGCTGAGATTACAGATGCGCGCCACCATGCCCGGCTAATTTTTGTATTTTTAGTAGAGACGGGGTTTCGCCATGTTGGTCAGGCTGGTCTTGAACTCTGGACCTTGTGATCCTCCCACCTCAGCCTCCCAAAGTGCTGGGATGACAGCCATGAGCCACTGTGCCTGGCCACAGGTGCACCATTTTAAAATCTTTTATATTGTACTTTTATTGTACTATTTATATGTCTAGATACACAAATATTTAGCATTGTGTTACAACTGTCTACAATATTCTGCATAGTAATACAGTGTTCAGGAGCCAAGGAGCAACAAGCCGTACCATATAGCCAAAGTGTGTAGCAGGCTATGTCATCTAGGTTTGTGTCAGTACACTCTGTGATGCTCACACAACAAAATCACTTAATGACTCATTTCTCAGAACACACCCCTGTCGTTAAGCGAAACAGACCTGAAAACTTGATTAAAGCGGTTACCCACATAGGGAAGGAGAGGGATTGGAGAAGACAGGGAGAGGGGAATCAAATTCCTCAGCGTAGATGTTGTTCATCGTATTGGTGATTAAAGTATATACTCAAAATAAAAAACAAATTAAGGGCCAGGCACGGTAGCTCACATCTGTAATCCCATCACTTTGGGAGACTGAGGTGGGTGGATCAACTAAGGTCAGGAGTTCAAGACCACCCTGGCCAACATGGTGAAAACCTGTCTCTACTAAAAATACAAAAAAAAAAAAAAAAATTAGCCGTGCGTGTGGTGCACGCCTGTAATCTCAGCTACTTGGGAGGCTGAGGCGGGAGAATCGATTGAACCCAGAAGGCGGAGGTTGCAGTGAGCCCAGATAGCAGCACTACACTCATGCCTGGGCAACCAAGCGAGACTCTGTCTCAAACAAACAAACAAACAAACAAACAAACAAACAAAAACAAATAAGGAATTTAAGAAGTAAAACTGCAGGTTTTGACAATTAAAATGAATCATTTATGCCAGGCATGGTGGCTCACGCCTGTAATCCCAGCACTTTGGGAGGCTGAGGAGGGAGGATCACGAGGTCAGCAGTTTGAGACCAGCCTGGCCAACATGGTGAAACCCTGTCTCTACTACAAATACAAAAATTAGCTGGGCGTGGTGGTGCGTGCCTGTAATCCCAGCTACTTGGGAGGCTGAGGTAGGAGAATACCTGGAACCTGGGAGGCAGAGGTTGCAGTGAGCCGAGATCCCGCCACTGCACTCCAGCCTGGGACAGAGCAAGACTCTGTCTCAAAAAATAAATAAATAAATAAATAAATAAATAAAATGACTCGTTTACCAAGGTCTTATAAATCATCAGTGCCACTGTGATGCATAATTTATGTACTTAACAACTATTTTTTGCCATCCCCCCCACAAAACAAATAAAAAACCATAAATGTGAATTCCATCACTAGGCTGACGATCCTGACTGCCTCCCTGGCCAGTTTCTCCACCCTTTTCTGTGTCCTGCTTGGGGGAGGGCTGACCCCCACATAGGGCAAACACCTGGGCTCTCCTGACTTCGGTCTTCCTCTCGGGTCAGCCAAAGGAGGCACTGGCTGGAGGTCAGAGGTCAAAAGGCTAAAGCTGGGGGATTGGGGTTGCTTCTCCTGTTCTCTTCTTGCATCAGCAGTGGTTCTGGCAATGGCTGCATCCCCTTTTAAGCAAGTTTCCTGTCTGCTGTGATCTCCTACTGAGTTCCAGTAACACCGTTTTCTCCCTCTTACTCCTTAGGGCCTGGAAGCGGGGTGAAATTAACAGTTTCCCACTATTGTTTATTCTTAGGTGCCCGTCAGGGATCAGAACGCGATACCCCAGAGTATGGCACTTTGGCATGCTGAGTACTTTGAACTGAGGGAGACTGGGAGGCATCAGAAAAGCAGGGCCTTTCTGACCTTCTCCCATCCTCTTATTTCCTGCCCCTCTTTGTCCTCTGAGTCACAGAAGCCAGAATTCCTCTTCCCAGAGGCTGGTCTTAGAAGCTAGAACTCTTCTCCCCCAAAAGCAAGCTATAAAACCTACAAAGGTCACTCTCTCCCTTCTCCCTTGAAGACCCTCATTCCAAAGGGTTTCTGCCCCATACCTGGGAGAAAGGAAAGCTACACAGAGAGGCCAAGAAGAGGGAGGTTAGTGAGAGAAAAGCACAACAGATTTATTTAATCAAAGTTGTATATGACATGGGGGCCTTCAGCAATGAAGACCCAAAGACCCAAGGGGAAAATGTCCATTTTTATGCTTAGACTCAATGAAGAGTGGACAGCCATGTAGAAATGTGATCAAAGAGGGTGTGATCTAATAGTAATAGACTGAGTGGTGAAACCCCGCAGGACCTGTCTGCTCAGATTCTTCTTGGCCTGTGTGTGTGACATTCCTTCCTCCTGGGGATAGGGCAGGACCCCTTTGGAATGAAGGTCTTATGATCTGCTTTCAGACAAGGTAGGTCAGGGAATTTCTTTATGGCCAGCTCCTACACAGAAAGTCAGAGTAGAATTAGACGAATATTTCTAGGTTTTATGGCTGGCTCTGGGGGAGAAAAGTTCTAGTTCCTATGACTCACCTTGGTGAAAAGGAATTATAGCCGGCCTTGGTGGCTCATGCCTGTAATCCCAGCACTTTAGGAGGCCGAGGTGGGTGGATCATGAGGTCAGCAGTTCGAGACCAGCCTGGTCAAGATGGTGAAACCCCGTCTCTACTAAAAATACAAAAATTAGCTGGGCATGGTGGCGCACGCCTGTAGTCCCAGCTACTTGGGAGGCTGAGGCAGGAGAATTGCTTGAACCTGGGAGGCGGAGGTTACAGTGAGCCGAGATCGTGCCATAGCACTCTAGCCTGGAGGACAAGAGCGAAACTCTGTCAAAAAAAAAAAAAAAAAAAAAAAAAGGAATTCTAGTTTCTATGGCCTGCCTTGGGGAGAAAGGGGAAAGGGAAGCAGGAGAAGGTCAGAAACAGACTTTGCTTCTGAAGCCCTTCCAATGTCCTTCAGTTCAAAGTACACAGGATGTCAAAGCACCATAGTTTGGGGTATCGTTTGCAAAGCCCCAACATAATTGACATGGTGTTAAAAACCCCAAGGATAAACATAAAAGGAACCTAAAAAAATACAATCAGAAATTTTCAGGAAGCCTAGTTTTTTTTTTTTTCAAAAGTGATTTTTCTAGTTGTTTGTTTCCAATAAGCAGCTTATTCTTTAAATTCTGACTTGACTAATAAGGGGGGTGAGGGGTGGCAAATTAGGGGGATCCTTTGAAAAAAAGAAAACAACAACCTTCCCAATTCTTCCAAAGAGCCAATATCCAGAGCTCTTTGCAAAACTGTTAGTCCTATCTCTAGAAGGACATTTTTCTCACCCATTTATATTGTAAGGGAAAATATCTTCCACGAAGCAAACATTTTTGAGATTTCAGCTTTCAAATGCATGGTACTTGTGATAAAGGGTGTTTTCAAGCCCTCTTCTTCACTTAACCTGCCAGCTAACATGGGAAACCATTAGCTCAGGCTGCTACAATTAACTCAGGGCTTCTTCTTGAAAGGCTCACACAATTCCCAGCTACTTATCATGCAAACAACCTGGGAGACTCATTTTCCTTGCAAGGCGGTGGGAGGGGTAAATTACGGAGATAAGTAGATTATTGGGGAAAAAGTCACACTCGGAGGCCTTATGAAATGATTAAACTCTGGGAAATTCATCCCCCTAAATCCCTGGCCCCTGATAGTACACATTCATTACTGGATCCTGGGTAATGTACAATGAAGAACCTCCTTTAGAAGCAATAAATACTGCCACTCTGCTGAATTTTCACTTAACTTTTTAAACAGTGAGTTCTGTAGTTTTGATGAGTGAGAGTCATCACATATGAAGCAAATTAAAGGAAAGGGAAGGGGTCATGAGACTTGTAAGATTTTTAAATACAGTACTGTTTTGCTAAAATAGGAAAAGTACAAATACTAAAACCAATAACATATAACTCTAGGAAAATAGGGTCTTACTGACCTCCTTGGATTAACTTCATAAACTCCATATCAACAGAAACCATTTCATATTTGATTAACAGCCATGTTCAAATCTATTATGACAAAATATATACTCTCTAAGAAGCATTTCCTATAGCAAATATTTGTCAATAGTCAAGTTGACGAACAGCCTGAAATGATGTTTCAGAAAGAAAAAGTCTAGGAAAGCAACTTAAATGAATGTAACCATGAGCTGGAGACAGAAAATGAACCCTCATTTTTCTGGCAAGAGGGGGGAAAAAAAAACAACATACAAACACACACACAAAAAAACAGGCACCCTGATAACCAAAATCCTAATAAGAGAACTTTGTGGTGCAGACTGTTAGTATCAGCGTTGACTTTCTACCCAGCTACTGAATTGCAGATTCAGATTGCAACCTCAGGCATTTCAAAATACAGCAGTGCACTCACTTAAAATCACTCTTGGAAATACGCGAGGAATTGCTAACTCTCTAAGTAAAGCTGAGCCTTTTTGATAGAATAAAACACATCTGCTTCTTCCTTATAAATAGACTATTCACTACCTGGAGGAATTTAGTCTTGCCCCCACCTGTCTGCTTAAAGTGAAGATCTGCTTTGTGAGGTACAATGTAACCTGCTCTTCTGTCTCAATACAAAACCTTCAGTAAAGGCTATAATTTATCAAAATTCTTGGAGCTGCTTTTGTATGTGAGCAAAGAGTGTGCACCTGTTTTGGGAGGAGAGTGGGACAGGATGGGCTGAGATGAATCTTGTGGGGTTGGGGAGGGGTGGTCCATGGCGATCTGTTCTCATTTGATTTATAGTATGGCTATTCCAGTTTTTATAAATGAAATACCTGAAGCTTGGAGAGATTAAGTAACTTACCCAAGGTCTCGACGTTAGAGCTGGGATTCAAATCTACACTGATTTTGGAACCCAAAGTCTAAATACTATACTAGACTTACCTTGGAAGACAGTAGAGAACACAATCTTAGTTGATATCTCAAATTGCTATACTTCACTTATGGGAGTAGACATTCCTGGATGGAACAGAATTGAGATTTTGAAAGAGGAGTCGGCTGGGTGCAATGGCTCACGCCTGTAATCCCAGCACTTTGGGAGGCTGAGGTGGGCGGATCACAAGGTCAGGAGTTCGAGACCAGCCTGACCCACATGGTGAAACCCCATCTCTACTAAAAATACAAAAGTTAGCCAGGTGTGGTGGTGCACACCTGTAATCCCAGCTACTCAGGAGGCTGAGGCAGGAGAATTGCTTGAACCCAGGAGGCGAAGGTTGCAGTGAGCTGAGATTGTGCCACTGCACTCCAGCCTGGGAGACATAGCAAGACTGTCTCAAAAAAAAAAAAAAAAGAGGAGTCAGTGGGGTAATACAGAAAACCCATCCCCCTAGCTATTCGCAGCTGCCTGAAATATGTATCTGCAATGGAATGACACGTATTTCACAACAGAATTGAGATTCAAATGAGAATGCACATCAAGAGAGTAAGACAGAAAGAAACAATTTTCACCAAAAAAAAAACTTGGTGTATATATTAATGAAGAATTGCTTTTAGAAACTGCAATATGTAATATTAACAGCAAGAAAATAATCACATTTATAGTTAAATAGAAAGAAGTGTTTTTAATATCCATGAAATAAGGCACATATATCTTGGCACCCCTATTTGAACTGTGATTAAAATAGACTGACGGAATATAAACAGAGTCTAGTTATTAAGAACACAGTCAGTCTGAAGCCCAGTTCAACCACTTACTAGCTGTGTGGCCTTGGGTAAATCACTGTACCTTTCTGTGCTTCAGTTTCTTCATCTGCGAATGTGGATATTACATGTCCCTACCTCATTGGATGGTTATGAGGATTCAATGAATTAATACATTAAAGTACTTGAAACAGTGCCTGATACATGGTAAGTACTTGATAAGTGTTAGTGTTAAATTCTTTTGTTGTTGTTGTTGTTTTTTTTTTGAGATGGAGTCTTGCTCTGTTGCCCAGGCTGGAGTGCAGCAGAGTGATCTCAGCTCACTGCAACCTCCCCATCCCAGGTTCAAGCTATTCTCCTGCCTCAGCCTCCCGAGTGGCTGAGATTACAGGCGCCCGCCATTATGCCCGGCTAATTTTTTGTATTTTTAGTAGAGATGGGGTTTCACCTGTTGGCCAGGCTGGTCCGAACTCCTGACCTTGTGATTTGCCTGCCTCAGCCTCCTAAAGTGCTGGGATTACAGGTGTGAGCCACCATGCCCAGCTTCGTTAAATTCTTATTAAACACATAAAAAAACCTATATAAGCATGAGACTCTTTTTTTTTTTTGAGATGGAGTTTCATTCTTGTTGTCCAGGCTGGAGTGCAGTGGCGTGATCTTGGCTCACCGCAACCTCCACCTCCTGGGTTCAAGTGATTCTCCTACCTCGGCCTCCTGAGTAGCTGGGATTACAGGCATGCGCCACCACGCCCAGCTAATTTTGTATTTTTAGTAGAGATGGGGTTTTTCTATGTTGGTCAGGCTGGTCTCAAACTCCCGACCTCAGGTGATCCACCTGCCTCGGCCTCCCAAAGTGCTGGGATTACAGGCGTGAGCCACCGCGTCCGGCAAGCATGAGACATTTTAAGGGATATCATAAAAGATAGTAAACGCACAGGTTAAAAGAGTAAGGAAATTCAGTGCTGGTGGGAAGGCTGTTGAATACTCACTGAGTTGAGGCTTATGCAGAAATCATGCAAGCTGGACTGATTTGTTAGGAGAGCAAGGCGGAATTATGAGACAGAAGGTCACTCGGGTTAAAGAGCAGGTCTGAGTGGAGTTAGAAAGTGGAATGACAGGTGGTCACATCACAGAGAGGAATTTTTAGAGTTAGAGGTAGAACAGTTCCAGATGTACTAACTCCACGCTGCAGTCACGGAGATGGAGAAATTATGACCTAGAGTGTTGGACAGATTGTTGAGGTAGAATCTTGCGTCCCCTGGCATCCTCCAGGTTAATGGGTTAAAGAGGTCACTGTGGGCCGGGCATGGTGGCTCAGGCCTGTAATCCCAGCACTTTGGGAGGCCGAGGTAGGTGGATCACCTGAGGTCGGGAGTTTGAGACCAACATGACCAACATGGTGAAACCCCGTCTCTACTGAAAACTACAAAATTAGCCAGGCATGGTGGCGCATGCCTGTAATCCCAGCTACTCAGGAGACAGAGACAGGAGAATCACTTGAACCTGGGAGGCGGAGGTTATGGTGAGCCGAGACTCTAGTTTGGGCAACAAGAGTGAAACTCTGTCTAAAAAAAATAAATAAATAAAAATAAGAGGTCACTGTGAATTGAGTGTCAAAATCCTCAAGGAACATGGGTGGGTGATTAGAAAGTCAAAACATATCAGTGAGGGGTTTTCGTCGAAGATGTCGACATCCACTGCAGCTGGTTTAGTAAAAGAGGGCTTTTTAATTAAAAAAGGGAATTAGGAGCTTATAAAACCTTCAGGACAAGCAGAAAACCCAACCAAGTTTTGAGGATTCACAATCAGCACCAACAGATCCAATAATCCAACAGGACAGTTCCTACAGAAATGCCAGTGCTGCAGCTGCCTGCCAAGGGTTACAGAGAACAGTAGGAAGTAGGTGCCAGAATCTGCTGAACACAAAGAGCCAAACATCCCCAGCTGCCATGCCCATCACAAGATCTGATCCCCTGTGCACAGCTAACACCCCGTAAGGGTCACTTCTATCTCTAAGTCTTTTTTTTTTGTTTGAGACGGAGTCTCGCTTCTGTTGCCCAGGCTGGAGTGCAGTGGTGTGATCTCAGCTCACTGCGTGCAACCTCCACCTCCTGGGTTCAAGCGATTCTTGTGCCTCAGCCTCCTGAGTAGCTGGGACTACAGGCACATGCCACCACACCCGGCTAATATTTTGTATTTTTAGTAGAGACAGGGTTTCACTGTGTTAGCCAGGATGGTCTCGATCTCCTGACCTCGTGATCCGCCTGCCTCGGCCTCCTAAAGTGCTGGGATTACAGGCATGAGCCACTGTGCCCGGCCTCTCCCTTTACTTTAAATTCCCATAACAGTTTACCTATAGGTCTCTCCATTTACTTTAAGCTCTCATAAGAGTTTACCTACATTTCTCTGACATCACTGATCTCATTTTGGTTTAAGAGTTATTTATGTATACGTCTTAACTCCCCTACTGAACTAAGCTTCTTAAGGCAGTGTATATGATCTACTGACTTCTGTATTTTTTTCCCAGCAACCAGTGTAACTCCTTGCACTCTAAAAATGTTTGATGAATGAAAGATGAATGAATACTTTTATGCCCTCTATTATATCATTTGGTGATTACCAATGTCCGTGAGGAATAGGATTGCCAGGTAGTCAGTCAATTTGTTTTGAGGTTTATTCTAACCAAAATGCTAAACTTCTAAAAATGCTCATAATTCTGGGTCTTGCTATACTTATGCTACAGACTTCCCATTAGATCATGAGATTGGGAATATATATTTTATATCTGGTTTTTTATTTATTTATTTATTTATTTTTGAGACAGAGTCTCGCTCTCTCTCCCAGTCTGGAGTGCAGTGATGTGATCTCGGCTCACTGCAAGCTCCGCCTCCCAGGTTCACGCCATTCTTCTGCCTCAGCCTCCCAAGTAACTGGGACTACAGGCGCCTGCCACCATGCCCGGCTAATTTTTTGTATTTTTTTTTTTTTTTAGTGGAGACGGCGTTTCACCGTGTTAGCCAGGATGGTCTCGATCTCCTGACCTCGTGATCCACCTGCCTTGGCCTCCCAAAGTGCTGGGATTACAGGCATGAGCCACCACGCCCGGCCACTTATCTTTTATATCTGTATATACCCTGAGGAATATCCTAAGCCCCCCAACCAACTGAATGGATTCCCCTTGGCCAAGGGTAGCCCAGAGAAGCCTTAAAAAAACTGAGTTCCTGGCTGGACACGGTGGCTTACACCTGTAATCCCAGCACTTTGGGAGGCCGAGGCAGATAGATCACAAGGTCAAGAGATCGAGACCATCCTGGCCAACATGGTGAAACCCCATCTCTACTAAAAATACTAATGTTAGCCAGTCGTGGTGGCATGCACCTGTAGTCCCAGCTACGTGGGAGGCTGACGCAGGAGAATCACTTGAATCCGGGAGGTGGAGGTTGCAGTCAGCCGAGATCCCGCCACTGCACTCCAGCCTGGCGACAGAGTGAGACTCCGTCTCAAAAAAAAACCACCACCACCACCACCACCACCAACAACAAAAAAATAAGAAAAAAACAAAAACAAAAAACAAAAAAAAACTGAGTTCCTGGCCATGACAGGATGGGAAGTCAGACACCTCATTATACCCCCACCCTCACTAACCACCATAAGGCTTTCTTTCCTAAGAGTTAAAAAAAACAACAAAAAAACAAACAAAAACAGCCCTTTTGAGAGACTTACTCCACTGCTGATTTACCCAACTGACCAGCATTCCTTTCTGGTAAGAGACCATGGACCATGGACAGGTTCTGGCCAGTTTACAGAGACTGCACGCAGCATGCTTCTGAGTCTTCCATCTCACCCTTTGATGTAAAGAGCCCAATTCTAATGCATTTAAATGCTAAGTCTCCACCCCAGAGGGAAAATGTGGGATGTGTGTCATATGCATTTGTTTACTACACATGCACAACCCTTTTCATAAATATTCATAACTCTTATAACATGTTGAGTATGTATATTTAGCCAACCTGTTCAGCATAAATTCCTGTCTCATGCTTCCCTCTCTCAAAGTGCCTGCTTTTGGTTTCTATCGGAGGCTATGCTTCCCAGCCTGCAGGATGGCCAGCCTACAGAAATAAAGCTGGTGGGCATGGTGGCTCATGCCTATAATCCTAGCACTTTGGGAGGCTGAGGTAGGCAGACTGCCTGAGCTCAGGAGTTTGAGAGCAGGCTGGGTAACATGGTGAAACCCTGTCTCTACTAAAATACAACAAACATTAGCTGGGTGTGGTGGCGTGTACCTGTAGTGCCAGCTACTTGGGAGGCTGAGGCAGGAGAATTGCTTGAACCCGGGAGGTAGAGGTTGCAGTGAGCCGAGATCACGCCACTACACTCCAGCCTGGGTGATAGAGTGAGACTCCATCTCCAATTAAAAAAAAAAAAAAGTAATAAAGCTCTCCTTTCCAAATATATGAACCTCGTGATTCATCAGTTGACACCCCTATAATGTCTACCGTAGGACATGCTCAAAGGACGCATGATGACTTGTCTAAGTTCAGATGTTATCTGGGACATGTGGATGGGCCCTGAACTTTGTCTAAGTATGATACTGTAATTTATAATGAGAAATATGTATTTGGCCTTGTTTGATTTCCTGGCAGCAGATCCTAAAACCTTTGGAATCTCTAAAGTGATGTGTCTTTCTGAATGCTAATGAGATGATGGCTGACTGGGGGCTCCTAGATAGCATCAGGATCAGGGAACAGACGAAGCAACTGTATGATTAGAAGGTTCGAACTTTCAGCCCCATCCCATCACCTCCGGGAAGAAGAGAGCAGCTGAAGGTTGAGAAGGTTGAGTTGATCACCAATGGTCAATAATTTAATCTACCATGTTTATGTAATGAAGTCTCCACAAAAACCCAAAAGTACAGGGTTTGGAGAGCTTCCAGGCTGCTGACCATGTGGCAGTACTGCGAGGGTGGCATGCCCAGAGAGTGCATGGAAGCTCTGCGCCCCTCCCCATACCTTACCCTGTGCATCTCTTATATCTGCCTGTTCATTGTATCCTTTTACAATAAATGAGTAAAGTAAGTGAAGTGTTTCTTGGAGTTCTATGACCCATTTTAAGCAAATAATCAAACCCAAGGAAGGGGTCCTGGGAACCCCCAATTTACAGCTGGTCATTGAGAAATTCTGGACACTTTGACTTGTGATTGACATCTGAAGTAGGGGACAGTCTTAGGGGCCCTGTGAGATTTAACTCTAATTCCAGGTAGATAGTGTCCATTGCATTAAATTACAGGACATCTAATTGGTGTCTGCCAGAGAACTGATGAGCAAGGAAAATCATTCACACCTGGTGTCAGAAGTGAAGCACTGCGGGTGAGGAGAGTGGAGTAGGAAAAGACAGTTGGTTCTTCTTTCCTATCTCACACACTAAGATGTCTGTAAGATTTCTGTATGATATATTTGTGTAGATGAAAGGAATAATGGACATTAGATGGGATTTACTCTGGAAAAGATATGATCTAACACAAGAGAGGACAAGAGGCATAAAAGAGCCATAGCTCTGTAACAATGAAGAGAACTGAACAAGAACCAGTGGTGAAAGAAAGAGCTCTATACATTTCTGGAAGACAGAACGTAAATGGGATAGGGCTGACTACTCAAACTAAGGAAGTAGCTATGGCCTAGAAAACACATGAGGAAGAGCCCGCACTGAAGAGGGCACCAACCTGCCAAGCACACCCTTGAGATGTAGAGATGGCAAAGCATGATTGAGAAATGGGGCTGAAAACAGGATTCACTGAAGACCTTTATACAGACCCTCCCGCTTACCAAGTGATAAAACCGCCCAGGCAAATAAGTGTCTTATCTATCCACAAAAAGCAGGGCTGTTGGCCGGGCGCGGTGGCTCACGCCTGGAATCCCAGCACTTTGGGAGGCTGAGGCGGGTAGATGACGAGGTCAGGAGATCGAGACCATCCTGGCTAACACGGTGAAACCCCGTCTCTATTAAAAATACAAAAAAATTAGCTGGGCATGGTGGCGGGCGCCTGTAGTCCCAGCTACTTGGGAGGCCGAGGCAGGAGAATGGCGTGAACCCGGGAGGCGGATCTTGCAGTGAGCTGAGATTGCGTTACCGCACTCCAGCCTGGGTGACAGCGAGACTCTGTCTCAGAAAAAAATAAAAAAAAAAAAAAGCGGGGCTGTTTTCTCCACACAAATCGAGCAAACTATCTCTGGGAGACTGGAGCTGCTAGTGTAGGTAGGTGTTGCTGTCCTAGAACAGAGTCCTCTGCTTTCTGGACCATGTCAGGGTCGGGGCAGGGGATTTCCCCAGTGACCTGGATGCGAGGCCCATCAATCAGCCAGCTCCATCCACATTTACATAGAGCTTCCCATCGGCCTTTCTACTTCCCGATTCTTACATATGAACTCGCTCTGAAGATACATCACACACTTGAGCAAAGTCTATGGCACGCTATAGAAGGCACAGAATAAGCAAATAGAAAAACTGATTCTAGAGGACACAGAAATAATTTTTTTTAAATACTTCAAGTTCTAGGGTCCATGTGCACAACATGCAGGTATGTTGTACAGATATATATGTGCCATGTTGGTTTGCTGCACCCAACAACTCATCATTTACATTAGATATTTATCCTAATGCTATCCCTCCCCCAGCTCCCCACCCGCCAACAGGCCCCAATGTGTGATGTTCCCCACCCAGGACACAGAAATAATTCTGATAACGGAAGAGAACTTGAAAACAAAATACATGTCGAAGACTCTTGTTAGTATTCTTGAAGAAACTAGAAAAAAATATTATACCCATAAAAATAATGACAGAATCCAATGGAGAAGGAATAATCTAGAACAAGAAAGAGCACTTGGAAAGTAAATGACCCACACCCTAACCATGTTTTGACATTTCAGAACAGCAACAAAAGAAAGGGCCTAACAGCTTCCAGAGTGAAAAGCGAACAATACGGCAGTAACAAGATAAATAAAAACAGGTCACAAACAAATTGGACTGGTGTCAGAGTTCTCATCAGTATTGGATATGATCAGACATTAAAGCTCCGAAGAAAAACTATTATTTAGAATTCTATACCCAGTAAAACTATCAAGCATAAGGATAGTATAAAGCATTTTTCCACATGTGAGAATTCATAAGGCATACCACTCTTGCCCCCTGTTTTAGAAGGTTGAGAATATAGTTCAACAAAATGTGAAAACTGTGAGAAAAGGGAAAAAGTGATCAGAGAAACAGAATAATCACACAGGATAATGAATAGAAATGCCAGAATGACAAGCAGTTCTCAAAACGGGGGTGCAGAGCCAGTGCGGATTGGAGTAGAAGACAGCATGTAGAAGGGAGCTCTCCAGGAAAATCAATAAACAGTAAATGACAAACTAGCGAACAACCAAAGAAATAAATGAATGAATAAATACATTCCCCTAGAGATTATCTGATGAATTTTCCCATATGGAAATTAGTACCGTGAAGCATTTTAAGAAATGTTGATATATTTAAAAATTACCCACAAGTGCATTAAAAACTAAAGAAAATCCCAGGACTTTGGAGGCCGAGGCGGGCAGATCACGAGATCAGGAGATTGAGACCGTCCTGGCTAACACAGTGAAACCCTGTCTCTACTAAAAATACAAAAAATTAGCCAGGTGTGGTGGCGGGCGCCTGTAGTCCCAGCTACTCGGGAGGCTGAGGCAGAAGAATGGCGTGAACCTGGGAGGCGGGGGTTGCAGTGAGCCGAGATTGTGCCACTGCACTCCAGCCTGGGCGACAGAGCAAGACTCTGTCTCAAAAACAAAAACAAAAACAAAACAAAACAAACACTAAAGAAAAGAAAAAACTGCATTATCGATACCTGGAAAATTTAAGTTATACAATATAGAAAATGCAACAGCAGCACATCATTTGATTCAACAGGAAACAAGATTTACAGTCATATCCCATCCAGATTGGAACAAGAAGCCAGAGGGTTTCAGGATCTTGGTCTCCAGGGAAAGAGGAAGATTTGGTTCAGAAAAAAAATTTCAAAATAAAATGAAAGCAGGCCAGGCACAGTAGCTCACGCCTGTAATCCCAGCACTTTGGGAGGCCAAGGTGGGTAGATCATGAGGTCAGGAGTTCGAGACCAGCCTGACCAACGTGGTGAAACCCTGACTCTACTAAAAATACAAAAATTAGCCAGGCCTGGTGGCACACGCTTGTAATCCCAGCTACTCGGGAGGCTGAGACAGAAGAATCACTTGAACCCAGGGGGCAGAGGTTGCAGGAGCCGAGATCGCACCATTGCACTCCAGTCTGGGAACACAGTGACAGTCTGTCTCAAAAAAAAAAAAATAATAATAAATAAATAAAATAAAATAAAATAAAAGCAAATTGGAAACTCTAGGAAATACTAAAGGCGGTGTTTAAAAAATAAAAAAAATTTTACTGGCCAGGTGCTGTGTGGCTCACACCTGTAATGTCAGCACTTTGGAAGGCTGAGGCGGGCAGATCACGAGGTCAGGAGTTCGAGACCAGCCTGACCAACATGGTGAAATCCCGTCTCTACTAAAAATACAAAAAATAACTGGGCATGGTGGCACGCACCTGTAATCCCAGCTACTGGGGAGGCTGAGGCAGGAGAATCGCTTGAACCCGGGAGGTGGAGGTTGCAGTGAGTCAAGATCGCACCATTGCACCTCCAGCCTGGGTGACAGAGCCAGACTCCATCTCAAAAAAAAAAAAAAAAAAAGACAACAAAAAAACCTAGCAAATTAAAACATGGCATGGTTTGAAACCAATGATGGGAAGAAAAGACAATAAACGTTAATATTCTCCTTCGATTACCACAAGGATTATGATTTGGGAATTACAGGGAGGGAAATATCATCAACCATAGCTCATTTCTTGGTATTACAGTGTATAATATTCATATACACATAATAATATGAAAGTTATTTACTGGCTCTTAACTTCTAGAACCAACTTAAAGGTACAGTACAGAAATCTTCATTGTGGCTGGGCATGGTGGCTCACACCTGTAATCCCAGCACTTTGGGATGCTAAAGTGGGTGGATTACCTGAGGTCAGGAGTTCAAGACTAGCCTGGCTAACATGGTGAAACCCCATCTCTACTAAAAAAAAAAATACAAAAATTAGCTGGGTGTGGTGGCGTGCACCTGTAGTCCCAGCTACTCAGAGGAGGCTGAGGCAGGAGAATCACTTGAACCCAGGAGGCGGAGGTTGCAGTGAGCCGAGATCACGCCACTGCACTCCAGCCTGGGACAGAGCAAGACTATCTTCTAAAAAAAAAAAGAAAGAAATCTTAATTGTGATCCCAGAGGGGCCTCCAAAAAAAAAAAAAAAAAAAAAAAAACTTAACTGTAGTTAAATTGGAGTGCAAACGTTATCAACAGCTGATAGAAATGAAGGGCAGACAGATGAGAGAAGAGGTAGAAGAAAGGTGAGATGGCATACTGTCTATAATCAGTGATACAGGAAAAGGAAATAGAGCTTTAAGTGTATTACTTAAAGTTACAATAGCAATACACAGAGGAATAAAAATAATGACATGGGAAAGGGGAGAGGTACGTATAGCATATGAATGAAACCGTATCTATATCAGGAAATCAATAGGTAATGTCTAAAGTTGAAAAATCAAAAATAGGCCAGGCGCAGTGGCTCATGCCTGTAATCCCAGCACTTTGGGAGGCCAAGATGGGCAGATCACCTGAAGTCAGGAGTTCGAGATCAGCCTGGCCAACATGGTAAAACCCTGTCTCTGCTAAAACTACAAAAATTAGCCAGGCGTGGTGGCAGGTGCCTGTAATCCCAGCTACTTGGGAGGCTGAGGCAGGAGAATTGCTTGAACCCAGGAGGTGGAGGTTGCAGTGAGCTGAGATAGCGCCACTGTACTCCAGCCTGGGTGATAGAGTGAGACTGCATCTCCAAAAAAAAGAAAAAAGAAAAAAAAAAACACATATAAATATACTATTTATTTATTGAGATAGTCTCCCCCTGTCACCCAGGCTGGAGTGCACTGGTGCAATCCCAGCTCACTGCAACCTCCGCCTCCCAGGTTCAAGCGGTTCTCCTGCCTCAGCCTCCTGAGTAGCTGGGATTACAGGCGCCCGCCACCACCCTGGCTGATTTTTTATATCTTTAGTAGAGACGGGGTTTCACCATGTTGGCCAGGCTGTTCTCAAACTCCTGACCTCGTGATCTGCCCGCCTTGGCCTCCCAAAGTGCTGGGACTACAGGCATGAGCCGCCACGCCCAGCATAAATATACCATTTATTAATATGCAAATAATCGCCAAAAAACAGGAAAAGGAAAAATGGTTCAAAGTGATTGACTCTGGAGATCAGGACAGGGGATAAGAAGAGATGGGGCAGGGGCCAGCTGATTTTTTTAAAACTGTGTAGATGCATTATTTAAGTCTGTTAAAAGATTTTCACAGAGTAAACATGTACTCTGGAACCTGAACTTTTTGGCTCATGACTTCTAAGAAATTAACCTTTGACATGTACTATTGGATTCAGTTATTTCTATCAGAATACGTTCTGTCCCAGGGCTATCCAGACCCCAGCCAGCAGTACACAAGTCCTCAGCAGAGCAGTACCCAGATGACATCCCACAGGGCATGATGTGAAGGATGGAGGAAGTATAAACGGTGAGTTAGCGGTCATCTCAGGGAATTTCTACTCTAGGTCATTACAAAGAGGAAGATCTCCCCTGGGCTCACTGCCGGAATAACCCTGGGTCTCACCAGACTTCCGTGGTCCTGCTGGACAGAATAAGTAAAATGTCTGATATTTTCCTTTTGAAAGCACTAGGAACAGCTCAAGGATTTGCACGCAGAATGAAAGAGGAGCTGTCACCGAGTTCCTTAGGACTCACAGCTTGAAAGGAAGGAGGAGGCCCACAGGGGGCCTGAGGACCAAGCCCAGCAGGGGACGCTGAGCACTTCCACAGCCCGGGGGGTGGGACCAGAGCTCTTAAAGCCACAGATATCCTCTGCAGGCACAGAGACCCTCACAGCAGGGATCCATTCACACCAGTCACCCTTGGAGACTGCTATTTATGCTAAAGAAATTTATCCCACTGCATTGTATGCTTCTTGTCCAGAGTTCTCTTGGATCCCTTGTTTACGGCCTTAGTCTTATATTGTGAGCAGTGGAATGGACAGGCCATTTAAGAGGGCAGGGATGGCTAATGATGGGTCTGTTAGCCCTGCAGTCAGTCTTTCCTTTGTGAACCAAACCCAATTTGGGTGCATTTGCTAAAAAAAAAAAAAAAAAAAGGCAAAATCCTCATTTGAGGTTGAAGAAATGTTAGTTGTATTCCATTCCTTTTATGAGGAAAACACACACACACACACACACACACACAGAGGAAGAAACCAAAAACTTTATAATATTTATGATCCATTCTTTCGGTGGTCAAAATACATATCTGATTTTTTCAGGTGTAGGTACAAACACTGTAGCTCCTTAAGATTGGGAAGATCTTAAAAAATAGGGGGTCTTTTCATCACTAGAGAGATGCTAATTTTTATCTTGTAAAAAGTAAAGGGAAGCCCCTTCAGAAAATGTTTTCTTTTGAGGCAGAACTTAAACAGATGCCAATGCTTTCATGAATTTTGTGAGCTAAATCCTTATAAATCCTTTGAGTTGACAGATCAATTATTCTTTCTAACAGCTAATGAACTAATAACCCTTGGAAATTTCTCCTTCCTTGGGTTTAAAATAGAAAAAAGAAAACCTTAGGGGGAAAAAAATCAATTAAAGACTACATAGCAATAAGAATCAATTAAACTCATTATAGCTTTTTAAAGAGAGCTATGTTTTCTTCAAGAGCTATGATTTTTAAATTAAAAACACGTCAAATAACCCTGTATTTTATAAACACCACAAATATTCTTAAAACATGTCTTTAATTCATATTGTGTCCAGGCAAAGGGAAGTGAGAAAGGCTAGAAAAACAGAAAAGGGGACAGAGATGGACCTTGAAGAAGGCAATCAGAAGAACGGTGGGATCACCAAATGCCTCTCTGTATAAGGCACTGTGGTAGACTCTCAGGGCATCAGAAAGAGAAAAAGACATATGCACACAGCACTGGAGAAAAAATGAAGAGAAGAGAGAAAGGAAGGGAGATTGTGTTACTCCAGAATGCTCTAGACAACACTGTGAAGAGAGGAAGCCTGTCCTGAACGTCTTGGTGATAGAAGTGGAGATTAGCAGGAGTTGGCAGAGTCGCTCCATATGCCGGGCATTCAAGGAGTTAGGCCCAAAAGGGACAATGAGGGCCACAGCAGGTGGCAGAAAGGGAACGAGAAGAACGGGAATGCGCGCAGGCGCTGGAGGTGAGCCCTGATCCCAAGAATGAGGTGGTACCTGCTGGGGGAATGGGGCGCAGGTGCAGTGGGGCGGAGAGGCATCAGTCCTATTTGTGGATCTGACATTATGGCCAAAGATCTTAACAGATGAGAAAACTGAAGCAATGGAAATTTCAGTAAAAGACTTGCTCAAGGTCTCGGGGCATCTCTCTCTCTCTCTCTCTCTCTCTCTCTCTCACACACACACACACAAACACACACCCCAGTTGTACATGTATGTACAAGAAAGTCTGTGCTTTGTTTTTAATTAAGGAACTAGAACATGATGGTCATCCAGGTACCAGCCCACAAACACTGCTCTTCCTTCCTGCAGTGCAGTTCCTGGAAGTGAAAAAGCAAAGTCTCATTTGAAATTGAGTGAGTGGTCTTTTTTCCACATTAACAACTCTGGAGGGTGATACCTAGAGAACATGGCGCACATTCCAGGGGATGCTGACAGTTCTCCACTCTGTGAGCTCCTGGTGCGCCATGTGATGTGGTGTAAAGAAAGGGAAACCTAAGAGTCAGAAGAGGCCAGGTGCGGTGGCTCCTGCCTGTAATCCCTGCACTTTGGGGGGCTGAGGTAGGAGGATCACCTGAGGTCAGGAGTTCGAGACCAGCCTTGGCAACATGGTGAAACCCCATCTCTACTAAAAATACAAAAAAATTAGCTGGGCGTGGTGGCAGGCACCTGTAATCCCAGCTACTTGGGAGGCTGAGGCAGTAGAATTGCTTGAACCTGGGAGGTGAAGGTTGCAGTGAGCCATGATTGCACCATTGCACTCCAGCATGGGTGACAAGAGAGAAACTCCACCTCAAGAAAAAAAAAAAAAAAAAAAAAGAGAAGAGCTGGGTCAGCATCACAGCTCCACTCTTATTTGGCCTCAGTTGCTCTGACTATAACATAGGGATACGAATGGTCCCTGACCTTGGTTCGACTTACAAATTTTTGACTTCACGATGATGCAAAGGCAATATGCATTCGGTAGAAACTGAATTTTGAATTTTGCTATTTTCCTGGGCTAGTGATGTGTGGTATAGTACTCTCTTGTGATGCCAGGTGGCAGCAGCAAGTACAGCTCCCAGCCAGCCACGTGATCATCGGAGTAAACAATCAGTATTGTACTCTGTGATGTACTGTGTTGCCAGATGATCTTGCACAACTGTGGGCTAATGTAAGTGTTCCGAGCACCTTGAAGATAGGCTAGGCCGAGCTATGACGTTCAACAGATTACGGGTATTAAATGAGTTTTCAACTTACAATATTTTCAACTTAAGATGGGTTTATTAGAACATAACCCCCTCATAAGTCAAAGAGCATCTGTAATTACAGTTACACCTCAAGTTGTGAATAGGAATAAACCAACCATAGTTTATTCCTATGGTGATAAACCAAACTATTCATAAGGGCTTATGAGGGCCCCAAGACCCATCTATGGACTTGTGGTCCTGTTAAGGTAAAGCTAGGGCCAGCTTAATGGGTGTGTGACCTCAGCGATGACACAGGGTTCCCATGTTAAAGGGGGGCCCATGCTTGATTCAATGCTCTACCTTTGCCATCTTGATATTCTTGATAATTTCCGAACAAGGGGCCCTGCATTTTCATTTTGCAATGGGCTGCACAAATTACATAGTTGGTCCTGGGTAAAGTCACTTGGTTCAGTGGGAAGAGCTCAGGAAGGTTTCCATCTTTGGCAAACACTTCCCAGTAGACTGGAAGTTTGCAGTGAACATGTGTTTGCTTTCCAGCTGAACCCATTTCTTACATTTGAGGAATGCTTCACCATACAGGTCTTGGCAAGAGGCAGGGCCACACGGGCCGGATACTGGCATTCCCCAGCCTTCCTACCAGCTAGAGCGTGGCCAGCCAGGTGCAATGACTCTGGAGTGTGCAATGCTTAAAGTATGAAAAGACAGTGGAAAATTCACTTTGGTGATGGCAGCAGCGGCATCAATTATCTAGGGACATGAATGGCAGCCCCCAGCTATGGTCTCTGGTGTCCAGCGCTAGCCGTGCTAGCTAGTGGGAAAAGGTTGGGGGTGGGGAGGCATCCAGCAGTGTGCCAATGAGATCCTCCACTAGATGGGTCTGTGATGAGGTTGCAGTCTTGGTTTTAGCCACCTTTGGTTCTTCCCTGTTTCCTTTTTCTTTTTTCTTTTTGAGACCAGGTCTCACTCTGTCATCCAGGCTAGAGTGCAGTGGCACGATCATAACTCACTGCAGCCTTGACCTCCTGGGCTCAGGTGATCCTCCCACCTCAGCCTGCCGAGTAGCTAGGACTACAGGTGCCTGTCACCATGCCTGGATAATTTTTGTAGAGACAGGGTTTCACCATGTTGCCCAGGCTGGTCTCAAACTCCTGGGCTCAAGTGATCTGCTTGCCTCAGCCTCCCAAAGTGCCAGGATGACAGGTGTGAGCCACTGTGCCCAGCTTCCTTCCCTGTTTTCTAGCCTGATCATCTAGTCTTCTTGGTGATTTGCTTTTCAAATTACTCAGTGTTCTTTCAATAAATTCCTTTTGCACGTATGTGGTCAGAGATGGTTTCTGTTGCTCATAGCTACGAGCTTTTTCTGATATAAAGTTGGACTCTGGTGGAGTTACGACCCTGATCATCCTTTGGCTGAGAGGCAGAAAATGGGTCCTGTGTCCTGAGGCAGAACTTGTTGGCCACATGTCCCTGGTGATAAGACACTAGTGCTTATGCATTCCAACACAGAAGGGACATAGGAGACTGCAGAGGTGGAAAGGCGCAATATCTTTCCTCACCCGTTAGCAGGGTCATGGCCGACATTCCTATAACAAGGATGGGTTAAGAAGACAGAGGCATAACAGATTTATTTAATCAGTGTTTTACTTGACACAGGAGCCTTCAAAAATGAAGATCCAATGGCCGGGCACGGTGGCTCACACCTGTAATCCCAGCAGTTTGGGAGGCTGAGGCGGGCAGATCACCTGAGGTGGGGAGTTCAAGACCAGCCTGACCAACAGAGAAACCTTATCTCTACTAAAAATACACAACTAGCCGGGCGTGATGGTGCATGCCTGTAATCCCAGCTATTCGGGAGGCTGAGGCAGGAGAATCGCTTGAACCTGGGAGGCGGAGGTTGCAGTGAGCCGAGATCACGCCATTGCACTCCAGCCTGGGCAACAAGAGCTAAACTCTGTCTCAAAAAAAAAAAGAAGAAGAAGAAGAAGATGATCCAAAGACTCAGGGAAAACTGTCTATTTCTATGCTTAGGTTGGATATGAATGGACAGCTATGTAGAAATGTAACTGGACAAAAAGGGGTATGATCTAATGTTGATGGACAGAGAGGGGAAGCACAGTAAGGCCCGTCTGTTTGGATTCTTCTTGGTGTC
This sequence comes from Pongo abelii, assembly GCF_028885655.2. Classification (NCBI taxonomy): domain Eukaryota; kingdom Metazoa; phylum Chordata; class Mammalia; order Primates; family Hominidae; genus Pongo; species Pongo abelii. The sequence goes on from NC_072004.2 coordinate 9,288,995, forward strand.
TCTGTGTAGCATTCCTTCCACCTGGGTACAGGGCAGGACCTCTCTGGAAACAGGGGTCTTATGGCCTACTTTTAGACAAGGTAGGGTACAGAATTTCTTTCTTTCTTTTTCTGAGATGGAGTCTCACTCTGTCGCCCAAGCTGCAGTGCAGTGGTGCAATCATGGCTCACTGCAGCCTCCACCTCCTGGGCCCAAGTGATCCTCCTGCCTCAGCCTCCTGAGTACTGGGACTACAGGTGTGCACCACCACACCCAGCTAATTTTTTTCCTTCCTTCCTCCCTTCCTTCTTTCCTTCCTTCCCTTCTTCCCTCCCTCCTTCCCTCCCTCCCTTCCTTTCCTTCCTTCCTCCCTTCCTCTCTCCCTTCTTTCCTTCCTTCCCTTCTTCCCTCCCTTTCCTTCCTTCCTCCTTCTCTTTCTTTCCTTCCTTCCTCCCTCCCTGTCTCTTCCTTTCCTTCTTCCCTTCTCCTTCCTTCCTTCTTTCCTTCCTTCCTCTTTTCTCTCTTTCCTTCTCTTTCATTCTTTCTCTTTCCTCCTCTTTTTTTCTCTCTCTCCTTTCCCCCCTTCCGCGCCCCCCCCCCTTCTTTCTTGTAGAGATAGATCTATGTTGCCCAGGCTGGTCTTGAACTCTTGGCCTCAACTGATCCTCCACCTCCAGAGAATTTATTTATAACCAGCTCTTACACAGAAAAGTGGGGATAGGTTAGAGTTATATACCTAGGTTTTTGTGGCTGGTGTTGGAGAAGTTGGGTTCTAGTTTCTATGGCCTGCCTTGAGGAAGAGAGATTCTACTTTCTGTGGCCTGTCTTGGGGGAAAAGGGAAGGAAGAAAAACAAGAGCAGGAGAAGGTCAGAAAGAGACTTAGCCTTTGAGGCCCTTCCAAAGTCCTTCAGTTCAAAGTACTCAGCATGCCAAAGTGCTATACTTTGGGGCATCGTTTTCCGAGCCCCAACAAGGTCATCTGTTCCACACTCCCTCTGAACATGGGAATCCTTTATGAATAATTCAGGATCTGAATAGCATTCAATGAAAGATGCTACTGAAAACCACAGTGTGTGCTAAGCAGAAAGACTTGATCATGGGTGACAAATGCTGAGGTTGGCCAGCTCCCAGTTGTACTGCTCAGGGTCAATGGCCCTCTTAGGGCTGTGAGGATATCCCTAACTGTCATCAAATTGTCAAGGCTGAAGTTCAGGGAAATCCACCTCACTCATGGCCAAATATAAAATGTCATTCCTTCAGGACATGTAATTAAGATGGTGGCTGAGGCCGGACGTGGTGGCTCATGCCTGTAATCTCAGCATTTTGGGGGGCTGAGGCAGGCGGATCACCTGAGGTCAGGAGTTCGAGACCAGCCTGGCCAACATGGCAAAACCCCATCTCCACTAAAAGTACAAAAATCAGCTGGGCGTGGTGGTGGGCACCTGTAATCCCAGCTACTTAGGAGGCTGAGGCAGGAGAATTGCTTGAACCTGGGACGCAGAGGTTGCAATGAGCCGAGATCGCACCACTGCACTTGAGCCTGGGCGACAAGGGCGAGACTCCGTCTCAAAAAAAAAAAAAAAAAAAAAAAAAAAAAAGATGGTGGCCGAGTCCCTAATGAATTTCCAGAGCATGATGGGACTAAGGTGCTCTGGGATTCTGAAATCTACAGACTACCTAGAAAAGTTCCCACACAAATATTATGGCCATAGCAAAACAAAACACGAAAACCAAAAACAACCAGAAGTGCCAAACATCTGGATCAAGGATGCTCCAGGAAATTACTTTCACCTCCCTTTACAGGCATGTTCAATCAATGGCAACAATATTCTACATTTTGCTAAGGGCTGAAGGAAGAGAAAAGAGAGTCAGGACAAGCTCATTTTCCAACACTTGAAATGAACTCCTGGCTGAAACTAAATCGCTCGCTTTCTGGCATCACGGCTATTTCTACAGTGCCACTTGGCTGGCTGGGTGATTTTCCAGTCACTGGGTGAGGGACACTGGATCCAGGACAGGGCCATGAGCCTGTTAAGAGGAGAAAGACCCAATTATGAAGAATCCCCTGGAAAGCCCACAATGTAGCCCACCCATCTGGGTCTGAATGGCAGGCATGTGAGCAGAGGCAGAAAAGCTTCGGTGCCAAATGGGGGAGGATGCAGAGCCGCTTCGAGTCCCATCGGACCACTCAGGCCGTTGCAGTTGGAGCTGCCTGACTGAGGCAAAGTAATGCCAAAGTGAGCGGTAGGAGCCCGTCACAGCCAAGCAAATGGCAACTGGACAGAGTTGGCCAAGGGCTGCCAGACATGACAGAGCAGGGAAAGAGGCAGAGATGAGGGAATAAGGCAGCTGTCATTTATTTGGGAGGGAAGAGGTTGGATCCTGTAAGGGCAATAGGGTGGAGGGGAGGGAGAGGGCTCAGAGGGCCCAGGGTCAGAGTGATTGGAAGCAGCAGACCCCGAAGGGTGCTGATCCTGAGGCAGAGGGTGCAGCTGGTCATAGCTAAGAGGAAGGTGAAGGTGTGCAGGCCCCTTGCTCAGAGTGGAGCAGAGGGCAGAGGTGTGATACCCTGGGAGGTCCCACGGCTTCAAAGGGAAAGGGAGAGGATGAGCAGGGACAGAGAAACAGGAGGCAGAGTCCCTCGTAAGCTTTCCCAAGTGAGTAAAGTACTCATACCCAGGGCTTTATTTGAATTTATCACCTCTTATTAGTGTCTTTTGAAATGCGAATTAGCTGATTAACCACTGCTCACAGCCTTCCAACTGTTCTTTATTCTCCAGCATTCAGCAACTTTGTTCTAAATACGGTAGGCCACAGTAGCCCACCAGGGGGAAATTATTCTCAAGGTTACAAGAACAGCGACCAAGGCAAAATTAGGCCCTGGCCTGGATGGAATCAAGTTGGGAGTGAGGTTGTGCCTGGAGCCAGGCTCTAACCACCCCCACCCCCCAACCCAGTCTACACACAAAGCCTCCGAGGATGCGGGTTACCCTGGTGTTAGTCCATCCTTGCGATGTATGAACAGGGCTCTGGGGAACAAGATACACTCTCTTCTGCCCCCTACCACTTTTTTGTTGATGATCATCATTTTCTAAAAGGTTTATTAGTTCTAGGTCCCTCGGGAATGCCCGTGCACTGGCTTCGGCTTTCTGTTTGGGACGTGGGTTCACGTTTACGAACAACAAGGGATGGCCCCTGGCAGAGCCTCGTTCGCACTCGCTCCTGCCTCCAGTTTGGCAACACGACACAAAGGCGGTATGGCTTGTATACACTTTCCAGGCTGAGCCCCTATTCAGAGGGGGCTGCAGCTTGCGCGTAATGGGCCCCCTACAGACAAAGCCAGCAAGTTTCTTAATTAAGTCTAAGTGAAAGACAGATCCCGCTTACATCTTCAGAGAACCTTCCTTCAGAACTTCAAAAACAGCCTAGACTGCCTATCAAATCCAGGCACGAATAACTAGCTAGCAATTTTTTCTCTTTTTAAATATAGAAAGCCAGGCCTCCGGCGCCAACTCTTCAACCCCCTCTCACTTTCCCTGCAATTTTAGACATGCCTCTGGTTTATAAAACAGGAAACAAAGGGACTTCTTGTGTGTCGGAGAAGCCCTCAGAGGGTCTGCATTTCATTCCGGCCTTCCCCAAAGCACTGTGCTGTCTAAAGAGCTCTTTAACTGGTTTAGTCTCATTACCATTTCCATGAGGTATCAAAGGATACGCTACGAAACCAGCATATGTACATATATCACATAAGGACACATCCTGGTACGCAACGATATTAAAAAATTAATTATTAGCTAATTGCCTTTTCAGAAATGTGATTTTTCACATCCCTCCCTCCCCTCCCCCTCCACCCTAGCCCCAGAAACCCTCTCTCAGACAGACCTTTCTGTTTTCTGGGCTTTGCTGTGATAATGTTCTTTGCAAACAGAAACCAATTATTCTGCAGCAGTAAGTCACCAGGAGTATGAATTGCTTTAATTTTTCCCCCTTTTAGCAGCTGCCCAGGGTGGGTTGCGAGGTGGCTGCAGTAATGAAGCTGGGATGAATACTAAAGCAGGACCGAGGCCGGGTGTCCTGCAGGGAAAATGATGTTCAAAAATAAAAGTGCGTTTTTGCTGGGAGAAGCTAATCAATGAACTGGACATTTCCAAAAAATGTGCTTTCCGCTCTCAATTTGCATCGCCAGTGCTGCTTTCCCCAATGAGTCCTGTGCACCTGACTAGCTTGTAAAAATGTCACCTTACTGTTAAAGTGCTAAACACGCCCTGTTTTTCCTCCGCCTGTTCTCTCTCTCCCTCCCCCCTCTCTGCCTTTTTCCTTCTGCAATTCTTTGCTTTCTCATTAGAAATGCCCAGCAACGTCTGGCAGACAAAGACACTGCAAACAAAGTGTATGGAAAGGAAAAAAAAAAATTAAAAAGGAAAAAAGTGCAGAGGAATTCTTCATTCACTGATCTCTAGAATACATTAATATCTGAAACTGTTGGCACAGCCTGAAATACTTGGGCGGCTAACAATGCGGGCAATGATTCTGAGTCTGGGATCTTCAAATAAACCCCAGCGCTGTCATGGCCACCAGAAAGGACAATAATGGCGATATTAGCTGACCTTCATTTTGTTGTTTCTTCAGACCTGACTGCTGGACCTCTGTTTGCTTGTTACTAGGATTTCTCGGCTGAAAAATTTTAGCATTTCCCAGGCAATACAAGAGCCAGTTTATTAGGTAAATAAACCAGGCCTTAAGCAGTCTTTTCTGCTCCATAATGGGAAATGGGCGAATTGGAACGAGGGTTGAGTTGGAGTCAGGGAGAATGACTCAGAGGCAGAGATCTCATCATTTCCCCCTCATCCAAAACACCAATGAACAATGCGGACGGAGTTAACAAATCATCAGATCGACGTGCTGCCTTTGGTTAACTTAACCAACATCATCCACCAAGTGAGGAAGACAAGATTCACAAAAGGAAGGGACAAAAATAGCGGCTTTCTTCTTCTAGAGACCTAGATCTGTAATGACATTTCACTTCTCCCAAGGTTCCAAGGAACTGGAGACTATTTTATAATGCATCCAAATGGAGCTAATGGTGCTATGTTTCATTCATCTGTCATAAGTGCTTAAACATTCTTATGTTATCCAAACCATTGTCTAGTGACAATCTTAATGATGTTAATAAAATCAGTAATGCAGAACTGGATCCTTTTTCAGAGTCTCTACATCCAGAGGGCCTTCTGGCTGTCTAGACTGTATCACGATTGGTAATTATTACATTTATGTGTGCCTGCTTACTGTTTACTATCTCGCTTCCCTCCCCCAACTGCAATATAAGCTCCCTGAGGGCAGGGGCCACCATTGTATCCTACCTCACCCAACACAGCACCTAGCACCCAAGACGTATTTGCCTAGGGAGGTAATGATATTTTTGGCTACCTTTGGGGAAATGCATCCCATCTTTAAAAGCTTTCAGCTGCCATGCCCAAGGGCTTCAAGATGAGAATGAGACACAATACTTCTTAAAGCAGAGTATTCCCCTACCGAGAATGAAGATATGCGTCCAAGTTTCCTGTCGCTTCCAGCTTTCAATTCTTTTTTAACTGTCCTTTCTTTTGGGATTAAAAAATTATAATTTCAATTTTTATTTTAGATTCAGGAGGCACATATATAGATTTGTCACATGGGTATATTGTGTGACACTGAGGTTTAAGGTACGAATGATCCCCTCAGTGAGGTAGTGAGTACAGTATCCAATAGGTGGTTTTTCAGCCTTTGCTCCCCCCTCCCTCTCTCCCTCACAATAGTCCCCAATGTCTTTTGTTCCCATCTTTATGTCCATGTGTATTCAATGTGTATCTCCCACTTATAAGTGAGAACACATGGTATTTGGTTTCCTGTTCCTCCAGCTTTCAAATTAAAATAACTTATTTTATTTTATTTTTTGAAACAGAGTCTTGCTCTGTCACCCAGGCTGGAGTGCAGTGGCGCAATCTCGGCTCACTGCAAGCTCCGCCTCCCAGGTTCACGCCATTCTCCTGCCTCAGCCTCCCGAGTAGCTGGGACTACAGGCACCCGCCACCATGCCCAGCTAATTTTTTGTATTTTTTTAGTAGACAGGGGGTTTCACTGTGTTAGCCAGGATGGTCTGAATCTCCTGACCTTGTGATCCACCCGCCTCGGCCTCCCAAAGTGCTGGGATTACAGGCGTGAGCCACCGCGCCCGGCCTAAAATAACTTATAATAAACACTTGCTTCAAGCAGTAGGTCATGTAAATAGATGTAACACACACATGTTTTTTAAAAGTTACACATTTTGTTGGAAAACATGGAAGACATAGAAATTTTTCAGACTGCCTAACTGCTCAATGGGTTCACCTTACCCAATTTGTAACTGCCCAGTGGGTTCACCTTACCCGTTGCCTAGACAGAGCCGATTTCTCTAGACAGGGGAATGGCAACAGAGAAACAGTAATTAACACAGAACCGGCTGAGCGGGAGATTGGAGTTTTATTATTACTCAAGCCAGTCTCCCTGAACATTTGGGGATCAAAGTTTTTAAAGACAATTTGGTGGGAGGGGAGGGGCAGTGAGCTGGGGAGTGCTGATTGGTTGGGTCGAAGGTGAAATCATGGGTCGTCCCTGTCTTCTTGCACTGAGTCAGTTCCTGGGTGCAGGGGGGTGTGGCAGTCACAAGATCAGATGGGCCGGTTTCTCGATCTGGGTGGTGCCGGTTGATCCATCAGGGATAGAGTTTGGAAACCATCTCAAGTCCTGATCTTAGGAGCAGTTTGGGGAGGGTCAGAATCTTGTAATTTCCAGCTAACATGACTGCTAAAGCATAACTTCAAATCTTGTGGTTAATGTTAGTAGTCTAGTCCCCAGGTAAGAAGGAAATTTTTTCTGGAAAAGAGCTACTATCATCTTTGTTTTAAACTTTTAAAACTATAAACTAAGTTCCTCCCAAAGTTAGTTCAGCCTACACCCAGGAATGAACAAGGACAGCTTGGAGGTTAGAGGCAAGATGGAGTCATTTAAATTGGACCTCTTTCACTGTCTCAGTCATAATTTTGCAAAGGCGGTTTCAACTCCAGGAAGTAAGAAAAGTAAGTCTCGAAGTATGCAGGATATGATCCCAAAATGGTTGAAAGGAATAAAAAAGACAATGCATGTTTGCTTAGTTTTGTTGCTGCTATAACAGAATATCACAGACTAGGCAATCTATCAAGGGGAATAATTTATTTGGCTCATGGTTCTGAAGGCTGGGAAGTACAAGAACATGGCACTCTGATGAGGGTCAATCCATGGTGGAGGGGTGGAAGGCCTAAATGAGCACAGAAGATGACAGGAAAAGGGGGCTGAATTCCCTTGATAAGTGTTAAATACAGTGAGTTCTAAATTTCTCTTCAAAGAATCAGTATGTCAGTATGTTCAGTTCTTTGTTCTCCATTTTAAAGTTTAACTTTCTCGTTCTCCTCATCTCCTTGCCCCTAGTTTCAGTAAACAACCTCTTCCACCATTTCTAATCAGTTCACATCTATTCCCCTGGTCACCTGCTCCAATCTGAGTCACTCCTGGTCACCTGCTGTGACCTGAGTCACCTGTTCCTAACTGTTCTTCCCACCAAACTACTCACCCCGCCACTCTGACTCGTACCCCTGCTCTCTTTAAAATAGCCAATCGGAATTAGCTTAGACTGTGTGATCCAACCCTAGCCAATAGGGGAACAACACAGCAGTAGGGGCTACCTGTGTGAGGAATAAAAACCCCTTCCCCTCTCTTGTTCAGGTGTGCTCTCGCCATTGCTCCATCCGCGAGTCACACCCTTCTACAGAAGTAAAATTGCCTTGCTGAGAAAATTAAATTTATGTTTGAGTGCTATTTCTTTTGTGGCACCGAATATTTATTTCTAACATAAGTAACCCACTCTGTGATAACAGCACTAATCCACTGATGAGGGCAGGGCCCTCATGATTTAATCACCTCTTAAACGTCTCACCTCTTAAGACCATTATAATGGCAATCAAATGTCAATGTGAGTTTTGGTGGAGACATTCAAACCACAGCACATGTAGATATGCTATATGCATGCATAGAAAAAAGACTGGAAAGATACACCCAAACTATTAATAGTCATGATTTGTAGGAAGTGAATTTTTATTTTATTGTTCTTTATGGTACCATTTTTCTATAGTAAATTGATTATTTTAAAAATCAGAAATAACCGTCAATCAGTTTTTTTTAAAAAAGATAATATATGAGATAGATCTTTACTTCGAGAATTTTGAAAAATAAATTACGGTTACACTAATACAACCACGGCATTCAAGGCGTCTCTCTCTGTCTCACACACACACACATACACACACACACACTCACGTAAATATACTCACACGAACATAAATACCTAAAGCTATACATAAAGCTCCATAGGAACATTTCTGGGGGGTTATGTGGCTATGTGTTTATTGATTTCTTGAGACAAAATTGCTCTGGGCATCTCAGGGAAGTTTTCTCTTTCTTAGCTTGAAGCAACCAGGTATCGCATTTCTGGGTTTTAAAAGAGATTATATTCAAGGATGCTCTATTACTTTGAATAGGCGAAACAGTCCAGGCTGATGGGAATTCATACCTGTCAACAGCTGTGAATTACCATTTCAAACCCCTTCTAACGTGACTTATGAACTTTATCCGTATGAGGATTCAACACCTTGTAGAAAAGCAAGTGCTGAATGCAAACCAGGGTGAAAACGCTTTCTGCTAGGGAGTAGAAGCCTAAAGGAATGATGGAGATCCATCTGCCAAGAACAACTTCACAGGTGGATAGGTGCAAAATTACCATGCCAGGAATTAGGAAAATAGACACTACGTTAGATTTCTTTCCTTTCTTTCCTTCTTGTCTTCCCCTTCTCCCTCCCTCCCTCCCTTCCTTCCTTCCTTTTTCTTTCCTTTCTTTTTTTGAGACGGAGTCTTGCTCTGCCTCCCAGGCTGGAGTGCAGTGGCGCGATCTCAGCTCACTGCAACCTCTGCTTCCCGGGTTAAAGTGATTCTCCTGCCTCAGCCTCCCAAGTTGCTGGGAGTACAGGTGCCTGCCACCACATCCAGCTAATTTTTGTATTTTTAGTAGCCACGGGGTTTCACCACATTGGCCAGGCTGCTCTTGAACTCCTGACCTTGTGATCCACCTACCTCGACCTCCCAAAATGCTGGGATTACAGGTGTGAGCCACTGTGCCCAGCCTACTTTAGATTTCTAATTGGGTATTTACAGGGGTAGTAAATATAGCTAGAAAAAAAAAGCTTCCGGGTGAAATGGTATGTTTGATATTTACTCATCAAAGTTTTCCCCTTTTATTATTATTTTGTGTTAGTTTCCATTCTTATTCCTACAAGGCCATAGCCAGAAGTGGGCACAGGAGAAATGAAGTTCTGAACATTTGAATGAATGCCTATTTCAATTCCAATCATTCCCTGGAAAGTGTTAAGTTTAACGTAAAATGAAATGAGGTAGTCCTAACAGCTCAGGAAACAATAAAAGGGAACTGAGAGCTTCACACATCAGAAAAGCTCTCAGACAATGCCTAAGAGGATTGGAAAGAAATTTCTAAAACATGTCACCCCTACAAACACACATGAAAAAATATCTTGAGAATTCCACAGGAAAATATACATCCATTTAAAAACGAAACTTTGAAGCACAAAAATTAAAGAGAAAAGGCTTTTTCCCAGAATACAAAACACTGCTTGAGTTGTGGAAGAAAAAGCTCATTAGTATTTCAAAGGAGGTTGATAACTTATTTCAATGTCCATACTGGGATAGAGGATGAGCCAAGTATACTCCTCAAAATCCTAGGGACCACTTACTCTCCTCTCCCATCCCTTATTTTATTACTTTTTTTGAGATGGAGTCTCATTCTGTCGCCCAGGGTACAGTGTAGTGGCGTAATCTCGGCTCACTGCAACCTCCTGGGTTCAAGCGATTATCTTGCCTCAGCTGGGATTATAGGCACACGCCACCACGCCCTGCTAATTTTTGTATTTTTAGTAGAGACGGGGTTTCACCATGTTGGGCAGGCTGGTCTCGAATTCCTGACCTCAGGTGATCTGCCCGCCTTGGCCTCCCAAAGTGCTGGGATTACAGGCGTGAGCCACCGCGCCTGGCCAGAACCTGTGTGTTAACAAGATCCCCAGATACTGCATGTGTGCTGTTCTGGAGAACATACCACCCCAAATCAACCCTGAAGGACTGAAAAGTTCGCGAAGGGAAATGAGGGATAGAAAAGAGGGCAGGTATTCTGGGTAAAGGCGGAAATGTATACAAGGCCACCAAAATAAAGGAAAGCCAGGGATGCCAACTGTTCACAGGGTGGCTAGATCCTAGTCCATGGAAGAGAAAAAGAAAGTGTATATTGAGAAAGGGTGCAGTGTGGCCAACGGGGAGGGAAGTGAAGGAAGATTCCACCTGAGACTAGATCCTGCTAGTCTACGGAAACCGGTGCTGAGGAGTTTGGACTTTATTCTGAGGGCTTTGGGGCACCTCTGAAGGACTTTTTGTTTGTTTGTTTGAGAATGGAGTCTCACTCTTGTCGCCCAGGCTGGAGTGTAATGGTGCGATCTCGGCTCATTGCAACCTCCACCTCCCGGGTTCAAACGATTCTCTTGCCTCAGCCTCCAGAATAGCTGGGATTACAGGCTCCTGCCACCATGCCCGGCTAATTTTTGTATTTTTAGTAGAGACAGGTTTTCACCATGTTAGCCAGGCTGGTCTCGAACTCCTGACCTCAGGTGATCCGCCCACGTCAGCCTCCCAAAGTGTTGGGATTACAGGCGTGAGCCACAGCGCCCAGCTCTTCTGAAGGGTTTTTAAGCTGAGGAGTGACTTGATCAGATCCCCTGAAGACACACGGTGCTTCAGCTCATTCCACTCCTGAGTAATTCCTTACTCATTTCAAACTACCAAGAGTCCACCCATTTTGTCTGTGCTAACTCAAGTCTCTTCCAGTCATGGTGGCTGGAACTGATCTGTTTCTCAACCCTCAACTCCTGCAGCACTGTGGATGGACCACTCGAATGGTCTTTGTCATGGCCACTCCATTTCTGCAGTGAGATTTTTGTCTACTCTCTTCTACTGCTACAGCATAGCTTTTCAAAGAACAGTTTCCAAGGACCACCTATTTCAGGATCATCTGAGGGTACTTGATAAAATCAGTTTCCAAGGCCCAAGACCCCCTGAATTGGTATCTCTGTGTGTGGGGCCCAGATGTTTGCATTTTAAAAAACATTCCGGTCAGGTGACGTGGCTTACGCCTGTAATCCCAGCACTTTGGGAGGCTGAGGCGGGCGGATCACAAGGTCAGGAGATCGAGACCATCCTGGCTAACGCAGTGAAACCCTGTCTCTACTAAAAATACAAAAAATTAGCTGGTTGTGGTGGCGAGTGCCTGTAATCCCAGCTACTCCAGAGGCTGAGGCAGGAGAATGGCGTGAACCCGGGAGGCGGAGCTTGCAGTGAACAGAGATCATGCCACTGCACTCCAGCCTGGGTGACAGAGTGAGACTCCATCTCAAAAAAAAAAAAAAAAAAAAAATTCCAGGTGAAGCTCTTGAATATGAAAGCCAGAGAATCACAGTATAAGACTACAGCATCCTGAGACCCAGAGCCATCCCAGAAACCCTAGAATCAGACACCGCACCTCTGTCTACAACCTTGGCATGTGGCTGCTCAGGGAGATGAGTAAACGAAGTGTTTTAAATTCCTCTCTCTACTCATCCTTGATTACATAACTAATCAAAATGCTTCCAAAAACCAACCAACCAATCAAGAAAACTTCTAGGAACTTAATTAACTCCAGTATAAAAGGACTCCTCAGGCCGGGTGCAGTGGCTCACGCCTGTAATCCCAGCACTTTGGGAGGCCGAGGCAGGTGGATCACAAGGTCAGGAGATCAAGAACATCCTGGCTAATACGGTGAAACCTTGTCTCTGCTAAAAATACAAAAAATTAGCCGGGCGTCATGGCAGGTGCCTGTAATCCCAGCTACTTGGGAGGCTGAGGCAGGGGAATCCCTTGAACCCAGGAGGCGGAGGTTGCAGTGAGCTGAGATCGCGCCACTGCACCACTGTACTCCAGCCTGGGCAACAGAGTGAGACACCGTCTCAAAAAAAAAGAAGAACTCCTCCTCATTCCTGCTGTGTGCTCTATTGGCCTATGCTCAGAAACGGCTTTTTATGAGCCAGGAATGTGCCCGGTTTCTCTTATCACATATATAAGACAGACAAGACTGGAATCAAACTTTCCCACAGAATTGACGTAAGGACCAAAAGAGATATTATGTACCTTTGAAAGCGCCATGGATACTGCTTACTCTTACTATTATTATGAATGCTTTAAATTGGTCATTTAGGAACTAAGAAACACTGATGAGATTCTGTCTTGTATGAGCGTGGTTGTGGTGTTTCTTTCTCTCTCCTACTGAACTTTAAGCAACTTGAAGGTAGGACTCAAAGGCTGACGCCACCGCGGGATCCCCTCATAGCACAGCATTGCTGAAGGGATTCAATAAAAATGTGATGAATGGGTGAAAGATGACCATGTCACAGAAGCCCACATGTAATAAATAGTTCATTTGGAATCTACACCTGCGTGGGAATTCTCCAAACACCTGCCGAGGCCAGTAACTCCTGTTTTCTCAGCCTATCAAAGAGGGCAGCTGCTCCTTTCCCTCTGGTGACCTTCTCTCATTTATCGAAGCTGGAAAGGGCTGTGATTTTCCCCCAACATGCCGACTCTCTGAGCGATTAATAGCCCTCCCAAACAGACTTGTCCTCTAATGTCAATCTGGGAAAATGCCATTTAAAAATTTGTTTCATTGAACATTTTCACAAAATGAAAATAAGAAGATATTAAAGGCATCTGGCTAGCTAATTAATGGGAATTTATAGTACTTAAATTTATCTGCAAAAGGAAAACACGATAAACACTAGCATGGTTTTCTATCATTTAAATCCTAAATTCACAGGATGGAACATTCAACAGCTGATTTTCCAGGAAATCTACTCTTACGAATTCCAAAGTTATCTTGAAAGGCAGGCTTTGTATTTGTTCAGTGAATATATTGCTGTTTCATATCAATGTTGCACTTGAAATGATTTCTTTTTTTTGAGATGGCGTTTCACTCTTGTTGCCCAAGCTGGAGTGCTATGGCGCGATCTCAGCTCACCACAACATCCACCTCCCGGGTTCAAGTGATTCTCCTGCCTCAGCCTCCCGAGTAGCTGGGATTACAGGCATGTGCCACCACACCTGGCTAATTTTGTGTTTTTAGTAGAGACAGCATTTCTCTATGTTGGTCAGGCTGGTCTCGAACTCCCAACCTCAGGTGATCTGCCTGCCTCAGCCTCTCAAAGTGCTGGGATTACAGGCGTGAGCCACCACACCCAGCCAAAATGATTTTTAAATTGTAATTATAAGGGACTCTTTTCTCTAGTAGATACCACCTTTAAAGTATCATGTGGAAAGTCGAAATTAAGCAGTTTCACATGGAAATGGAGGTTTTGGCTTTCCTTGAAAAATCAGAAGAGACTGCAATATTGGGCCCACATTGCTACCTGGCTACAATCACCCGGGGCTGACCTCTTGAGAGGGACGCTCTCTGGTTTTGCTTCTCTGCTGCAGCCTCACTCCTTTCTGCGCCCGCCTGGCCTCCACAATGAATAAAGAGAAGGAGGCATGGCTTCTCTTCCAAAGGTACATATATTCATTAATCTCTAATAAACGAAAGAGTAAAAATACATAATTGGCATAGAGGGAAAGTAGAGTAGTGGCCACAAGACATGACTTTTTTTGTTTGTTTTTTGAGACGGAGTCTCGCTGTTGCCAGGCTGGAGTGCAATGGCGGATCTCGGCTCACTGCAACCTCTGTCTCCCGGGCTCAAGGAATTCTCCTGCCTCAGCCTCCCGAGTAGCTGGGATTACAGGCGTGTGCCACCAGGCCCGGCTAATTTTTGTATTTTTAGTAGAGACGGGGTTTCACCATGTAGGCCAGGCTGGTCTCGAACTCCTGACCTCAGGTAATCTGCCCACTTCGGCTTCCCAAAGTGCTGGGATTACAGGCATGAGCCACCACGCCCGGCCAAGACATGACTCTTAAGTGCAGCTGAAGCAAGATTTGAAGTAGAACAGCCCACTGTGTGAGCAAATGCTGAGAAGCAGAAATGGACAAGCTAGGTTTGGGGGAGAAGAAATAACTGGTTTAGCTATAGTGGGAGGTTTCCATAGGGGTAGAGGAACAAGGTGGCAGACAAGACCCTGTAGAGAGACCGTGGAGAGCCTCAGATCCAGAGCCAAGGACTGTGGGCTGTGCACTCTAGGGCAGCCGTCCCCAACCTTTTTGGCATCAGGGACCAGTTTCACGGAAGACAATTTTTCCACGGCCTGGAGGGGAAGGGGGAGATAGTTTTCGGGATGAAACTGTTTCATCTCAGATCATCAGGCATTAGAGTCTCATAAGAAGCACACAGCCTACATCCCTCGGATGTGCAGTTCACAATAGGGTTTGCGCTCCTATATCTAATGCCGCCACTGATCTGACAGGAGGCGGAGCTCAGGCGGTAATGCTCGCTCAACCACTGCTCACCTGCTGCTGTGCGGCCCAGTTCCTAACAGGCCACAGACCGGTACCAGTCCTGGCCCAGGGGTTGGGGACCCCTGCTCCAGAGCCAGCTTGGAGCTCTCCAAGGTTTACACTAACAAGGGCCTGGCAAGATAAGAGTAGTGTTTCAGGATGATCCAGTGGGGGGCCCTTCAGAGAATGGTGACAGAGAAAATGCAAAGGGAGAGCCCTGAGCGTGCAAGAAATGCTATAGCCTGAGGGGCAGTAGGCACTGGAGGAGGAGAAAGAGCTCCACATAGGAAAGGAATTGTCCAGCTAGAGCTACGGGAAGAACAGTGGTGCCAAACACAAATACTGGTGTGGGCTGGCTTCTTGTCTGGGTTTCAAGTGTGTGTGGCGTGTGTGTTTATGATAGTGGGGTGAGGGGTTGCAAATGAATTTGGTTTAAACTTTTTGAGTGCCAGGAAATGACAGGGAGATCAAGAGACAGATGTGCAGATAAAAGTGCAAATGGCTGGGCGCGGTGGCACACACCTGTAATCCCAGCACTTTGGGAGACTGAAGTGGGCAGATCATGAGGTCAGGAGTTCAAGACTAGCCTGACCAATATGGTGAAACCCCGTCTCTACTAAAAATACAAAAATTAGCCAGGTGTGGTGGCGTGTGCCTGTATTCCCAGCTATTCGGGAGGCTGAGACAGGAGAATCGCTTGAACCCGGGAGGCAGAGGTTGCAGTGAGCCAAGATCGCGCCATTGCACTCCAGCCTGGTGACAAGGGTGAAACTGTCTCAAAAAAAAAAAAAAAAAAAAGGTGCAAATGTGAGGATGCACTGAGTGGTAAGGACAGCTGGAGCCAGGAGATGGAGAAGGTTTCTAAGAAAAACATGCCCCAAGAGGATCCGGACCACAAAACCCAGAAATGCTTCTGCTCCAGTTCAAGAAACAGTAGAGATGTGATTCTTCGATACGTAGCCTTAGAAACCAAACCACACTGTTGCCCCGGGTACTCTCAACAACTCCAAGTTTTTATAGAGCCTTTGGAATGATGGATGGGGCTCAGTTTACCCAGAGACAGTAAAATCAGATGAAAGGGGTTAATTAGAACTGTTCTCTCTACTGCTAGGTGCAAAACAGCCACATTGGAGCCATAATGAAGCTACGTCTATTTAAACAGCCAAACTGATCATTGTAACTGTTTTCTCTCTTAAAATAAACCCCATGCTTTTAGCCATATTCCTGCTTCTTAAAGCCTCTCATGTGAAAGATGCCAAAATAATCCTGGACCTTAAAGAGGTCTTGATTTATCATTTCACAGCTGGTTCCCATGCACCTCCCTTTCCACTTTTTCAGAGCCTCACTATATAAATCCTGCCATCAGATCAGGGAGGCAGGCATGGTGGTGATGGATGTCAAACCTGCGATGGGGAAAGTGAAGAGCAGTTCCCTACTGGGAACACATAAGCCAGCAGACTTCTCACAGACTGCTCCCGTTACCAACTCAGCCAACCCCACCCCCTCCTCCTGCTCCCTTGGCCCTCCCCATCTGCCGGATAGGGCCTCCCTTCTGCTGCAAAGCTTCCACTCCTGTAGTGTCCTGGTTTGCGTTCTTTGATGAGAAATATTAATTCCAGATTAATACTGATGTTAAAAAATAAATGCCCGACCTAATTAAAAATTCAAGTTAATTTTCACCCAGGTTCCCTTAACTTTTAAAAAATGTTCTTTTTGTAAAAAAGAGTAAATAGGTTACATGAGGAGCCCCAAGTACCAGGAATTGATTAGTGGCACAATAAAATAAGTTACAAAATATAACAACAACCACTTAAAGCAAAGTTAATCTAGTTTGCTCATCAGCCCAGGACTTTTGCTGCATAAGTACAGGATGCTTCCTTGCATGTATTTGCAAATTTCACCTTTTAGGCTAAGGAGACGTTTTTCATTTGATTTGGGAAGGAGGAAGGGGTCAAGACCGCGGAGGCTCCAGGTAAAATGCTGTAGGTGGGCAGTCTGCCTTTGATACTAAACTTTTTTTTTTTTTTTTTTTTTTTGAGACCGAGTCTCGCTCTGTTGCCCAGGCTGTCATGCAATGTCATGATCTTGGCTCACTGCAACTTCTGCTTCCCGGGTTCAAGCAATTCTCCTGCCTCAGCCTCCCGAGTAGTTGGGACTACAGGCGTCCACCACCACGCCCAGCTAATTTTTGTATTTTTAGTAGAGACGGGGTTTCACCATGTTGGTCAGGCTGGTCTCAAACTCCTGACCTCAGGTGATCCGCCCACCTCAGCCTCCCAAAGTGCTGGGATTACAGGCGTGAGCCACCAAACCTCTTTCTTTCTTTGCTCTTCTCCCATCACCCAGCCCTCCTCTGTTCAGTGCCCAGGCACACTGAGACCCCTCACTGCTGTCTCTGGCCTGCCAAGATGCACAGTGCCACCTCACGTAGGCCTGCTTTCCTGCCCCACCCACACCCCCAACTCAGGTCATAACATCACTTTCCCATCAAAGCTCCAGTTTCCCTACTATGGATGATTTCCTAGTGATATTTTTAAAAATCAAACTAAGTGACTCTAAAAGGTGAATAACAAACTCATTGACTTCCCACTATCTCACACACAACACACCCAGCCTTTGCATCTGGTTTAGTGACTTGTTGGCTTAAATCCTTGGCAGTAACTCGGCAGCCAGGGAGCCAAGTCCAATTTGCAGTTATGTTTTAACCTGGTCAGTGTTTTAAAAATTGGCAAAGTTTACACAAAATCATCTCTCTCTCTCTCAGGAGGCAGGTGATCTGGCATCCTGGGGCCACAGTTTCACAGGGCAGCAGACGACGGGCTGAAGAGCAAGCTCTCTGTGGGCTCTAGTTCACAGGGGCACCTGCCACTCCTGACTGTCATATACTTGGTTTGCAGCTCTCATTTTTTTTTTTTTCTTTTTTTTTGAGATGGAGTTTTGCTCTCATCACCCAGGCTGGAGTGCCATGGTGCAATCTCGGCTCACTGAAACCTATGCTCCTGGGTTCAAGCGATTCTTCTGCCTCAGCCTTCTGAGTAGCTGGGATTACAAGCATGCACCACCGTGCCCGGCTAATTTTTGTATTTTTAGTAGAGATGTGGTTTCACCACATTGGCCAGGCTGGTCTCGAACTCCTGACCCCAGGTAATCCACCTGCCCTGGCCTCCCAAGTGCTTGGATTACAAGCGTGAGCCACCACGCCTGGCCACATCTCTCATTTTATTTACCCGGTTGCCATTTGAATTTGTGACTTCTGGCTTAAATGACTCTCTAAACGAGAGCACAATTAAATAATTTCACAGAAGTAGGGACAAAGATACATTTTTTAAAATTTTTATTTTTAGTTGACCAAGAATGTATATATTTATGGGGTACAAAGTAATGTTTCAATATCTACACACATTGTGGAATGATTATATCAAGTTAGTTAACATATCCCTTATCTCACATACTTTTTTTTTTTTTGTAGTGAGAACGTTTAAAATTTGTTCTTTTAGCTACTTTGAAATACAGTTGAGTATCCCTTATCCAAAATGCTTGAGACCAGAAATGTTTTGAACTTTGAATCTTGGAATATTTGCATTATACCTCCTGATTATGCGTTCCTTTTTTTTTTTGAGATGGAGTTTCGCTCTTGTTGCCCAGACTGGAGTACAGTGGCACGGTCTCAGCTCACTGCTACCTCTGCCTCCTGGGTTCAAGTGATTATCCTGCCTCAGCCTCCTGAGTAGCTGGAATTACAGGCATACACCATCACGCCCGGCTCGTTTTTGTATTTTTAGTAGAGATGGGGTTTCACCATGTTGGCCAGGCTGGTCTCGGACCCCTGACCTCAAGTGATCTACCTGCCTCGGCCTCCCAAAGTGCTGGGATTACAGGCGTGAGCCACCACGCCCGGCCGGCCCCTGACTATTAAGACCAGGAAGAGTAATCATGGTACAGGAAAGCAGATCCTATACAGTAACACAGAGGGCATTCTCAACAGGAGGTTTCTCTTCTTTGCCTTTCAGTATCACTCTTGGCTCCTTTTCTTCCTCTCTCAACTTTTATATTTCCTCTCTTTCATCTCTGTCTATCCCTCCCCATTTCTCTTTCCTTGACTAAACCAAACATTACCACGGGAGCACACATCTTACAGCACTCTGCCTGTCCATCCCACTTAACCTCAATCCTCAGCACTCTGGTGTGTCATGGAAAATTAAGAACGTTTGAGAAGTACCACGGAAAGAAAAAGTTTAGCAAGCAATGACCACAAACCACTAACCCTGGTCACATCTGGTCACTGTTCTTGACAAAACTCAAAAACTTTAGCCAACACTCAATGGGGGGCCCCCTCTAGCTTATGCATGCAGGTCTGAGGGTTGAGTTCACATGCACCCAAATAAAGTATTTTAGGAAAAAGAAAACAAACTCACAAGCCAGGAGGCCAGGAAGCAAAGAGACTCCCTAGAGCTTCTAACTTGCTGACTGGCCACAGTGACACCATAGGGATGGCTACATTGAATCTGGTCCGATGTTCTTGCCAGTTTTATGGTCGTGTCAGTTTTATGACAGTGACATGAAGAAATACACTCAAAGAAATGCCTCTCCTTGCTGGGCACGGTGGCTCCCACCTGTAATCCTAGCACTCTGGGAGGCTGAGGTGGGCAGATCACCTGAGGTCGGGAGTTCGAGACCAACCTGATCAACATGGAGAAACCCCGTCTCTACTAAAAATATACAATTAGCCAGGTGTGGTAGTGGGTGCCTGTAATCCCAGTTACTTGGGAGGCTGAGGCAGGAGAATCGCTTGAACCCAGGAGGCAGAGGTTGCAGTGAGCTGAGATCGTGCCATTGTGCTCCACAGCCTGGGCAACAAGAGAGAAATTCCATCTCAAAAAAAAAAAGAAAAAAAAAGAAATGCCTCTCCTTTTCAGCACCTTCAGAAGTTAGATGTATCCCCAACATCTCCTAGTTCACTTTAATAACCCATCGCCACACTACATAAAACTGTTTTGAATCTTTTACATCAGGAAGCCCTCAGCCTTCCCAAATTGCCTGGGCTGCTCAATACCATAAAGCTCCTAGAGAAATGACTCTTTATGAAAAGTAGTACTTGTTTCTAATGGAGCAGCTATATATGGAAGCTTTTTTCCTTTTTAAAAATAAATTGTAAAATACATAACAAAAATGACCATTTTAACAAAAGTATAAATTCATTGGCAAAATACACTCCCAATGTTGTGCAACTATCACTACTACTTATTCCAGAACTTTCTTTTTCTTTTTTTTGAGACAGGGTCTCACTCTGTTCCCCAGACTGGAGTGCAGTGGCACGACGTCAGCTCATTGCAAAACTCTACCTCCCAGGTTCAAGTGATTCTCCTGCCTCAGCCTCCCAAGTAGCTGGGATTACAGGCACCTGCCACCATGCCCAGCTAATTTTTGTATTTTTAGTAGAGACTGGGTTTTGCTATGTTGGCCAGGCTGATTCTAGAACATTTTATTAGCCCAAAAGGAAACCTCATACCTATTAAGCAGTCTCTCTCCATTTCTCCCAACTCCCCAACCCCTGGCAATCACTAATCAGCTTTCTGTCTCTATAGATTTGCCTACTCTGGACATTTATATAAATTAAACCATATAATATATAGCTTTTTGTTTTTGGCTTCTTTCACTTGGCATAATGTTTCAAGGTTCATTTATATTTTAGCATGTATTACTACTTCATTCCTTTTTTATGGTTGAGTAATATTCCATTGTATGGTGTGTGTGAAGGTTTTTGTGAAATAAATAATGGTGGCTGGATAGTGTGTAACTGCAAGCTACTAAACTGAAGGAATTTATCCTGTGTGACAGGTGCTATTTCTTTAACATATGAACATTGTAGAATACGGGAACCTGCCAGGTGCGGTGGCTCACGCCTGTAATCCCAGCACTTTGGGAAGCCGAGTTGGGCAGATCACAAGGTCAGGAGATCGAGACCATCCTGACGTTGAAACCCCATCTCTACTAAAAATACAAAAAATTAGCCAGGCGGACGCCTGTAATCCCAGCTACTCGGGAGGCTGAAGCAGGAGAATGGCATGAATCTGGGAGGCGGAGCTTGCAGTGAGCTGAGATCGCGCCACTGCACCCCAGCCTGGGCAACAGAGCGAGACTCTGTCTCAAAAAAAAAAAAAAAAAAAAAAAGAATATGGGAACCAACGTATAGCCTATCCAAACCATTCATAATCTAATAAACTTTCTATCCCTATTCAAATTTCATCTTTCCAGACTGAGAAGTCCTTTAAAAAAATTTGAAGGCTCAGAAAATCCTCATCCACATTATTTCAGTTGCCTTTCAGATGAATCCAATTCAAAGGCAGTCATTTGTGCTAGTTGCTGGGAATCAGAATTGCAAGACACAGTCCCTGCACTCAGGAAGCTCAAGGTCTAGTGAGAAGATAAACATCCGAACAATTTCACCACACTGTGATAACTTTCAGGATGTAAATCTAAACTGTAAGGACTCAAGTTCACAAAGTTTGCCAGCTGAGGGAGCTTACGCAAGCTTAATATGTGGGTCAGAAATGCTTTGGTTTGGCTTCCTACCTTCCTAATGGACAAGGTCTTCAGAGAAAAGCTTATACATTAACCATCCCTTATGCATGGAGGACGCGTTCCAAGACCCCAATGGATGCCTGAAACCAGAGATAGGACTGACCCTACAAATACTATCTTTTTTCCTATACATACATACCTATGATAAAGTTAACTTTTTGAGATGGAGTTTTGCTCTTGTTGCCCAGGCTGGAGTGTAATGGCGCGATCTCGGCTCACTGCAACCTCCGCCTCCCGAGTTCAAGTGATTCTCCTGCCTCAGCCTCCTGAGTAGCTGGGATTATAGGCGTCCACTTCCATGCCCAGCTAATTTTTATATTTTTAGTAGGGACAGGGTTTCATCGTGTTGGCCAGGCCGGTCTCAAACTCCTGACCTTGGGTGATCTGCCTACCTCGGCCTGCTAAAGTGCTTAGACTACAGACATAAGGTAAGCCACTGCAACCGGCTGATAAATTTTTCTTTTTTTTTTTTGAGACAGAGTTTTGCTCTTGTTGTCCAGGCTAGAGTGTAGTGGCGCGATCTCGCCTCACTGTAACCTCCGCCTCCTGGGTTCAAGTGATTCTCCTGCCTCAGTCTCCTGAGTAGCTGGAATTACAAGTGCCCACCCCTACGCCTGGCTAATTTTTTGTATTTTTAGTAGAGATGGAGTTTTACCATGTTGGCCAGGCTAGTCTCGAACTCCTGACTTAAGGTGATCCACCCGCCTTGGCCTCCCAAAGTGCTGGGATTACAGGCGTAAACCACCACGCCGGGCTGATAAAGTTAATTTCTAAGTTAGTCACAGTAAGAGATTAACAACCATAACTAATAATAAAATAGAACAATTGTAACAATATACTGTAATAAAAGTTATGTGAATGTTGTCTCTCTCTCTCTCTCAACAGATCTGACTGTACTGTACTCCTCCTCCTCCTTGTGATAATGTGAGAGGATGAAATAAACGCCTACAGGATGAGAGGAAGTGATCCTCCTGCCTCAGCCTCTCTGGTAGCTGGAACTACTGGCATGCACCACCACACCGGGCTAGTTTTTAAATTTTTCTTTTGTAGAGACGGGGTCTGACTATGTTGATCAGACTGGCCTCAAACTCCTGGCCTGAAGCAATCCTCACACTTTGGCTTCCCAAAGTGCTGGGATTACAGGCGTGATTGCCCCAAATGTGAGCAGTGTGACACTGCGTTAGGCTACTATTGACCTCCTGGCGATATGTCAGAAGCAAGATCATCTGGTTCGAGTGATCCTGAATCACTGAGCCCTGATGATGGCCATAGCTGGATGTGAGGAGCAGATGGTGGTAATGACTAATGATCGGGCCGCGTATACAGCGTGGATACGCTGGACAAGGGGATGATTCATATCCAGGGTGGGATGGGGTGGGATGGAGTGGGATGGCGTGAGATTTCATCACACTTCTCAGAACAGCATGCAATTTAAAACTTATGAATTGTTTACTTCTGGAATTTTCCATTTAATATTTTAGGACTGACTGTGGTTGACCACAGGTAACTGAAACTGTGGAAAGCAAGACCAAGGGGGAACTACTGTAATGAGAGCAGTTGGTGTTGCTTTCCTGAGTAGCTGGGCTCTTCTGATTGACCCTAGAAGTCAGCATCTATCATATTTGCCCAATGTAACATCTTGCTCACATTAAAGTGTTTTTTTTTTCTTTTCTTTTTTTGAGACAGAGTCTCTGTTGCCCAGGCTGGAGTGCAGTGGCACGATCTCGGCTCACTGCAACCTCCGCCTCCCAGGTTCAAGTGATTCTCCTGCCTCATCCTCCTGAGTACCTGGGATTACAGGTGCCCGCCACCATGCCTGGCTAATTTTTGTATTTTTAGTAGAGACAGGGCTTCACCATGTTGGCCAGGCTGGTCTTGAACGCCCGGCCTAGTGTGATCCACCCGCCTTGGCCTCCCAAAGTGCTGGGATTATAGGCATGAGCCACCACGCCCAGCCTAAAATGTTTTTATCTTTTAAAATCTTCCTATCTTTCAAGACGAGATATACAAGTGCTGATTAGTAGCAGACCTAGAAAGAAATTTCATTAGGCATTCCTTCACTCCTTAGACATATTAAAAATATTAACATGGGAAGTAAGGCACTAACCCATGGGCAGCTTCATCGTCTATACTTTCCACCTTTTTTTCTCTCCAACTCTTTATGTTGAAAGATTTCAACCTGACAGAAAAGCCAAAAAGATAGTATAATGAACATCTATATAGACCAACGTTAAACGGTGAATAATGAATGTCTTTAATGTGGTTATATGTAATAATGTCACAATAATGTAGTGATTTCCTTGTCTTTTTTTTTTTTTTTTTTTTTTTGAGACGGAGTCTTGCACTGTCACCCAGGCTGGAGTGCAATGGCGCGATCTCGGCTCACTGCAATCTCTGCCTCCCAGGTTCAAGTGATTCTCCTGCCTCAGCCTCCCGAGTAGCTGGGATTACAGGCATGCACCACCACACCTGGCTAATTTTTTGTATTTTTAGTAGAGACACGGTTTCACTATGTTGGCCAGACTGGTCTCGAACTCCTGACCTCGTGATCTGCCCGCCTCGGCCTCCCAAAGTGCTGGGATTACAGGCATGAGCCACGGCGCCCGGCCTACTCATTTCTAAAAACTTAAACATGCATCTCTTAAGAACAAGAATATTCTCCAACAGAATCATATCATTGTTAATCTGAAGAATTTTAACACTGATACATTATCTAATGCACAGTCCATATTCAAATGTCCCTCATTTACTCAATAATGTCCTTCTAGCTGGGTATGTTTTTAAAATCTGGAATCCAATCAAAATCAGAAACTGTATTTACTTGTCATATTTCTTTAGTTTCCTTTAATCTACAATTCTTCTATCCTTTTTCTATCCTTCATGACACTGATATTTTCCTTGTCTCACAGAACACCCATCAATCTGAACTACTCTTATAGTATCTGTTGATGTCATTCAAGTTAACATTTTTGGCATAAATACAGTAGGTGATGTTGTGCTAATTACACCGCATCAAATTTGGAGCAGTGTACCGTGTCCTGTAATCCTAGCACTTTGGGAGGCCGACTTGGGAGGATCACTTGAGCCCAGGATTTCAAGACCAGCCTGGGCAACATAGTGAGACCCCCATCTCTACAAAAAATACAAAAAATTAGCTGGGTATGGTGGTGTGTGCCTGTAGTCCCAGCTACTTGGGAGGCTGAGGCAGGAGGATTGTTTGAGCCTGGAAGATGGAGGCTTCGGTGAGCTATGATTGTGCCACTGCACTCCAGCCTGGGTGACAGAGCAAGATCCTGTCTTAAAAAAAAAAAAAAGAAAAACAAAAAAAAACTTGGGGCCTCATAATCCAGGTTGTCATACTCCTGGTGATGCTAAATTTGATCACTTTTTTCAAGTATCTTTCCTCCTTGATAATTAATAAATAATCTGTGTGGTGATACTTTCAGACTGTGGTTATCCTGCTTCCCGCATCTTTTCACCCAATAGTTTTGGCATTGATGGTCAATCCTGAAACAATATACTGGTGGTTGCAAAAGCTGTTTTTCTAATTTTATCATTTTTTAAATATATCTTAGCTGTGAGAAAGAACCTCCCCCCATCCTTACTCCCACTTGTTTTTAAGTATCACTGTGGATACGCAAACTCATGGACTCATGGATGCATTTTTCAAGTTCAGTATATATAATCCGTTATAATTGTTATTCTTTTTATTGCTCCAATTGCCTCCATTTTTTTTTTCAGACCCCTTTTTCAGGATCTTACTCTGTTGCCCAGGCAACAGTGCAGTGGTGTGGTCAAAGCTCACTGCAGCTTTTAACTCCTGGGGTCAAGTGATCCTCCTGCCTCAGCCTCCCTGGTAGCTGGGACTACTGGTATGCATCACAACACCGGGCTAGTTTTTAAATTTTTCTTTTGTAGAGACGGGGTCTGACTATGTTGACCAGACTGGCTTCAAACTCCTGGCCTGAAGCAATCCTCACACTTTCGCTTCCCAAAGTGCTGGGATTACAGGCGTGATTGCCCCAAATGTGACCTGTGGGAGTCCCTATAAGTCAGCTCCTGTGTTCTTTTACATAGCCCCATCATTGTTTGTGCACTTCCTTGATCTCAGACCCAAGATGTTCTAGGCTTGCCTTTTATCTTCCTGTCCCAGATTTAGACTCAGTTGTTCCTACAAAGAGTCTGAGTTTCTTTTGGGGGTGAATAGTATTTAGAAACCAAGAACTGGGTGTAAACTGTGCTCACTACTACAGGAGTATCACTGCTTCTACATGCTTTCAGTGGTTAAAGTAGGCGATGTATTTATTTACTTAAACTAGGAGCCCACAATGATACCTCCAATTCAAACCAAACACCATAAAGATCATTATTACTTTTCTCATTCACATTCACTATTTATCTATCTCCCTAGTTCCCAATAACATCAATATATTTACTCACTTACTCTCCCCAACTAATACACAAAGCAGATCCAGAATTACTCTAATATCACTGTAAACAATAAATCTACTTAGTAGAATTCAAGATTTCTGCAATTCAGTGTCCTTAAAAATATCCAACTAAGGGTGCGTAAAGTATATTTAAGTCACTTAAATTCTTCTTTACTGAATACATTCTCTGTATTTTAAATTAACAGATTTTTCTTTCCTATTTGTAAGTTTATTCCTCAAGATATAACAGAACCTACAAATGTAAAGAGCTTCAAATTTTTAAAAATTATTTTATCAAAATGATTAATGTATAAGCTAAAAAGTCAAGTAATTCTAAAAAAAGGTTATAATAAAAACCAGTGATTTCTACCTGCTCCTTCTGACTCTCCTCCTCATCAAAAGCATTCACTTTTCACTTATTTTGGCTGTTTCTTCTGTTACTTATCTCCACACTTTTAAACTATATGCCCATACCGTAATCTTTAAATTCCATCAATTTTAAATATTACATAGTCACCTTCTCTTTCATTATAGGAGGATTTAGCTCTCTTGTACTCCACCTCTTCAATCTCCCATCTACCCTATAGTTGAATCATATATTTTGATTAAATCAAACATCTAACAATTATGTTATTATGGCTATGTATGTATTTACTCTTAACATACTATAATCATGCTTCCATTTCTGTATTACTTTTTGTTTTCCTGGAATTAATAATTGCCTCACTTTTTTTTTTTTTTTTGAGATGGAGTCTCACTCTGTCGCCCAGGCTGGAGTGCGGTGGTGAGATCTCAGCTCACTGCAACCTCCACCTTCTGGGTTCAAGCGATTCTCCTGCCTCGGCTTCCTGAGTGGTTGGGATTACAGGCCCGTGCCGACACACGCCTGGCTAATTTTTGTATTTTTAGTAGAGATGGGGTTTCACCATGTTGGTCAGGCTGGTCTCGATCTCCTGATCTTGTGATCTGCCCACCTCGGCCTCCTAAAGTGCTGGGATTACAGGCAGGAGCCACAGCGCCCGGCCTGTATTTACTCTTAACATACTATAATCATGCTTCCATTTCTGCATTACTTTTTGTTTTCCTGGAATTAATAATTGCCTCTCTTTTTCAACTGCTTGAAATCCCTCCTACTAAATCTCATAACCTTCAGCAATCAGTGTAATTCTTCACGCAGGAGAACATATCATCTATTTTCCCTCTTAGCTCTAGCTCTCTATTCTAGAACAGCTGTTCTCTTGGTCTGTTGTGCAGCCTCCCACTGCTGTCATCCTGGGAGTTGTCTTTACTTCTCTCCCTTGTTTCTGCCTTCCCAGATCTTCTTTCTAGGGTTAATATTTGTCAGTAGCTTCCCGCAATACTACCACCTCTCTTTTTGCTGAGATATTGGATGCCATTCTAAGTTCAGATCCTTTGAAAGTAATCTGTTGTCCCCTACCTCCTACCCCTCGGGAGGCAGAAACTTCTCTTTATCTGGGTGCTCTGAAATTTCATTATGTTGTGCTTTGACATGGGTCTTTTTTTGTTTATTTCATTTGTGAAGCTGGATATTGATAATGGACTCTTTCAATAAATATGGTTACTCCTGTCTGTCAGTTCTTGGGAAATTTCTGGCATTATTTCCTTTGATAATTTCTTGACTGTTGTTTTCTCATTGTGGCATTCCTACTCTTTCAATCTTGGATGGATCCTCTAATTTTGATATCTTCTTGTGTCTTTTGGTTCTACTTTGTGGACAATTTCTTCAACTTTTCTTTTTTTTTTTGAGACATGGTCTCACCCTGTCACCCAGGCTGGAATGCAGTGGCACAACCACAGCTCACTGCAGCCTTGACCTCCTGGGCTCAAGCAGTCTCCTCTCGCCTCGGTCTCCTGAATAGCTGGGACTACGGGCATGCACCACCACACCTGGCAAATTTTTTTTTTTTTTTTTTTTTTGAGATGGAGTCTCATTCTGTTGCCCAGGCTGGAGTGCAATGGCGCAATCTCGGCTCACTGCAACCTCCGCCTCCTGAGTTCAGGCGATTCTTCTGCCTCAGCCTCTCGCCTCCCGAGTAGCTGGGATTACAGGCACGCTCCACCACTCCCGGCTAATTTTTGTATTTTTAGTAGAGATGGCATTTCACCATGTTCATCAGGCTGGTCTCGAACTTCTGACCTCATGATCTGCCTGCCTCAGCCTCCCAAAGTGCTAGGATTACAGGCATGAGCCACTGCACCCGGCCACCTAGCTAATTTTTAAAAACTTTTGTAGAGACAAGGTCTCGCTATGTTAACTAGGCTGGTCTTGAACTCCTGGGGTCCAGCAATCCGCTCACTTCAGCCCTCCAAAGTGCTGGGATTACAGGCATAAGCCACCAAGCCCAGCCCATCTCTTCAACTTTGAAACTGCCAGGAGTGACCACTGATCCTTCCCATTCATTGCTTTTTTTCACAGACCACCTCTCAGTTCCTTCTTTTAGAGAGAGAAAGAAAGGAAGTAGCGGAGGGATGTAAGCCAACTTAACTAGAAGACATTAAGTTCAGTTGTTCTACATTTGTTCACATCTAAAATTACTTAATATGTAGGTGGTAGGTCCATTTGTCAAGCAGTAGAAATAGTATCGTTCCTTCCAGTAGCTCAGTGTGACAATACTGTTTCTTCTATTAAAACAATGTCTGCATTTTGGGGTTTGCAGAAATTCACTGTTTGGCATGACTTTAAGAATGGCTCTAACCAAATGGTCCATGAGAATACATAAAAACCTTTTTCAGTTCAACAGGTCCACGAAGAACCCAATAATTCTGAAAGAAACATCAAAGGCTGGAAAAACATGTCAGATGATTGTCAGTAGAATATATGTAGCACATCTCAGTGGTGCCTGTGTAAGCTGCCTATATGCCAGGTATTACCTGGTGTCTGCCAGCTCCACACCTGCCCTTCTCTGCTCAGTCATGCTGGGGCTTGGAGTCTGTGAACTACCCTTCCCAGGCTCCCCTGCCAGCTGGCTTCCTGTTATGTTCTGCCAAAATAAGACACTGTCAGGAGTTCAGCAAGCAAGAAGAGGGGTGAAGCTGTTCTTCTTCCTTTCTCTTTCCCCATCTGCTTCTGGCAGCATCTCTGCAAGTGTCTGTATTCTAACAGTGTTCCCCATGGCAGTGGCAGGCAGCCTCTCTTTGGCAGTCCCAGAATGAGCAAGGCAGGCCTGCTTCTGCTGCAGCCCAGGGACCAGGTCCTAGGCATCTCTAGCACCGGCTGAGCGGCAATCCCAGGAGTACTGTCGTGTGCAGCAGCACGTTTGCACCTTTGTTCTCCTAGGCTTAAGGGTGGCAGCTGCTTCACACAAGGACTAATTTCTGGATTACTGCACCTTCCCCTTCTCATTCTCTCCATCCTTTTAACAGCTTTTTTTTTTTCTTTTTTTTTTTTTTGAGGCAGAGTCTTGCTCTGTCACCCCGGCTGAAGTGAAGTGGCACGATCTCAACTCACTGCAACCTCCGCCTCCCAGGTTCAAGCAATTCTCCTGCCTCATCCTCCTGAGTAGCTGGGATTACAGGCATGTACCACCACGCCCGGCTAATTTTTGTATTTTTAGTAGAGACGGGGTTTCACCATGTTGGCCAGGCTGGCGGTCTCAAACTCCTGATCTCAGGTGATCTGCCTGCCTTGGCCTCCCCAAATGTTGGGATTACAGGCATGAGCCACTGTGCCCAGCCCTTCTAACAGTATTCTAACAAGTTGTTTGCATTGTCTCCTCTGAGTGAAATACCTAGTATGGTTACTCTTTTTCCTGATTGGCTCCCAACTGACAGAACCTCTCTGAGGGATTTAAAAAATAAGAAGAAAAAAAGACTGGCCAGGCACGGTGGCTCACGCCTGTAACCCCAGCACTTTGGGAGGCCAAGGCAAGGTGGATCACCTGAGCTCAGGAGTTTGAGACCAGCCTAGCCTGTGGTTTTGTAGAAAACTCCATCTCTACAAAAAATACAAAAAGTAGCCGAGTATGGTGGTGCGCACCTGTAGTCCCAGCTACTTAGGGGGCTGAAGCCGGAGGATCTCTTGTGCCCAGGAGGTTGAAGCCGCAGGGAGCCGTGATCACGTCATTTCATTCCAGCCTGGACAAAAGAGTGAGACTCTGTCTCAAAAAAATAAAATAAAATAAAATATAAAAAATTTAAAAAAATTTTTTAAATACTCCAAAAGTCTTCATTTTCAGAAAGAGTGAAGGGTGCAATGCCTCGTCTATGGTTATGATTGCAAAAGTACAAACTGATTTCAATTGTTTTATTGATAAAGTCATACATCTCTAGAAGATGACAGTTTCTCTAATGTGAAGTCCCAAATTCAAGAGGATTTCCATTCGTTTCCAGAATAAGTAGCTAAGTGCACAACAGCCCTCTCTGTAAAGTTTGACTGCTACAAAAATAAGAAAACTGGTTTGCATGCTGCTAAGATGACCAAACACAAAAACACCTTTTAATAAGGAGCTGAAACCGAGTTGGGAGAAGGCTGCTTCAGTCTTCAATTTTTAGGTGCAGTGGGCTCACACCTGTAAATCCCAGCACTTTGGGAGGCTGAGGAAGGTAGGTCGCTTGAAACCAGGAGTTCATGACAAGCCTAGGTAAGAAAGCGAGACCTCATTTCTACCAAAAAAACAAACAAACGAAAAAATTAGCTGGGTATGGTGGTGCACACCTGTAGTTTCAGCTACAGGGGACGAACTCCAGGGCTCAAGTGATCCTCGTGATAGCTTAGCAGAGAGGTAAAACCATGCCACTGCACTCCAGCCTGGGCAACTGAGCAAGACCCTGTCTCTAAAAAGAAGGAAAAAAAAAAGGTCTTCAATTTTGCAAAAGGGCAGCCATGCTACACCACTCAGTTGTTAATTCACGGTCTTCAACCCACTTTAAAAGGCATAATGGAAATGACAAGAAAACAGATACAAAAGGTATTTTTAAGAGGATGCGGCAGACTGTATCATAAAGTTATTATACAATAACAGTTTTAAAATGCACTTCTTGGGACTATTCCTGTGCTCTGTTATCTTCTAAACACACTTCCAGATGGCCCCATGTTCGGTGACACATTGAGGAGAGAAAGCGGCTGGTTAGGCCACACAAAAGAAACCGGAGGATGGCAGGGTGCTAGGAATGCTGGCTGAAGGGTGGGGTGCAGCTTGGGCATGAGGCTTTTAAAAGGCATATTCTTGACCAAGATGATGAATAGAAAGGACAGTAGTTAAGGGAGGAAGACTGGAACTGAGAGAAAACAGGAAAGGAGAGAGTGGGGGGAAAAGATTACAAAGAGAGAGGTGAGGATGAGTACAGGGAACTCCAGGAGCACCCAATACCCCAGGGCAGGAGATGTGATTTAAGGACGGGAACATTATGGCTGTATTTGATTGGCTTACATGTAATAGTCCCCAGCCCCTTGGGGGTCACCAGTGCTACAGGGAAACCTGGGTGGGATTATAGCCAGCATCTTCTCAGTGGAACTAAGGCTTTTTTCTTTTCTTTTTTTTTTTTTTGAGACAAAGTTTTGCTCTTGTTGCCCAGGCTGGAGTGCAATGGCGCGATCTCGGCTCACTGCAACCCCTGTCTCCCGGGTTCAAGAGATTCTTCTGCCTCAGCCTCCCAAATCGCTGGGATTACAGGTGCCTGCCACCATGCCCGGATAATTTTTGTAATTTTAGTAGAGATGGGGTTTCACCATGTTGGCCACACTGGTATTGAACTCCTGACCTCAGGTGGAACTAAGGCTCTTGAGCCTGACTTTGGGCGTCAATATGCAGGAAAAGAGGTATTACTCTCTGTGGAAGTTATCCCCTTCAAGATAAACACACTGGCCCTGGGAAGAAAGGTTGACTAGAGAGCCTGAAATCCCCAAAGAGAAGTCCCCTGAAGGGCTCCTCTGACCTCCCATCACCTGCAAAATTAAGAGTTTTCCCGCTATTCCACAATGCTGAGACTTTTTTTTTTTTTTTTTTTTTTTGAGATGGAGTCTCGATCTGTCGCCCAGGCTGGAGTGCAGTGGCGCCATCCCGGCTCACTGCAAGCTCTGCCTCCCGGGTTCACGCCATTCTCCTGCCTCAGCCTCCCAAATAGCTGGGACTACAAGTGCCGACCACCATGCCCGGCTAATATTTTTGTATTTTTAGTAGAGACAGGGTTTCACCGTGTTAGCCAGAATGGTCTCGATCTCCTGACCTCGTGATCCACCCGCCTTGGCCTCCCAAAGTGCTGGGACTACAGGTGTGAGCCACTGCGCCCGGGCTGTGATAGGAGTTTTAATTTTCTCTGGTTAATGAAATTTCAGGGAAGCAATCAAAGGCAATTTTATTTCTCTTTGGTGGGTCCTGTTTCCAGGTAGATAAGGGAGCTTCAGAGAAGAGCCTCCTTCTGTGCTTTGGGAGGGACAGAGGATTGAGGGACAGCAGTGGGGAGAAGGTCAAAGAGCCCCTGAGGTGTCTTTAGTTCCGCATGTCAAAGGGCCATTTTTTGAGATATTTGTTTCCTGAGCCTGACATATGGAACAGGATAGCACAATATTTTGAAGATGCCAAGGAATTTTGAAATTACACTATTTTAACCTTGCCATAATTTAATGGAAAGGGGGAACACCAAGTATTTCTTCATTTTTTTAAATTAAAAACTTTCTATTGTGGCAAAATACATATAATGTAAAATTAACCGTCTTTTTTTTTTTTTTTTTTTTTTTGAGTCAGAGTCTCACTCTTGTAGCCCAGGCTGGAGTGCAGTGGTGCCATTGCAGCTCACTGCAACCTCCGCCTCCCGGGTTCAAGCGATTCTCCTGCCTCAGCCTCCCGAGTAGCTGGGATTACAGTTGTGCACCACCACGCCCAGCTCATTTTTGTTATTTTTAGTAGAGACGAGGTTTCACCATGTTGGCCAGGCTAGTCTCGAACTCTTGACCTCAGGTGATCTGCCTGCCTCGGCCTCCCAAAGTGCTGGGATTACAGTGTTGAGCTACCATCTCTACTATATTTACTCACTTTCAAAAGAACCCTTTTCTGTTTTCCTTCCAGATAAGAAGTTATACCAGCCAAAATATCAACAAAATGGTGAAAAATCTTAGATTCCATGTCTGCAAGAAAAAAAAATTTATTATTGTAAAAAATAATAATAAATAAGACTGTAGAAATCCAAAAGTCATTTTGAAAGCAACAACCGTTTTAAGGGCCAAAAGAGAAATACGGGCTGTTTTGAGCGCGAATCAAAGTGTCGAAGAACATTTGGAGGCTGCTCGGTAGACATGCACTCTTTCAAGGACAACTGAGATGCATGCCTGACTGAGTCACGGCTGAGCACCCAGCACTCAGCAGTCAGCTCCAGAGCTGCAGAAAGTGAGACCCGCGGTGCCGGCTACGGGTCCCCGACAGCTGATACCCAACTTCAATACAAAGATCAATTTGCTGCTAATCCAGAGAAATTGACCTTCGTGTTCAGACTCATGGGCAGAAAAAGTCAACAGTGATTTAAAAATGAACCCCAAATCAATTATTCTAAGGAATTTAACGCTGGTTCAATGACTGAAAATTGTCATTGCCTGGCTCTGAAATACAAAGGAAAGGTGAGCCAAAAAATAAATACCGAGTCATTGGTAAGGTTCTGTTGGAGTCAATTAATGGATCCCTAGAACTGATTAAAGAAAAAAAATTATTAATGCAACATCTGGAGTTTAGTTATTTAAAAGCTAATACCAGGGCTTATGCCACTGAATTTCCAAGGGACTTGGCAAAGGAGAATTATCTATTTATGTTCTAAATACCACAGATTCCCTTAAATTACCCAACCCCTCTTGCTTCATTCAAACATGTGCAGCTTCAAGTAGGCGTCTGCTGCATTAGATTAAATAAGTCACAAGGGCAGTCTCTGGACTGCAGGCGTTGCTTTGCAGTTGAACTGCTCTCTTCACATGGGTATCACCATAATGTATGCTCCAGGGTGAAGAGCAGCAGGAGTAGGGATTTACTCACGGACAGAACAATCAATGTGGCCAGCAGAGATGCTTTGTACAGAGTTACTAATTAGTGCAGCCAGGTATTAATTATTATAATTTCTAAAAATATTACAATTCCATCTTTCATTTTGTTTAGTTCTATTCAACTTTTAACAGTGATTGTTTCTTGTAAGCAACATTAGATGTCACAGCTAACATGAAAGCAAAACTGTGTCTCATTCTCTGAGCATGCACCAGTAACTGGCAGGAGCTGGGTGCCTCTTAAACAGAGTGGCAAGCACTAGAAAGTCGGGAAGGTAATCTGATATTTGAATTTCCATTTAGACAATATCCAAAGAAGATAATCCATGTGTGATTAACTGTGACTTTAATAACCCTACAAACCACGCATGCCTCCATTTGATTCATTTTATAGTTACAATTTTAAAGAAAGGAAAGGCATAAAATCTGTACCCAAAACATCAATTTTAGGGAACTTATTCAAAAAATTTAAAGTGTCTACCAGCTCACTTTTAAACATGTAACTAGGCTGGACGCAGTGGCTCATGCCTGTAATCCCAGCACCTTGGGAGGCCGAAGTGGCCAGATCACTTGAGGTCAGGAGTTCGAGATCAGCCTGGCCACCATGGCGAAACCCCGTCTCTACTAAAAATACAAAAATTAGCTGGGGTGTTGGCCCATGCCTGTAATCCCAGTTTCTCAGGAGGCTGAAGCATGAGAATTGCTTGAACCAGGGAGGCGGAGGTTGCAGTGAGATCGCACCACTGCACTCGGGTCTGCATAACAGCATGAGACTCTGTCTCAACAAACAAACAAACATGTAACTAAAAACAGCCCTAGAGCTATAACACCAACTTGGGAGAAAAACATAAGGAATCTCTATCTACCAATTACTTCTGAACACAGAACCCAGAAGTAGAGATTCTCTGTAATTCTGTTCCTTTATTTTCCTGCTCTAATACATACTAAAACCTGCCAAATCTTCTCCTTATCTTCCATTAAAAATTCTCTCTTTCTGGCTGGGCGCGGTGGTTCACACCTGTAATCCCAGTACTTTGGGAGGCTGAGGCGGGCGTATCACGAGGTCAGGAGTTTGAGACCAGCCTGGCTAACATGGTGAAACCCCGTCTCTACTAAACAAAATACAAAAAAATTAGCCGGGCGTGGTGGCAGGCACCTGTAGTCCCAGCTACTTGGGAGGTTGAGGCAGGAGAATGGCGTGAACTCGGGAGGCGGAGCTTGCAGTGAGCTGAGATCGCGCCACTGCACTCCAGCCTGGAGCCTGGGCAATAGAGCGAGACTCTGTCTCAAAAAAAAAATAAATAAATAAATAAATAAATAAATAAATAAATAAATCCTCTCTTTCTTGTTTTGTTCCAATGAGAAAAACTATATACGTTTGAAAAAAAAATTCAAATAATACAAAACACACTGAAGGTAAAAGTCTCTATTCAGGTATGATTTAACTCTGCATGTATTTAACTTGGTGCGGCTACCCTGTATAATAGGAGAGGATCAGCAAAGGTCTTGCCTATTCCCCTAGCTTATAACTGATTTAGTGTGTGTGCACATGTGTATACAATGTGGTGGTTAATTCTCTTCAAAGGAGTATGGAAAGAGGATGACAGAGTTGGATGGAACCTCAAAGACCATCCAGTGGCAAAATACATGTAATGTAAAATTAACCATCTGAGGCCAGGGATCATTGATTTTACATATGAAAAGACATAAAGTGATTCTGCCTCTTCTCTCTCCAAACAGGCTTAGCCAGCTTTGGTAAATTCAGTCCCAACTAGAATCCAATTCTTCATTTCATTTCAATTTACGGATATAAAAGAAAAATCTATATATAAATAGCGAGCACTTGAGTGTAATGAAAACTGACGAGTTAGGCTGGGTTCACAAAATATATTCAGCAGGTATTGGGATTCTATTTCTCCCATAAGTAGGTAGACAAATAGTGTTGGGAAAGCATACTTTGAGTATGCAAAACTAAGTCTGTCCCAGGACAACTGACTGTACTTCTAAACCCAGCCCTCATTTGCTGGTCCCAGCAGGTGGGTGAAAACAGATGAATTAATTGGTGAGCAAACACTACCAGAAAACACGCACAAACACATACACGTACATCAGTCATATCATCAATCAAGGGCCACATGGTGTAATTATTACTCAATAAGAACAGAAACCACTCTTAGAAATCATACCTTATCTTTCCAAACCACACCAAGCAAAAACAATAATCAAAAAAAGATTCTACTCTGTGATCATTTCTGACCCCTTGATGATTGCAAAAATCACTGCCTTCTAACAGATTACAAAGAGCGCGGAGGTCTCTGAGGTGGTCACGGTGATAGCTCTGAGGCTGTCAGCCCCTATCAATCACCTTCTATTATAAATAAAGGTTTTCCAATTTTGCACTTCTCTCAAAGGCTTCAATTTGCCTGGATTAAGCTGAAGCATCAACATTTGAACTTACTGCTCCTATTCCCACTCCCCAAATAAATGCTGTTAGCAGAAAAACAGGCTTTTCCACAGTAGGAACTCAAAATCAAAGCAGACAACAGTGATGTGGTCACATATAAACGATATTCTGACCACAAACATTTAACACGCGCATTATCCAAACCCCATGAACAATCGCAGGGTACAGGATGGAGTGAATGTTTCAGGGTGCCAAGAGAAAGAAAGGTCAGCGAGTCATACATTTTAGCTCCTGAAATGAATATCCAGCAATGCCAATATATTCATCAAAGTGCCACAGTATTCTCCTAGATTACAGAAGCAGGTCTCCTAAGAGCTTTATACTATACCATTTCACTACTTAGTATATATTATGTTCATGATGGAGAAGTCATTTATCGAAAATACTGCAGGTATGTCTGGGGAGGAGAACAGTTTAAACTGATTGAAGAAGACATGTTTTTTTAAAAAAAAATAAGAACAATTTAAGAAGAGGGACCCACCTTATTTATCTTTGTAATAATGATAGCTAGGTAGATATTTGCTATATTATTATTATTGTTGTTTATATATTTTTTTGAGACAGAGTTTTGCTCTTGTTGCCCAGGCTGGAGGGCAGTGACGTGATCTCGGCTCACTGCAACCTCTGCCTCCCGAGTTCAAGCGATTCTCCTGCCTCAGACTCCTGAGTAGCTGGGATTACAGGTGCCCACCACCACACCCAGCTAATTTTTTTGTATTTTTAGTAGAGACAGGGTTTCACCATGGTGGCCAGGCTGGTCTCAAACTCTTGACCTCAGGTGATCCACCCGTCTCGGCCTCCCAAAGAGTTGAGATTACAGGCATGAGCTACCGCACCTGGCTGATATTTGATATATTATTATACTGTAACCCTGTGGGGGGTTGCAGTTTATATAAATATGGTCAAAGTTACAGTCTTATACATTTTTCTGTACTAATAAGTAGATTTCATTATTATTTTAAATGACTACCTAATTGGGACAAAGAACCAGAAATAGGATGAGGAGAAGAGAAAGTAATGAAGAGAAAAGAGAGTTCAGAGTTAGAACAAACAGGCCTGGCGTCTGCCTAGATAGACATGAGAAAGAGAGATCCCAAAGTAGTATATTGTGACATGTTTTATTTGGCCCACATGGTATTTTTTTTTTAATGTGAATTTATTGTCAACATTAAAATATTGGGACATTTCACTTAGAGATCCAGATTTCAGGCTTCTCTTAAAACAAATAAACAGATGATGTAGAAATTCTCAGCTTGCATTCCCACTTACTAAAAATCTGCAGTTGACAGCTCTAGTTTGCCACTGGAGATAATCACAGCTGCCCACTTAATGCATGAAGGCTTCCCTGTCTGGCCCTTGAAGGCATTTGAAGAGATGAAGGAAGTTTGGGGCCTGAAAAAACAGGAAGCATGGAAGAGGAAGCTTATTTTGGGATAAAGAACACGTAGACATGGAAAGGGTGTTACAGGCAATCAAGAGAAACTAACTAGCTGGTAGCTAATGAAGACACAGACCTGGGATTCAAGTGAAGTCTGGGTCTGAGATGTGGAACTGTGAGTTATCCATGA
The DNA here is from genome assembly GCF_028885655.2 of Pongo abelii. Lineage (NCBI taxonomy): Eukaryota > Metazoa > Chordata > Mammalia > Primates > Hominidae > Pongo > Pongo abelii. The sequence goes on from NC_072004.2 coordinate 9,326,611, forward strand.
AGTTAAACAAAAAAAGCAGATGAAGTGGTTTAAAGAAAAGGTATCAAGGAAAAGAGAGCAGAGGACTGAGCCTTAAGTACTGTCCTCAAAAGACAGGGGGGCCAGGTGCGGTGGCTCACGCCTGTAATCCCAGCACTTTGGGAGGCCGAGGTGGGTGGAACATGAGGTTAGGAGTTCGAGACCAGCTTGACCAACAGGGTGAAACCCTGTCTCTACTAAAAATACAAAAAATTAGCCAGGCACGATGGTGTGCGCCTGTAATCCCAGCTACTCTGCAGGCTGAGGCAGGAGAATCATTTGAACCCAGGAGATGGAGGTTGCAGTGAGCTGAGATCACGCCATTGATCTCCAGCCTGGGCAAGAGAGCAAGACTCTGTCTCGGGGGAAAAAAAAAAAGAGAGAGAGAGAGGAAGAGGGAAAAAATGAGAGGCCATGGAGAACAAAACGAGCACCATAGGTTCCATGATCTAGTCCCAGCCTGTCTAGCTTCATTTGCCACACCTCTCAGCAAGCAGCCTTGATCCCAGCCAGACAGGTTATGTCTTAGAGAAACCTGGTGTTGTCAATGCCTTCTTCAAATCTATTTCCCATTGCCTGGAATGCTATTTTCTCCTCTCTGCCTGTGTTACGTTTTTGTTTGTTTGTTTTTTGAAACAGAGTCTCACTTTATTCCCCAGGCTGGAGTGCGGTGGCATGATCTCGGCTCACTGCAACCTCCGCCTCCCGGGTTTAAGTGATTCTCCTGCCTCAGCCTCCTGGGTAGCTGGGACTACAGGCATGTACCACCACGCCTGGCTAATTTGTGTATTTTTAGTAGAGATGGGGTTTCACCATGTTGGCCAGGCTGGTCTTGAACTCCTGACCTCAAGTGATCCACCCGCCTCAGCCTCCTAAAGTGCTGGGATTACAGGTGTGAGCCACCGCTCCCGGCCTGCGTTACATTTCTATTCACCTTTCTCGAATGAGCTCGGGCCCATGCTTCACCACTATGCTATATACGTATGTAAGAAGTCTGTACTTGCAGTCTGTAACTATATACAAACAAAAATCTTTTAAAAAGGCAAAAAATGAGCCCAAGAGTTGCCCCAAATGCCCAAGAGATGCCTGTCACAGTATCCCCTGGCACCACTATCACACTGCCCCGAGTCTGCTGCCTTCCCATTTGATTGAGCCCTCCATGAGGTCAGGGACCAGGACTCCTTCATTTTATCCTCAGTGGTGTTCAATAAATGATAACAGAAAAAAGGAAGGGAAGGAATGAGCAACTGATGTGGCGAGATAAATCTTGACATAATACTGGCTCACAGAAGTCAAGGAAGAGCTATTTCTGCCAGAGAGAACCATCTCAAATACGAGAAGTTATTCCAGGAGAATGAGGGCTGATGAGAAGCACTGGATTTCAGCAAGAATCTGCTGCTAATAAGGTTGGGGTGGGGGATGGTTTCTGATACTTTACTGGAAAATAATTTGGAAATACGTATCAAAAGGCTTAACACTGTTTGCACCCTGAGGCTGAATAAATCTACTTGGGAAACACATCTGTAATGGACAATGTGGTTTTTTTTTTGTTTGTTTTTTTTTTTTGGTTTTGCTTTTCTTCCCTGTCCAGATCCAAGCTTTGTTTCTGTTTTGAAGGTGCTCCTGTTATATTACCTCTTGGTAGCGGGCAGCTTCTCACTTCCCATTGAGGATGTCAAAGCTACCAGATTCTTCCTCAGACTCCCTTAAGAGAGGCAGACACCCATGTGTTCGGCAACTCTAGCCTCACCATCCAGACCAGGACCTTCTTGCCAAGGACAGCTGCTTCGTCCCCTGGCCCTACAGCTGTCATTTATCTGGGCCTCAAATAACCTTCCAGTCAGGGCCCCATAGTTATAAGGCAGCCAGAGCCTGTCTCTGATTCTGATTCCTGGGAGTATCCTAATGGAAATCCTACCTGAGAGAAAAAGATCCTAAATATCGAAAAAAGTGCTATGCATTTAATGTAGCATGATTTACATAGCAAAATGTGGAATAAACTAAGGCCCCCAAACCAGGAATACATAAGTAAATGATGGTATTGCTACTTGATAAAATGGTACTCACCATTAGAAGTAAAATATAGCATAATGTTAAAAAAAAACAGAAGGTTTGTTGTTGTTGTTGAGACAGAGTCTCGCTCTGTCACCCAGGCTGGAGTGCAGCGGCACGATCTCGGCTCACTGCAATCTCCACCTCCCGGGTTCAAGCAATTCTCCTGCCTCAGCCTCCCTAATAGCTGGGATTACAGGCGCCTGCCATTAGGCCTGGCTAATTTTTGTATTTTTAGTAGAGACGGGGTTTTTGCCATGTTGGCCAGGCTGGTCTCGAACTCCTGACCTCAGGTGATCCACCTGCCTCAGCTTCCCAAAGAGCTGGGATTATAGGTGTGAGCCACCATGCCCGGCCAAAAGAAGGATTTAAAAATACGGTATTATCATAATCTTGTAAAAAATTACTTGCAGAAAAGATGACTAGGAGTAATAAAACATTAGGCAAACATGTATTTTTTCCTAAAAATTCTACTTAATTTTTAAGTTACAAAAGTAATACAGGCTTACTGTAATATATTCTGAAGACACAGAAAGAAAACATTGATGGGCTGGGCGCGGTGGCTCACGCCTGTAATCCCAGCACTTTGGGAGGCCAAGGTGGGTGGATCATGAGGTCAAGAGATCAAGACCATCCTGGCTAACACAGTGAAACTCCGTTTCTACTAAAAATACAAAATATTAGCCAGGCCTGGTGGCGGGCGCCTGTAGTCCCAGCTACTCGGAAGGTTGAGGCAGGAGAACGGCATGAACCCAGGAGGCATAGCTGGCACTGAGCCACTCTACTCCAGCCTGGGTGACAGAGCAAGACTCCATCTCAAAAACAAACAAAAGAAAACATTGATGATCCCAACACCCAGCCCCCTGCCTTACCCATGCCCCCCCCATTCCCACATCACCAATGGTGACCGCGTGCCCCTCCACACCTCTCTTCAGACTCTAACCAACACTGCATATGCAGGTCTCTCTCCTCCTTTTCTTTCCTCCCTCCCTCCCTCCTTTTCCTTAAGTGGGACCATAGTATATATACTCCCTGCTCATTTTGGTTTGGCTTTTCACTTACCAAACTCAGAAGCAGCTTGTCTTACTAATTCTTCAGACTTCTGCTCCCGTGTCGCAGCCTCTTGGAAACCTCTGAGCCCTTGGCTGACTCAGACCCATCTGTACTACCTGCAGTCATTAGTGATTTACAGCATGTGTCCCCCTCTCTCCTACACTCTAAGTCCTATCTACTTTTTACCCTTTTTTTGTTGTTGTTGTTTGTTTTTTAAGAAACAGGATCTCATCATTGCCCAAGCTGAAGTGCAGTGGCACAATCATAGCTCACTGCAGCCTTGAACTCCTAGGTTCAAGGGATCCTCCCATCCCAGCCTCCCAAGTAGCTGGGACTATAGGCGTGAGCCACTGTGCCCAGTCCTACCTGCATTTTTAGCTCTAGTTCCTAGCCCAGTACCTGGCACACAGATGATATCCACTAACTGTGCTGGCACGGACGAAGAAGAGAACAGATGAATGGGAAAACTTGAGGACAAGATGGCTTTGAAGGCAGACAGGCACTGGTGAAGCAGAAGGCATTTCTCCATTGATACTGAATTAAGGATGACACAGTGGGTACAGAGACAGACACACAAGAATGTAAAGAAAAAGGGGCCGAGAGATTTAACTAGCTTACCTCAGTGAATCATGATAAGGGAAAGAAGAAAAAGTAAAAACAATAACCAAATAGAAATATTCTTGATAAACAGTATGATAAATAAAGGAACTGGCATAGTTCCTTCTTTGTTCCAGATTAATTGCTTATGCTTGTGGTAAAACGTTAAAAATAATTCTCTGAGAGACAAAAGTAGCTCTAAAGTCTGTTAAATAAATGAGACTACTTAGAACTCAGTTTCTTACCTATGTTTTATAAGGTTCAAAAGAGCTAATATGATAAAAAAGCATGTTGGTCAGGCACAGTGTCATACATCTGTAATCCCAGCGCTTTGGGAGGCTGAGGCAGGCAGATCACTTGAGTCCAGGAGTTTGAGACCAGCCTGGGCAACATAGTGAAATCTTGTCTATAAAAAATAAAATAAAAATTAGCCAGGTGTGACAGCGAGTGCCTGTAGTCCCAGGTACTCAGCAGGCTCAGGTGGGAGGCTCACTTAAGCCTGGGAGGTGGAGGTTGCAGTGAGCTGAGATCACGCTACTGCACTCCAGCCTGGGTGACAGACCAGACAGACCTTGTCCTAAGAAAAAAGAAAAAAAAAAAGCAAGCCAGGTGCGGTGGCTCACACCTGTAATCCCAACACTTTGGGAGGCTGAGGCAGGCAATCACTTGAGGCTGGGGGGTTGAGGCCAGCCTAAGCAACATGGTGAAACCCCGTCTCTACTAAAAAATACTAAAATTAGCCAGGCATGGTGATGCACACCTGTTATCCCAGCTACTTGGGAGGCTGAGGCAGGAGAATCACTTGAACTCAGGAGGCGGAGGTTGCAGTGAGCCGAGATCACACCATTGCACTCCAGCCTGGGCGAAAGAGCAAGACTTCGTCTCAAAAAACAAAAACGAATTAAACCCCACATCTTATCATAGCTGGCATTTATAAAGGACTCACTAGTACTGGTCATTGTGCCACCTAACTGTTCTCACTTAGTCTACAGAACAATCACATGTACTAGTAATTGCTATCCTCCTTTTAGAGTGAAGGGAACTGAGACTTAGAGAGGGCAAGCAGCTCTCTAAGTCACCCAGGCTGTAAGTGGCAGATCTCAAATTGTGCCCCAGGACTGTCGGATGCCACACCTGTGCCGCGTGCTACTACTCTTAACCAGGGTCCTGCCCCACCTCCCTAAGAAGATCACATTCTGATGAGCTGAAGGCAGATCCAATGGTCGTCGACTGAGACAGCATTAATGCAATGTCAGCTGGGTTGATTTCTAACCACATCACTGAAACGCTACTAAAATCACAATAAACGTGCTTAGACAACATTACGTAATAGTCAATATGCTGAGAAGCAAGACTGTCCATCCACCCGAGTCATTCAGAATTCTTAGTCTGGTCTTTCACAATTGGCGCCCTCTGTCAGACTCAGACAAGGCTCCATTTTGAATTCTAATGAGGACCAGGCACACTGAATATTTAAACTGCAATTACAAAGATCCTACTTTTATGTAAATGTCCTTAATGGAAGTAACAGATCTGAAAATACATAGAGGTACCAGTGGAAAAATATCAGTCTAATTTGCATTTAGAAGCTAGAAAAAAAAAAACAGTATTGTTTTCTACTTGATGCTATCATTGGGGTGGGGTTGGGGGAGGAAAAGGGAGGAAAATCCACACAAAGATCTCAACAAAAATTTTAAAGCCTGTGCTCCTGAGTGAAAGGTTCACAAAGAGGTACTTGAATCCCTTGTTAAGAACTGAACAAACAAATTCATCATCGGGCCTCTCTCCTGTGTGGCCCCTTGCAGTTCAGTCTGTATTCATAACTAGAAATTCTCTCACTGCTCAAGCATCTATGACTGATATATCGGCCCATCAAGGAAGATATGCCAAGGGTAGCGAAACAAAAGGCCATTTCATGATCCACAACCTATTTTTACACTCCTTTGTGTAAAATGATGATGTGGCAGCTGCTATCCACACTGCACCCAAGTCCTCTTAAACAGTGATAAAATAGCCCTGTGAACGGTAATTGAGTTACACTCGACTGGGCTGCTTAATTCCCACCCCCCAGAGTTAAAGTACACCTTGCTTGCAGTTTGATTATGCATTTGTATGTGTTCATATATAAAACGGCCGAGGTGGCTTTGCACTTGAGAAGAGCAGGTGGTTAACTCTTCGCTGTATCTCGAAGCTCTTGCACCAACCCTTTGCTCCCTCAAACGCCTTTCTTATTGAGATCATAATTTAACTGCCTAGCATTTGGGCATTCTCTTCAAGATGCTCACATTTATCAAATGGATTATGCTTTTTTTTTTTTTCTTTCTTCTGATTTGTCCTCTGGTTGATTCTCTCTTCTGCTGATACCAAATATGTTCACTGGGTTTCTTCTTTCAGTTACTTGTTATTTCTAGAAGTTCTATCTGATCCCTTTTCAAAACTTCTATGTTACTTATTACAGTTTTCGGGTTTCTTAAGATGCTTTCAAGTTGTCATTTTTTAAAATATATTTTAAAAAGTGGAATTGAGTTTATAATCAACGTCTGATAATTCTACTACTGCAGTTCTGTTCAGATTCATGTCCATGGTCTATTGCTGGTCCTCACTCATGCTGTGCTGTTTCCGGGTATGCTAGAATATCTTTGACTATGTGCTGGTCATTGCCCTTAGAAATTTATTTTCAGTTGGCTCCTAGCATCCTAGAATAAATATGCTTTCCTCCAGAGGCATTGCATTTGTTTTTGCCAGGCACCTCGAGCTATAACAAGTGAGTCTGCCTCAAACCAAATTCATGGTATGATGTTTCCTGGTCTATCCTGAGTATGCATGTCCAGGGGGCAAATTCACATTCGGGCCTTTCTGTGACCACAAGTTGTCAATAACTGTATTTTCCCCCCCGTCTTTTTCTTCTCCTATTCTGCTCAATGCCAAGGCTGCCCTTTCCACAACCCCCCACGGCAAGTTTAGTTCTGGTTCACTCTTACTCAGAGGGTGTAGCTCTTTGGGGTCCCAGTTTATTGTGGGAAGGGTCTCCCATGACATTTCCTAATTAGAGTGGGTGCCCAGGGACTTAATTTCCATCCCACTTGGCTGCCCCTCTCAGGCTACAGAAGTCTTTGGCTTTATCAGATTAAAAAAAAATTATTTTTATTTTTATTTATTTATTAATTTTTTTTCTGAGATGGAGTCATGCTCTTTCGCCCAGGCTGGCGTGATCTTGGCTAACTGCAGTCTCTGCCTCCCGGGTTCAAGCGATTCTCCTGCCTCAGCCTCCTGAGTAGCTGGGATTACAGGCACACACCACCACGCCTGGCTAATTTTTGTATTCTTAGTAGAGATGGGGTTTCAACATGTTGGCCAGGCTAGTCTCGAACTCTTGACCTTGTGATCCACCTGCCTCGGCCTCCCAAAGTGCTGAGATTACAGGCATGAGTGGAACGTGGGCCAAGTGGGGTGGCTCACGCCTGTAATCCCAGCACTTTGGTAGGCTGAGGCAGGCAGATCACCTGAGGTCAGGAGATTGAGACCAGCCTGACCAACATGGAGAAACTCTGTCTTTAATAAAAATACAAAAATTAGCCCGGTGTGGTGGCGCTTGCCTGTAATCCCAGCTACTCAGGAGGCTGAGGCAGGAGAATTGCTTGAACCCGGGAGGCGGAGGTTGCAGTGAGCCGAGACTGCACCATTGCACTCCAGCCTGGGCAACAAGAGCGAAACTCCATCTAAAAAAAATTAAAAAAAAAGTTCTGGACAGCATCGGCCATGAAGTGAGACTCTATCTCTAGAATTTCTTTTTTTTTTAATGCCACTGAACTGCACATTTAAATGTAGTTAAGATGGTAAATTTTATGCTATATATATTTTACCACAATTAATTTTTTTTTTTTTTTTGATGGAGTCTCACTCTGTCACCCACGCTGGAGTGCAGTGGCGCGATCGCGGCTCACTGCAACCTCTGCCTCCCAGGTTCAAGCGATTCTCCTGCCTCAGCCTCCCAAGTAACTGGGACTAACAGGCGCGTACCACCATGCCTGGCTAATTTTTGTATTTGTAGTAGAGACGGGGTTTCGCCATGTTGGCCAGGCTGGTCTTGAACTCTTGACCTCAGGTGATCCACCTGCCTCAGCCTTCCAAAGTGCTCGGATTACAGGCGTGAGCCACCATGCCCAGCCAAAAAAAAATTATTTTAAACAGGTCAGGTTAATTTTGCCAAGAGTTGCTAGACCTACTCAGTAAGTTCCACAATATGCTTTGTGTTCATAGGCATAATATTGATCAGTTGAAGGCTTAAAGGGAAATTGCTGAGAGGCTTAAATACTTGACTGACCCCCGTACAGCTTTAGAGACCACATGCTGACCTTCATCGATATGCAAAAACTAGCACTGCCTGTCAACAAATGCATATATAAAATGCAAAAATTGTCCTGTAAAGGTATCAGGCATAGGAAATAAGTACAGTTATTTGGTTGTTGATCCATAATATTGATAAAATTATTAAGTAAATATTACAAAAAGAATTGAAGAAATAAGAGAAATAATGATCTCTAAAGTATTTCCATTAAAAGAATAAAGAGGTTGGGCGCAGTGGCTCACACCTGTAATCCCAGCACTTTGGGAGGCTAAGGTGGGCGGATCACCTGAGGTCAAGAGTTCGAGACCAGCCTGGGCAACATGGTGAAACTCCATCTCTACTAAAAATACAAAAATTAGCTGGGTGTGGTGGTGCACGCCTTAATCCCAGCTACTCAGGAGGCTGAGGCAGGAGAATCACTTGAACCTGGGAGGCAGAGGTTGCAGTGAGCTGAGATCATGCCACTGCACTCCAGCCAGGCTGACAGAGTGAGACTCCGTCTCAAAAAAAAAAAAAAAAAAAAAAGAATAAAGAATTTTCTTTTTTCAGTATCTACTTAACACTGCTATACTGATGAACTTCCCCCTTTTGAATCATTACGTATAATTCTGTGACAGATAATATATACATATATAATTAAATAAAATGAGGCATGAGATAAATGTATAGTTATTTTAAAATATAGACACAAGTTTTAAAAACGTATTATAGTACTTCTGGGATCCCTTAAATTTTTTTCTATTTTCAAAAAACAACACTTAAGAGTCCAGCTCGGAAGACATTATGACACTTCTGGGTAAAAATACTACACACCAGATATTAACATCAAAATAAAACTGGCAACACTGTAAGAAACATTCCGCATTCATTATGACTTCATGAGTGGCATGTGCTGAGTTACTATGTTGCAAACACAAAAACTTACCAACATGTCTATGAGTATATTCATTCCAAACTAGCAACATAATTGCTGAGAACAAAAACAACATATATAACATTGTATGTCTTCCTGCTCTAGACATATAGTAACAAGAGCTAATACCAGTACTTGCTCACCACACACAATGTACCAAAGATGGTTTTAAATGATATATATATGTTAGGCTGGTGCCAAAGTCATTGCAGTAATGGCAAAAACCATGTTTACTTTTGCACCAACTGTATACATATATACCAACATATACATACATACATATATATATATTACATACATGCACTCATTTATTTCTCATAACAATCCTTTGAGGTCTATATCTCTATTACCCCCATTTCAAAGATGGGCAAATCGTGGCAAAAGGGAGTTTAGGCTTTCCTGAGGTCACGCAGCTAGAGAGAGTTTGTGAAGCTTGGGTGTGAGGCCAGGCTCTAGAGCCCACTCTCGTGACATCAATGCTCTGGCACCTCTCACATACGTATGGAAAGCTGGAGGAGGTGGCCAGCACTAGACAGTTTACATAGTCCATACAACTGAATTTTGATAACCAAATTCCCTGCTTTCTTATAATGAGGAAACTGAGGCCCAGATTAAGAGAGAGGTATAAGTGAACTCATATTGAGAGGTGAAGCAGGCTGGACTTCTGGGTTGGGTGGGGACTTGGAGAACTTTTCTGTCTCACTAAAGGATTGTAAACACACCAATCAGCGCTCTGTGTCTAGTTAAAGGTTTGAAAACGCACCAATCAGCACTCTGTAAAAAATGCACCAATCAGCACTCTGTGTCTAGACAAAGGTTTGTAAACGCACCAACCAGCACTCTGTAAAAACGCACCAATCAGCGCTCTATGTCTAGCTAAAGGTTTGTAAACTCACCAATCAGCACTCTGTAAAAACGGACCAATCAGCACTCTGTAAAATGGACCAATCAGCGCTCTGTAAAATGGACCAGTCAGCAGGACGTGGGCGGGACCAAAGAGAGGAATAAAAGCACGCCACCCAAGGCAGCAACCCTGATCTGCTGGGGTCCCCTTCCATGCTGTGGAAGCTTTGTTCTTTCACTCTTCACAATAAATCTTGCTGTTGCTCACTCTTTGGGTCCAGTCACCACCTTTATGAGCAGCAACACGTGCTGCGAAGGTCTGCGGCTTCACTCCTGAAGTCAGCGAGACCAAGAACGCACCGGAAGGAAGAAATTCCGGACACATCTGAACATCTGAAGGAACAAACTCCAGAAACACCATCTTTAAGAACTGTAACATTCACCGCGAGCGTCTGCAGCTTCATTCTTGAAGTCAGCAAGACCAAGAACCCACCTGAAGGAACCAATTCCAGACGTAGTATCTCTCATCTTTAAAGTTTCAGGATCTATCATAGAGAGCAAAGTCCCTGTGGCCAGAAGTTATGGGAGAAGATTGATAAAGCAAAATTGAGGAGCAGAAGCACAGGGCAGGATGGTCGGGCAGGACAGTGGTGATAAAGGGTCTCAAGGAGGCCCCATGGGGCTCCACTACCTCTGAGCTTCCAGAGTCTCTATGTGCCTGACCCTCTCTCACCCCGCTGTTCTAGCCTTCTTTCTTACTGAGCAAACACAGCCAGGGAAGGTGATGCTTCTGAAGCTGCACATCTCAGGGACCCTTGCCCAGAGCTTCCAAAGTGGACAGATCGAGAAGATCCATTACATTTTCCATATTAAAAAGGCTGAAAGTTTGGCAAAGTATGTGCTCAGATCTCTAGGTTTTTTTTTTTAAATGCTATTGTAATTCTTTTTTTTTTTTTTTTTTTGAAGACACAAGGTTTCACTCTGTCACCCAGGTGGGACTACAGTAAGGTGATCCTGGCTCACTGCAGCCTCAACCTCCTGGGCTCAAGTGATTCTCCTGTCTCAGCCTCTCAAGTAGCTAGGACTACAGGCACATACCACCATGCCTGGCTAATTTTTAAAATTAATTAATTAATTTTGAGACAGGGTCTCACTCTGTCACCCAGGCTGGAGTGCAATGGCACAATCTCAGTTCACTGCAACCTTCAAACAATTCTCCCTCTTCAGCCTCCCGAGTAGCTGGGACTACTACAGGTGTGTGCCACAGTGTCTGGCTATTTTTTTGTATCTTTAGTAGAGGCAGGGTCTCGCCATGTTGCCCAGGCTGCTAATGTTTAAATTTTTTATAGAGACAGAGGTCTTGCTATGTTGCCCAGGCTGGTCTCAAACTCCTGAGCCACTGCAGGCGGCCTGTGATTCTATTTTTCATAAATATGTCAGCTTTATAATCTTGGTGCACCTTTGTGAGATGAAGCACCCAAAAACAATCACTATGATTACTACTGCTGTTCCCATCATTTATCATCACGTACCTTTGGGCAAGGCACTGTGCGCCAGCAATACACAATTTAAACCTCACAAAAGTCTGCATCAGAATTTCTGCAGAACAAGCACCTGCAGCAGAACTGCTTGGTACACTTGTTAAATAATGAATATTCTTGAACTCCACCCTAGATCTACTCAATCAGAATCCCTAGGGGAGGGCCTCAGGATCAGTATTTTTAAGCAAGCCCTCCAAGCGATTCTTATCTTGGCATATGAATCCCCATTTTACATACAAGGTATCAAGAGGTAAGGTGACTTGACAAAGATACCATCACTAAACATAGGATTTGAACTCAATTAAGCTTGTGGTTATTTTAAAACGGCACAAAAGCAAGTGAGATCCCCTTTAAAACCCGCCAACCAGTATAATGTTATACAATTTTCCAAACCATTAATCTCTGTAAACACACAGAAAGGACTTTTAAATTAAAAAAAACACAAAAAACAAAAAACAATGAATGATACGCCCTCTGAACTCCATTTCATTTTGACCAGATTTAATCATCGTTTAGCAATTTCAGTGCTTCATCAAATGGCACTGCCTGTATCAGAAGAGCAACCAAATCCCTACAGTAATTAGACAAACAGTAAACTCAGAGCAGAGTAAATCCACAAGCTATGACAGAAACAGAGCCATAACGTAGCTATCTCTTACCACAAGAGGCTGACTTTCTGTCCACCATGTTTACCCGCCTGGTTTCAGTGCGAAGTTTTTCATCTGTGTTCTCCACTAGGTTGGCAAGGTCGTCAATTATCTCTAGAAAGGAAAGATACATGATTACCATTCCTGAAATACCCTGGTTCACATCACAGTATCACAGCTGTGGTTGTTCGTCCTAGCAATAATGATCTCAAGTGCAGTAATTGAAAAGGTACAGAACTCATGTCGATTCTTTGAAAACTGCAATTCTGATTGTAAAAGGGGGGAAAAAAAGCAGTAGTAAAGAAGAAAACTGATTTAACACAATTCCAGCAGACAGGAGAAATGCCACATTCAGAGGAAAGAAAGCATGACCCACCGAATTTATGCCTAGCCAAGCTGTCATTCAAGTATAAAGGAACAGACAGGCCGGGCACGATGGCTCACGCCTATAATCCCAGCACTTTGGAAGGCCGAGGAGGGAGGATTGCCTGAGGTCAGGAGTTGGAGACCAGCCTGGCCAACATAGTGAAACCCTTTCTCTACTAAAAATACAAAAATTAGCCGGGTGTGGTGGTGTGCACCTGTAATCCCAGCTACTCGGGAGGCTGAGGTAGGAGAATCACTTGAACCCAGGAGGCAGAGGTTGCAGTGAGCCAAGATCGCGCCACTACATTCCAGCCTGGGCGACAGAACAAGACTCCGTCTCAAAAAAAAAAAAAAAAAAAAGGAACAGACAGCACAGTAGACTTCAGGGACTACCTGGACCCTTCTTGAGAAAACTACATGATGAAGAAATCTAGCCAATCAAAAGATAAATAAAGAGATGATGGAGAGAACTGAATCCATTTAAATACTGAACTAAGTAAATAAATACGTGGATTAGAGAACAGAAAGGTACAGAAAGGTCACAACAGTAACAATGTAATTCCAACTGAAAAATTAGTCAGTGGTTGTGAGTGGGGAAGGAAGGTGAAAAGAAGTTGAAAGTGCTAATTTCTTCATCGCTCGCAGCGAGGCATATTGAGCAGTTGAAAAGTTAATCATACAGAAATTTGTAGCCTTTTAAAATCACCACAATTTTAATGTTTTTTTTAAGCTTGAGGGATCTTTTAGTAATTACTATCTCTTGTAAAGAATCCTTGATGTGGGCTGGGCGTGGTGGCTCACACCTATAATCCCAGCACTTTGGGAGGCTGAGGCAGGGGGATCACCTGAGGTTGGGAGTTCGAGACCAGCCTGACCAACATGGTGAAACCCTGTCTCTACTAAAAATACAAAATTAGTTGGTCTGGTGGCGCACGCCTGTAATCCTACCTACTCAGGAGGCTGAGGCAGGAGAATCGCTTGAACCAGGGAGGTGGAGGTTGCAGTGAGCTGAGATCACACCACTGCATTCCAGTTTGGGCGACAGAGAGAGACTCCATCTCAAAAAAAAAAAAAAAAAGAATCCTTGATGTGAAATTCATTTCTTTTTTAACTCTAATATTTTTAAGTGAAATTGAGCCCTTTACAACATGTAAAATAGCATATATAGTAGAGTACAATCTTAACTATGTAAAATTATTTGTATTTTATTTGTATAAAATTATTTGTATTGTATTTCTGTTGTTTATATTTACAAACCTATAGGGGTATATGTGGATAATATTAATCTAATGCTAATAATGATTATTTCTAGATGGTGGGATCCTGTGTGACTGCTGCCTTCCTCCTTGCATGTTTCTGTGTTGTTTGAATTTCTTTCTTTCTGCTTTTTTTAGAGACTGGGTCTTGCTCTGTCACCCAGACTGGATACAGGGTACCATGATAGCTCACTGCAGTCTTCAAGGCTCTAGCAATCCTCCCATCTCAACCTCCTGAGTAGCTGAGACTGTAAGCATGTGCCACCACTCCCAGGTAATTATTTAAAGTTTTTGTAGACGCGAGGCCCTGCTATGTCACCCAGGCCGGTCTCAAACTCCTGGCCTCAAGACATCCTCTTGCCTCAGCCTCTCAAAGTGTTAGGATTACAACTGTGAATCACTGTGCCTGGCCTGAATTTCTTACAGTAAGCCTATATAGTCATGTGCCACACAATGACATTTCAGTCAATGACCGACCACATCTACAACAGTAGTACCATAAGTGGTACAGTATTATAATACCATATTTTTACTGTACCTTTTCTATGTTTGGATACAGAAAATTTTTTTTTTTTTAGATGGAGTCTCACTCTTGTCGCCCAGGCTGGAGTGCAGTGGCGTGATCGCGGCTAACCACAACCTCCACCTCTCAAGTTCAAGCAATTCTCCTGCATCAGCCTTCCAAGTAGCTGGGATTACAGGTGCACACCACCTGTAATTTTTGTATTTTTGTATTTTTAGTATTTTTAGTAGAGATGGGGTTTCACCATGTTGGCCACGCTGGTTCCGAACTCCTGACCTCAAATGATCCACCCACCTTGACCTCCCAAAGGGCTGGGATTACAGGCATGAGCCACTGTGCCCGGCCATATTTACCATCTTGTTACAACTGCTTACATGCAATAATATGCTGTACAGGTTTTCAGCCTAGGGGCAATAGGCCATACCATACATATAGCCTAGGCATGTAGCAGGCTTTACCATCTAGTTTTGTGTGAGTACACTCCATGATGTTGGCACAATGAGAAAACTACCTAACAACACATTTCTCAGAACATATCCCTGTCAAGGGATTTCTGACTGTTGTATTTTTCATTTTGGTTTTTTTTTTTTCCTCCCTTCTTCTCCCTCCTTCCTGTTTTTATAGTGACTGCTTTGGAGATGTGTTGTTCAATACCAGTCACCATTTTTCTTAAAGCATTAAGTAAAGCAAACAAGGAAATCAAGTTTCCAGAATGATGTGTGAGCTGAACTCTGAAGGCTACATGGGTGAAAAAGCAGGAAAAAGGCAACCCATGCAAAAAGAATCATATCTGAAAGGCACAAAGGAGTTGGGCGCTCCTGCTTCTTGCCTCCTGCAGCACTTCCTACAAACCTCTTACTTATAGACCGTATAGTTATATTCTACCGATTTGTTTACATGTCTTTAACAGGAAGATTATGATATAAACTAATTTTTATTCGTCCTTATACCTCCCACCCCCTAGGAGAATGCCTTGTATACAGCAAGATAAAATAAATATGAAAAGATAAAGACAATGAATGGGCTGGTGGCTCACGCCTGTAATTCCAGCACTTTGGGAGGCCGAGGCGGGCGGATCACAAGGTTAGGAGTTTGAGACCAGCCTGGCCAACATGGTGAAACCCCTTCTCTATTAAAAATACGAAAATTAGCTGGGCATGGTGGTGTGCGCCTGTAATTCCAGATACTTGGGAGGCTGAGGCAGGAGAATTGCTTGAACCCAGGAGGTGGAGGTTGCAGTGAGCTGAGATCGCACCACTGTACTCCAGCCTGGGTGACAGAGCAAGACTCTGTCTTGGGGGAAAAAACAAACAAACAAACAAACAAACAATGTCCTAACTTATCATTGTTTCTAGTCCTGATTCATTTTAATTCATTTTCTATACAATACTCAGAACATATTTTAATTCTCTCATATTTCAATGAATTAAAATTTAAATAGCCACATGTATCGAACAACTCAGCTCTAAAGCAATAACTTAAAAAAGAAACCAAGAAAACACACACACATACACACACACACACACACACGTACACACACACACACACATGCCCTGCCAAGAGGTACAGTTTCAAAATAAAAATTAACAGAAGAAATAAAATTACATACTAAAAATGTATGATTCAGGAAAGGGGTAAAGAGGAACAAAGGATAGATGGGACGAAAAGAATAGAAATACAATATCTATCTGGCATGCTTAAATTCAACTATATCAACAGTCACATTAATGTAAACAGACTAAACTTTTCAATTAAAAGACAAAGGATATCAAGCAAGATTTTTTTTCTTTTTTTAATTATACTTTAAGTTCTAGGTACATGTGCACAACGTGCAGGTTTGTTACATAGGTATACATGTGCCATGTTGGTTTGCTGCACCCATCAACTCGTCATTTACATTAGGTATTTCTCCTAATGCTATCCCTCCCCCAGCAAGATTTTTTAAAAAAGATGACACAACTATATACTTTGCTGTGAAACTCACTATAAAGCATAGTGTTTGTATGAGAAAGTTGGCAAAGCTATATTAATATCAGACCAGACAGACTTTTAGAAAAGGAGTATTACTAGATATAAAAAGGAACTTTTCATCATGATGAAAGGACACATGTCAAAAATGGGAAATTCTGTCATATTTGAAAATTAAGGAAAACACCTCTGATTTCCCCAGAGGGCAAAGATGAAATCACAAGAGAAAGCAGAAAATATACTGAAATGAGTAAGAAGGACAACTGCTATAGACTGGATGTTTGTGTGCCTTCAAAATTATGTTGAAGCCTCATCACCAGTGTGATGATATCTGGATGTGTGGCATTTGGGAGGTGAATGGTGATGAGAGTAAAGCCCACATGAATGAATGAATCCCGTTCCATGCATGAGATTTATGACCTTATAAAAGAGTTCCTAGAGAGCGCCCTCGTTTCTTCCACCATGTGAAGTTACAACGAAGATAGCTGTCTATGAACCAGGAAATAGATCCTCACCAGACAGCAGATCTGTAGGCACCTTGATCTTGACTCCCCAGCCTCCATAACGGCGAGAATTTCTGTTGTTTATAAGCCAGCCAGTTGATAGCATTTTACTATAGCAGCTTGAATAGAACAAGACAACCACCTAGCACAAAAGTTTTTGGGATGCTACTAAAGCAGTACTTAGGGAGAAGTTTATTGCTCTAAATGCATGTATTAGTAAAGAAGAAAGATGTAAAATCCATGATCAGACTCAAGGAGATAATAGTATGATCATCTCAATAAATGCAGAAAAAGAAAAGGGTATGACGAAATTCAGTGGCCATTCATGATACAAATTCTCAGCAAAATAGAAATGAAAGGGAACTTCTTCAGCCTGAGGAAGGATATCTATTTTAAAAACACTCAGAGCTAACATCATACTTACAGGTGGAACATGGAACATTTTTTCTGTAAGATCAGGAACAAGGCAAAGATGTCTGCTCTGACAGCATCTGTTGAACATTTTATTAGAAGTCCCACATTGTTCAATAAGGCAGGGGGGAAAAAAAGCAAAAAGGTATGAAAGGAAGCTGTAAAGCTGCATTTGCAGATGCCATGATTGTACACCCAGAAAAAGATAAAGTCTATTTAAAAACCACTAGAACTAGTAAGCAAATCTAATAAATTTGCACATACAAAGTCAATAGTAAAAGGCAATATATTTCTATATACCAGTGATAAAGAATGGAGAAAAAATAAAAGTAAAAAAATCCATTATAATGACATCGAAAGCCATATTACATACTTAGAAATAAATCTAACTGAAGATGTGTAAGACCTCTATAATAAAAACTATAAAACATTGCTGGGAGAAATGAAAGAAGGCCTAAAAAAAGGAGACCTGGCCTGACCCATATGGTAGTTCCATCTGTAGTTTTCTGAGGAACCCCCACGCTGTTCTCCATCAAAGCTGTACTAGTTCACTTTCCCACCAACAGTATATATAAGAGATCCTTTTTTTCTCCACATACCCTCACCCTCATTTGTTATTTTTTGTTTTTTGGTGTTTTTCTTTTTTTCATATATTGGTTGCTCATTTATAAGAGAGAACACAATATTTTAAAGATATTGGTTCCTTTTTTTTCAATTGACAGATATTGTACAGAATTTTATAGACTGAATGCAATCCTAATCAAAATTCTAGCAGGCTTTTAAAATGAAACCTGCAAGCCAATTCTAAAATTTACAAAGAAAATTATTTAGAATAGCCAAATAATCCTAACAAAGAAAAACAGGCTGGGCGCGGTGGCTCACGCCTGTAATCCCAGCACTTTGGGAGGCCAAGGCGGGCGAATCATGAGGTCAGGAGATCGAGACCATCCTGGCTAACATGGTGAAACCCCAACTCTACTAAAAACACAAAAAATTAGCCAGGTGTGGTGGTGGGCACCTGTAGTCCCAGCTACTCGGGAGGCTGAGGCAGGAGAATGGCGTGAACCCGGGAGGTGGAGCTTGCAGTGAGCCAAGATAGCACCCACTGCACTCCAGCCTCGGCAACAGAGTAAGACTCCATCTCAAACAAAACAAAACAAAACAAAACAACAAAGTTGGAGGTATTATGTTACCAAAATTCACAATTCATTATAAATATATACTAATCAAGACAGTCTGATATTAGAGTAAGGACAAACACATCGATGGAACAAAACAGTCCAGATAGATGTACGTGTGTGTGTGTGTGTGTGTGTGTGTACATGCACACACGCACGTGCTCAATTCTCAACAAAGGAAAGAAAATTCTTTTCAACATATGGTGCTGGAAAAACTGGATATATGTATGAGGAAATAAAAAACCCTTCAACCCTTTTTTCTCTCCATATCAAAAAAAAAAAAAGTTGTGATGTATTTCATAGACTTAACTGTAAAACCTACAACTGTAAAGCTTCTAAAATAAAAAAAAAAAAGAGAAAATTTTTATAGCCTGGAGTAGGTAGGCAAAAATTTCTTGGACAGGACATAAAAAGACTATCCACAAAAGAAAAGAAATTAGTCAATCTGATTTAGCAAATCCTCAAAGGAAGTGATTTCCAGATCTTGCGACATCCTGATGCTCTGGGCATAGTATTCTTCCTAAAATGTAATGGGAGGACCTGGACACATCGCTTCAGTCTTTGTCTCATCAGCATTGAATACAGTTGTGTTTATATATAGTAGCATATGTAAAAGTGGACATTTTTATGATCTGTGTTTATATATAGTAGCATATGTAAAAGTGGACATTTTTATGATCTGTGCCTCATTCTCTATCAAGAGAAATTTTCTGTTCATCCAAAGATACTATTACAAAAATTAATAAATAAGCAACAGAATGGTAGAAAATATTTGTAGAACATATATCTGACATAGTATTTGTATCTAGAGTATATAAAGATCCCCTACATATTAACAATAAAGAAAAGCTAATTTTAAAATAGGCAAAAGATCTGAACAGATGTTTTACAGAAGAAGATATACAAATGGCCAATAAACACATGAAAAACAGCTCAAATATTGTTAGTCATTAGGGAAATGCAAATTTCAACCAAAATAAGATACTGCTTCACACTCACTACAGTGTGCAGACTAAAGACTTACAATACTAATTGTTGGGGGAAAATATGGCACAAAGGGCGCTGTACAAGTATTTGTCAATTCTCATCAAGTTAACCATATATCTACCATCTTACCCAGAAACTTTACTCCTAGGTTTTTTTTTTTTTTTTTTTTTTTGAGGTGGCATCTTGCTCTATTACCGCCCTGGTGCTGGAGTGCAGTGGCACGATCTCCACTCACTGCAACCTCCGCTTCCGAGTTCAAGCAATTCTCCAGCCTCGCCCTCCCAAGTAGCTGGGATTACAGGCACGCGCCACTGCGCCTGTCTAATTTTTGAATTTTTAGTAGAGATGGGGTTTCACCATGTTGGCCAGGCTGGTCTTGAACTCCTGACCTCAGGTGATCCACCTGCCTCGGCTGGGATTACAGGCGTGAGCCACCATGCCTGGCTCACTCCTAGGTATTTACCAAACAGAAATAAAAGCCTATTTCCCAAAATAAAAAAAAATTTAAAAAAAACCTGTACAAAAATATACATAGCAACCTTATTCATGAGGGCCCCAAACTAGAAACAACCCAAATATCCATCATTAGGAGAATGGAAAAGCAAATTGGGGTATATCTGTTAAATAGAATACTATTTGGCAATAGAAGCATGAGCTACTCATGCATGCCACAACTACCTAAATCTCAAAAAGAGTTTTGTTGGCTAAAAATAAGAAAACAAAAATCATTATATGCTTTGTGATTCCATTTATGAGAAATATAAGGATAAACCTAGCCTACAAAATAGACATCAGAAAGTGGTTGCCTCTGGGGTGCTTGACTAGAAAGGGACATGAGGAAACTTTCTGGGAGGATCGAAATGTTCTAAAGGTCATACAAATTCACGCAAATGGGTACAGCTGTCAAAACACACAGAAGGGAAGAAAGGAAGTCAGGAGGGAGGGAAGCAGGGAGGGAGGGAGCCGGGCAGACGAGCAGGCAGGCAGGCAAGACAAAACAAATGCCTTAGAATAACAAAATTTCAGACCTGCAAGAGTCATGCAATCAACTTGTAGTTCCTTCCCTTCTTATAACATCCCTGGCAGTGGGATGGTTAATCTTTCACTAAACACTCCCAGAGACTGGTAACATGGAAACTCATGAGAAAATCAGTTCCACGGCTGAGTTAGAGGGTGACTCTGATAATTATAAGTCCTTTATTCTGAGCTAAAATTCTGCCTGCTCTCAACTTCTACCTTAGGTATTTCTTTTTCTATTTTTTTCTTTTTCTTTTTTTTTTTTTTTTTTGAGACAGAGTTTCACTCTTGTTGCCCAGGCTGGAGTGCAGTGGCACGATCTCGGCTCACTGCAACCTCCACCTCCCGGGTTCAAGCAAGTCTCCTGCCTCAGCCTCCCAAGTAGCTGAAATTACAGGTGCCCCTTAAGTATTTCTAGACCAACACAGTATCAGTGTTCTTTCCTTCATAATTTTCCTCATATATCTCCTTGGTCTTCTCCTCTAGGTTAAAGATACTTAGATCCAAACTTTAGCAAACCCTCAAAGGAAGTGATTTCCAGATCTTGTGACATTCTGATGCTCTGGGCATAGTATTCTTCCTAAAACATGATGGGAGGATTTCAGTCTTTGTCTCATCAGCATTGAACACAGCTGAGTTTATATGTAGTAGCATATGTAAAAGTGGGCTTTTTTTTTTTTTTTTTTTTTGAGAGGGAATCTTGCTCTGTCACCCAGGCTGGAGTGCAGTGGTGCGATCTCAGCTCACTGCAAGCTCTGCCTCCCAGGTTCACGCCATTCTCCTACCTCAGCCTTCCGAGTAGCTGGGACTACAGGTGCCCGCCACCACGCCTGGCTAATTTTTTGTATTTTTAGTAGAGTTGGGGTTTCACCGTGTTAGCCAGGATGGTCTCGATCTGACCTCGTGATCTGCCCGCCTCGGCCTCCCAAAGTGCTGGGATTACAGGTATGAGCCACTGTGCCTGGCCAAAAAGTGGGCATTTTTATGATCTGTGCCTCACTCTCTATCAAGACAGTCCACAGTAACAATCATGCTTTGTACTTGGCTTTGTACTTGACTCTGAGCTTGGTACACTGTTCTCACGCAACCGAATACAATCAGTATTGCGTGATACATCTTAACACCACAATACGTAATACAAAATTCAGGGCTAATAGCCTCTGTTACTATAAGAAAATCAAGTGCAAAATATTCCTTGTCTGACAAGAAATACGGTATGTCAGATGTTATATGTTAACTGGGTTTCTAGATAGATTTCTTTGTAAGTTGATAAATATTCATAATATGATTTAGAGGTAAATCAACAAATCTGTAGCAGATTAGATCAATGAAGACCAGTAGTCAACACTTGTAGGGATTAATGTTTTAATCTAGACCAAACATGAAGTTTTTCATTTTGGTTGGTAAACCTCTTCTCTTTATTAGCTGTTGTTTCTAAATAACTCTTTTTTTTTTTTTTGAGACAGAGTTTCACTCTTGTTGCCCAGTCTGGAGTGCAGTGGCGTGATCTTGGCTCACTGCAACTTCTGCCTCCCGGGTTCAAGCGATTCTCCTGCTTCAGCCTCCCAAGTAGCTGGGATTCCAGGTGCCTGCCACCACACCAGCTAATTTTTTGTATTTTTAGTAGAGACAGCGTTTTACAATGTTGGCCAGGCTGGTCTCGAACTCCTGACCTCAGGTGATCCACTCACCTCAGCCTCCCAAAGTGCTGGGATTATAGGTGTGAGCTACCATGCCTGGCCTAAACAACTCTACTTTTTAAGTTATAAAAATTATTTAATAGCAGTTTATAAACGAGAGGGGAAAAAGTAAACATTATCCAAATACCCCAGTATAACAACAGCGTAATTCCCACATGTTGACTACAATTTGACATAAACATATACATTTTTGCCAGGGGTGGTGGCTCAAGCCTGTAATCCCAGCATTTTGGAAGGCCAAGGTGGGCGAACCACCTGAGGTCGGGAGTTCAAAACTAGACTGACCAACATGGAGAAATCCCATCTGTACTAAAAATACAAAATCAGCTGGGCATGGTGGCGCATGCCTGTAATCCCAGCTACTTAGGAGGCTGAGGCAGGAGAATCGCTTGAACCCAGGAGGTGGAGGTTACAGTGAGCCAAGACAGTGCCATTGCACTCTAGCCGGGGCAACAAGAGCAAAACTCCATCTCAAAAAAAAGAAAAAAAAAAAACCATACATTTTCATTTAATTGCAATATATAAGCCTCCCGCATCAAATGATATCATTTGTATTTTTTTCATGTAGCTACACAGTCTTCAGTTATAATTTCTAATGGTTACAAAATATTCATTCCATAAAATAACCATTCCTTAAATAATAGCCCATTGTTGGATACTTAGAATGTTTCTATATTTCTAAATAACGAGTCTATAAATTCTTTCCTCCATTATCATTGGTTCTTTTTAATCATTTCCTTAACAAAGTGTGATTATGACTGCCTCATAAACTTTGAAACAGATTGCCAAATTATTTTTTAATAGACTTATACTGCCACTGTTGGTTTGACGGGATTCATTCCACTTGTCAGTTATCATGACCTCAGAAGATTTCCTAGGCCAGAGAGCCTCGGGGAATTCCCACTCTGCAGACCAGGCACTACCAAGGTGGGAATTTCCCTAACCACAGTCTATTAAGAGCAAATTAAATACAGGTTTCAGAGTATAGGTTGTGAAACCACCAGCTGACTAGTTCAGATTCCTGATGGTAGAGCCTCCAAAGAGAAACTGATATCTTGCTTCCTGGTCAGTACTTGCATTTGGTTTCACGAAGGAGCTTATATTTCAGTCACATGTTAATCTGAGATATCGAGGGACATTCCAGCACAGAATGGACAAAATGGAACCACGTAAAGTATACCAGAAAATGACAGCATCACAAGGATTAAGAAATATTATATGGTGTCAAAATACCCGACTCCAATAATACTTCGTCATTTTTCTACTCTCAATTAGAGCCTCAATACATTCTATATAAAGGGAGAGAGTTTGCTATATATTTTCAGATGCATTTGGTGCCTTTTTATACTCATAATGGACTCATAATGGCAGTAGTGAAGTCATTATGTTATTATGCCTTTTGCTCATGTTCTTAATAATATTTGAAGACAAATGTTAAAAAAAAAACTATAGGGAAGAAAGAGTTTTTCTTGAGGGTATTAGTTTAATTCCCTCTGTTCCCTATAATTGATATCATACTCAAATTTATCAATGGAAACCAAAAATGGAGGGTGGTGGTGACCTCTGATAATACTGTACACTAGGAAAAGATACATTCCAGAGAACAGGGACACAAGGAAAAACCAATCTGTGACTTCTTAAAGGAAAGGTAATGCTTTGCCTATGGCATCCTATGGCAGGGAGCTGCAAGGAACTCCCGCAGATCAAAGTGGAGCCTCTGGGAACCACCCAGGCTTTGGGGACACAGGGAAAGCTCCTTTGCCTGGCAGAAATTCCTCTTGGCCACACTTGCTCACACCTTATACACAGCCAGATGGGCCAGGTTAGGCAAAAAACACAGGCTCCTTTCCGACTTCCTCCTGACCATAAACCAAGGTCTCTCATCTAGGCTTAAAAATGTGTAACAGGAGGCTGGACGCAGTGGCTCATGCCTGTAATCCCAGCACTTTGGGAGGCTGAGGCGGGCGGATCACCTGAGGTCAGGAGTTGAAGACCAGCCTGACCAATCTGATGAAACCCTGTCTCTACTAAAAATACAAAAATTACTTGGGCATGGTGGCGGGTACCTGTAATCCCAGCTACTCAGGAGGCTGAGACAGGAGAATCACTTGAACCCAGGAGGCATAGGTTGCAGTGAGCTGAGATCATGCCATTGCACTACAGCCTGGGCAGCAAGAGTGAAACCCTGTCTCAAAAAAAAAAAAAAAAAAAAAAAAGTGTAACACAGGGTGGGTGCGGTGGCTCATGCCTGTAATCCCAGAACTTTGGGAGGCCGTGGCAGGTGGATCACGAGGTCAGGAGTTTGAGACCAGCCTGGCCAACGTAGTGAAACCCTGTCTCTACTAAAAATACAAAAAAAAAAAATTAGCTGGGCACGGTGGTGGGCGCCTGTAGTCCCAGCTACTCGGGAGGCTGAGGCAGGAGAATCACTTGAACCCGGGAGGCGGAGGTTGCAGTGAGCCGAGATCGCGCCATTGCACTCCAGCCTAGGCGGCAGAGCGAGACTCCATCTCAAAAAAAAAAAAAAAAAAAAAAAAAAAAAAAAAAGTGGGGGAGGTATTTTAAATTAAAAGACATTAAAGAGGCAAAACAGTTAAATGCAATCTGTAATCTGATTGCTAGAGCACCCCCTCAAAAAAAAGTTACAAAAACTTTATTGGGGCAATGGGAGCAATTTAAATAGAAACTCCATATTAGTCATTATTACCATATCAAAGTTAAGTTTCTTGGATATGCTAATGACACTGCAGTTGTATAGGAAAACATCCTACACAGAAGAATATTAGGAGATAGATTAGGAGACAGATGCCAAAGTATATAGAAGTATTACAAGACACCCTCCCCTTACTTTAAACAATTCACAGCCTGGGCTCGGTGGTTCACGACTGTAATCTCAGCACTTTGGGTGGTAGAGGCGGGTGGATCACTTGAGGTCAGGAGTTTGAGACCAGCCCGGCCAACACGGTGAAACCCTGTCTCTACTAAAAACACAAAAATTAGCCGGGCATGGTGGTGCATGCCTGTAGTCCCAGTTACTTGGGAGGCTGAGGCAGAATTGCTTGAACCTGGGAAGCGGAGGTTGCAGTGAGCCGAGGTCATGCCATTGCACTACAGCCTGGACGTCACAGCAAGACTCCATCTCAAAAGAATTTAAAAATATTAAATAATAATAATTCACTCTGGGGGGAAAAGGTACATAAATACACACACACACTCATGCAGCAACAAAAAAGCAAAACAAATGTGGCTAAACGTTAACAACTGGTGAATCTAGTAAATGAAGGGTGACCAGATATGCCTGAAGAATATACTGTTAACTTTTCTGTAGCTTTAGAAAAACCTTTAAAATAAAAAGACGAGGGGGAAAAAAAAAAAAAGCCACAGACTTAGATTGGGTTACAGAAAAAGAGAAAAAAGAAAAAAAAGAAAAAAGGAAACCATATTGCTATATAGATGGGAAGTATATGGCAGAGTAGGGTAACTAAAGTCCTAGATTTCAGGCTGGAGAAATAAAAAGGAGCCTCAGGAGCCAAAATACACCAGGAAGGTCACAGACTGGGAGGAGCTTAGAAAAGCAACCCCTTAAAGTTGTTCATGAAGTTCTGGATTCTCCTTTGAGAAGTGCATGCATGGAGCTGACCCCAAATAGTATACGTAGACATTGAGAGCTGAGCTACAGGAGACAAAACCACCCAACTCCCAGTCTGGCCACTGGCTACTGCACATGTGGGACAGACCCAAACAGTACTGGAAAGACTCTGAAAACTACTTCAAAGGTAGTTGGAACCTGTGGCCTCAACTCAACCAGGGCAATTGCCTGCTAAAATAAAAAATATCGACATCTCTGTAGGATTTACACTAACAGCCAGAGTCTCATAAAATGAGAATCAAAATGTCCAGGATACAATGCAAAATTTTGCAGCATATGAACATCCAGAAAATTTCAAGTTACATAAGAAACCTGGGAAAAGACAACAAGATGCCATTGCTAAGAAGCACAGTTGTTGGAGTTATCTGACAAAGACTTTCAAGCAGCTATAATAAAAATGCTGGGCCAGGCATTTTTGGGAGCTGAAGCGTGATGATTGTTTGAGCCCAGGAGTTCAAGACCAGTCTGGACAACATACTGAGAACCTGTCTCTACAAAAAATAAAAAATTAGCTGGGCAAAGTGGCATGCTTCTGTAGTTTCAGCTTCTCAGGAGGCTAAGAAACGAGAATCACTTGAGCCCAGGAGGTTGAGGCTGCAGTGAGCTGTGACTGCACCACTGCACTTCAGCCTGGGTGACAGAGTGAGACCCTGTTTCAAAAATAAAAAGTAAATAAAAATAAAAATGCTCCAAGAAGTAACGGTGAACACTCTTGAAATATAGTCTCAGCAAAGAAACAAAAAATATAGAGAAGAACCAAATGCAAATTTTGAAACTGAAAAACACAATAACCAAATTTGAAAACTCACTGGATGGGATCAATAGCAGAATGGACATGACACAAGAAAGAGGTGGTGAACCGGAAGATAGTTCTAATAAAAATGAATACAGCCTCAAGGACCTATGGGATAATGGGAAAAACTCAAACATTCATGCCACTGGAGTCTCAGAAGAGCGGAAAAAGAGTGTGGGCCAGAAAAAATATGTGAAAAAATAATGGTTGAAAGTTTTCTAAATTTGGCAAAAAACATACACCTACATGTTTGAGAAGCTCAGCAAACCCCAAACAAGCTAAACATAAAGAAGTCCAGGCCACAACACATCATATCCAAACTGCTAAACACTAAAGACAAAGAAAAAAATAATTGAACACAACCAAAGAAAAACAACACATTGCTATATAGGGGAACAAAGATTTCAAAGACTGGATTTCTCATCAAAAATCAGAGGCCAGAAGGAAGTACACCACCACTTTTGAAGTGCTGAAAGAAAAGAGCTATCAACACAAAATTCTATAACCAGCAAAAATATCCTTCAGCACCAAGGTGAAATAAAGATACTCTAGAGGAAGAAGTACTAAGAAAATCTGTTGTCAACAGATCTACTCTAAGAGAACAGCTAAAGGAAGTTCTTCAGACAGAAGAAAAACGATACCAGTAGGAAACCTGAAATGAAGGACGAACAACAGAAATGGTAAACATTTGGATAAATATTCTCCAGCTGACTTCTCTAATATGTTTGGTGGATGAAAACAAAACTCATACTGTCTGCTCTTCAATGCACATAAGTGTAACACATAAGACAATTATATACCATAAAGCAGGGTAGGCAAATGGGCCTACAGGGTGTAAGGTTGATACACTCCATGTGAAGAGATTAGATATTGATCCTAAGTAGACTGCAAATTTTTAAGTATGTATATTGTCATCCTTAGTTACCACTAAAACAATCTATACAAAAAGCTACAGTAAATAACAAAATGGAAAAATAAAAATGCAGTACTAAGAAGTTCATATGTATGATACAATTTATATGACATTATCCCAAAGACAAAAGTGACAGAGGACAGGTCAGTCAGTGGTTGTCAGGAGTTAGGTATGGGTGAGAGTATGGTCGGTTTACAGAAGAAACACAAGAAAGTTTCTGGAGCAATGGAGTGGTTCTGGGTCCCATTTGTGTAGTGGCTAAACAAACCTATACATGTGTAACACAATTTTGTTTTGTGTTAATTTAAGAATTAATATTTAAAATTATACAACAAAGAGAGATATGGGTAAAGGTAGAATCTAAGAGAACATGGTATGTAAAGAACAAGAGGAGCAAAAATAATAGAAGCAAAGCAAGTGGCAAAAACGAAAACAAAAACAAAACAAAGAAAAAACCCACACCGTTGTTACAGAGGGCAGCGCCGCAAGGAAGGGAGTGTGGAATCTGCCGTGTCTACTAGACAGTCAGTGTCAACCATGCTAAGCACTGCTTTGGATGTAGGAGGGATGGGGAGAGAGAGCAAAGTGTCTGAATTGCAGGAATGTATACGTGTCAAAGTGTGGGAATGGGAAAACAGCCAAGTCTGGACTAGTGTATTACCAAAAGCTCCTATTATTTATTTATTTATTTTATTAATTTTTTTTTTTTTTTTTTTGAGACTGAGTCTCATTCTATTGTCCAGGCTGGAGTGCAGTGACACGATCTTGGCTCACTGCAACCTCTGCCTCCCAGGTTCAAGTGATTCTCCTGCCTCAGCCTGCCGAGTAGCTGGGATTACAGGTGCCTGCCACCATGCCCGGCTAATTTTTGACAGTTTAGTAGAGGTGGGGTTTCACTATGTTGGCCATACTGGTCTTGAACTCCTGACCTCAAGTGATCTGCCTGCCTCAGCTTCCCAAAGTGCTGGGATTACAGGCGTGAACCACCGCGCCTGGCCGAAAAGCTGATATTATTTAAAACCGTAACAACTGCCAATATTTAGTAAAAAACTGCCATGTGCTAAGCCATTGTTTCTCAATCTGGAGGCACAAACAGTTATAAAGTTTTAAAAAAATCGGCCAGGCACGGTGGCTCACGCCTGTAATTCCAGCATTTTGGGAGGCAGAGGCAGGTGAATCCCGAGGTCAGAAGTTCAAGACCAGCCTGGCCTGGCCAACATGGTGAAACCCCATCTCTACTAAAAATACAAAAAAAACAGCTGGGCGTAGTGGCAGGCGCCTGTAATCCCAGCTACTTGGGAGGCTGAGGTAGGAGAATCGCTTGAACCCAGGAGGTGGAGGTTGCAGCGAGCTGAGATTGAACCACTGCACTCCAGCCCAGGTGACAGAGCAAGACTCCGTCTCAAAAAAAAAAAAAAAAAAGTTTAAAAAAATTCTTCCACACCCCTCAGTATTGATGTTACTGTATTTATTTAATTAAATATAAATGTAAATATATATTCATTATGTTCATAGCTCTTTACTCTGTAGTGCTAAAACAAGTATTCATATAAAAATGAAAACTACAAAACCCAAATTCTATTTAACCACAATAATTTAATGTTGAAGACAATGCGTGTTTTGGGAATCCTAAATTGTGCTTAAAACATGAATATGGCAGCTGGGCGCAGTGGCTCATGCCTGTAATCCCAGCACTTTGGGAGGCTGAGGCGGGCACATCACTCACTTGAGGTAAGGAGTTCGAGACCAGCCTGGCCAACATGGTAAAAATAAAAAAAATCAGCCAGGCACCTGTAATCCCATCTACTTGGGAGGCTGAGGCATGAGAATCGCTTGAACCTGGGAGGCAGTGGTTGCAGTGAGCCCAGATCGCACCACTGCACTCCAGCCTGGGAGACAGAGCGAGACTGTCTCAAACAAAACAAAACAAAACAAAAAAATGCATGAATATGGTACAGGCTAAGGTATAGGTCCTTTGGGTTTGTCCTGCTGTTCTTTATGTCAACTGTGAAGACATCCTTTATATGGTGTCTAGTGACAGGTTTTGGCCTTCTCTTGGAAGCAAATACTTCATTACATATTAGGTATACCTTCTTTTCTCAACAGTCAAGAATGACTAAGATCCAAGACAGTTATACCCAGAAGTTCAAATGTGGGCTGGAATTGTATAGCGAGACACGATTAGTCCTCCAGATGACCCAGAATATTCTTTTAATTTTAAAATATTATCATCAGCATAAAAACAAAACATGTAGAACAGCTCTAATTTGAGGACACAGTACAAAAAGCCTTACATACATTACTTAGGCATTAAACAACCCTACAATAGCTACAATAAATAAAGACCTCATCAGTTTTCCTAGCCCCTCAAATGAAAAGTTTACTTTAAAAAAATGTAAGCCACATCAAAACCTTTGCTTAATAAGGTAACAACAATAAGAACAGAAGGAAAAAAAAGTAACACTTTCCATTATTTTAGAAGACTGGAATCCTGATGATAATGTGCTCAGCTCTGAATGAAATAATTTACAGATTATCAACATGTGTTTCTTAGCAACCTGTGTGCATAAAAAGGTACAATATATTGTATGATTCCAATTATATGACATTCTGGAAAGGCAAAACTATAGAGAGAGTAAAATAATCAGTGGTTGCCAGGAGTTTGGGAGAAAGGGGGGAGTGATAAATAGGAGGAAGTATAGGAATTTGGGGGAGTGGTGGCAGTAAAACTACTCTATATGGGCCGGGCACAGTGGCTCACGCCTATAATCCCAGCACTTTGGGAGGCTGAGGTGGGTGGGTCATCTGAGGTCAGGAGTTCAAGACCAGCCTGGCCAACATGGTGAGACCCCCGTCTCTATTAAAAATAGAAAATCAGCCAGGCATGGTGGCGGATGCCTGTAATCCCAGCTACTCGGGAGGCTGAGGCAAGAGAATCGCTTGAACCCAGGAGGCGGAGGTTGCAGTGAGTCGAGATCGAGCCATTGCACTCCATCCAGTCTGGGCAACAAGAGTGAAACACCCTGTGGAAAAAAAAAAATACTCTATATGATACTGTAAAGGTAGACAGGTGACATTATGCATGTATCAAAATCCGAACTGTATAGCACAAAGAGTGAACCTTAATGAATGTACATTGAAAAAACAATCATTTAGAAGACTGGAGATTCCAGAAATAAATGCAGACTATGATAAGGGCATCAAACTGCATTACAAATGTATGCAACAACATCACTGAAAGAGGTAGGAAGAGAAGGTGCTGACCTAAGTAGCTTTGGAAATGAGTGGCATCTGTAAGACCAAAAGCGAAAGGACTTGCACATAAGCCCTGAATTCTAGTTGGTAAAGTTGTTTCCCACGGGGGTACAGGTTAACAATTCTGACACTGCTATACATGTACATTGGCACTAAACAATTAAGGACATGGGCCAGGCACGGTGGCCCACGCCTGTAATCCCAGCACTTTGGGAGGCCGAGGCAGGCGGATCACGACGTCAGGAGTTCCAGACCAGCCTGGCCAACATGGTGAAACCAACATGGTAAAAATACAAAAATTAGCTGGGCGTGGTGGCGGGTGCCTGTAATCTCAGCTACTCAGGAGGCTGAGGCAGGAGAATTGCTTGAACCCAGGAGGGAGAGGTTGCAGTGAGCCGAGATCGTGCCACTGCACTCCAGCCTGGGTGACAAGAGCAAGACTCCGTGTTGAAAAATAACAACAACAACAAAACCAATTAAGGACATGAATAGCAGATAGTGGGAGCCAAACTCTCACTGTTGGAGTGATAGTCTATTGATAAGCAAGAGGATGAGGCTACAACAATCCATGTGGTGATGGATTTGAGAACAAACCCACATTGTATGTCAGAGGAGCACAGAAGCCAGCTGGAAGAGTTCTCGATAACCAAAGGTGGAAGATTCTGAACAACAAAATAGTTTTGAATTATAACCCAAAGTACAAAATAAATATCCATGAGTCCATATTGATAAAAATACATGATTGAGGCCGGGTGCGGTAGCTGACACCTGTAATCTCAGCACCTTAGGAGGTCAAGAGGGGTGGATCACTTGAGGTCAGGAGTTCAAGACCAGCCTGGTCAACATGGTGAAACCCCGTTTCTACTAAAGGTACAAAAAGTACAAAGAAAAAAAAATTAGCCAGGCATGGTGGCAGGTGCCTGTAATAGTAGGTACTCAGGAAGCTGAGGCAGGAGAATCGCTTGAACCCGGGAGGCAGAGGTTGCAGTGAGCCGAGATCACGCCATTGCACTCCAGCCTGGGGGACAGAGTGAGATTCTGTCTCCAAAAAAAAAAAAAAAAAAAAAGAACAAACAAAAAAACCTGATTGAATAATACATGAAGGTGAAGAGACAAATCTCCAGCTAGTTTATGTAAATACTCCACTGTCAAGGAAGAAGGAGTGTAACTCTCTCTTTCTTAGGTGTAGGCTGCATGTAGTGACTCCTTTCAAAGAACAGTGTGGAAATGGGGAAGGAGTAACTTCGAGGTGGAGAAGCCTAACGAACACCACCTTAGCCAGGTGATTGAGGTCAACATTAGTTACAAATCACATTCACAGTATGTGACAGTATGTGACATATCTTGATACGATATGATGAAAATACACTTTATCTGTGGTCTTCCACCCAACAACTCATAACCCCAGTGTTATCATAAGAAAAACATTGGGCAAATTCTAGCTGTGTAGTATCCTACAAAATACCTGAGCAGTACCCCACAAAATTGTCAACAACAAAAACAAGGGAAATCTGAGACACCGCCACAACTCAGAGAAAACTAAGGAGATGCAGCAACTAAATATAATGCCGTATCCTAGAACAGGAAAAGGACATTGGGTCAAAATTAAGAAAATATTAATAAACTTACTTTAATGATAATATATCAATATCAGCTCATTAACTGCACAAATACATCATGCTAATGTAAGACATTAACTACAGGGGAAAATGGACGTGGAGTATACAGGAACCCTCTGTACTATCTATTCAATTTCTCTGTAAATCTAAAACTGTTGTAAAAAATAAAGTCATACTATCTGATTTCAAGACTTCCTATAAAGCTACAGTCATCTGGCTGGGTGCGGTGGCTCACTTAAGGAACCTCCAGTAATTTGGGAGGCCGAGGCTGGTGGATCACTTAGGGTCAGGAGTTTGAGACCAGCCTGGCCTACAGTGTGAAATCCTGTCTCTACTAAAAGTACAAATATTAGTTGGTCATGCTGGTGTGCACCTGTAATCCCAGCTACTCGGGAGGCTGAGGCATGAGAATCGCTTGAACTTGGGAGGTGGAGGTTGCAATGAGCCGAGATGGTACCCCTGCACTCCAGCCTGGGTGACAGAGCGAGACTCCAGCTCAAAAAAAAAAAAAAGCTACAGTAATCAAGACAGTACAGTATTCACATATGGACAGAGAAAATGATAAATGGAACAGGAAAGGGTGCAGCAATAGATTCAGGCATATCGCCAACTGATTTTTCCACTATATATATCCATATGAACCTCAGGTTCCAAAAAATCTCAGCAGGCCCGTTTCTTCCATTCTCACAGCATCCCTATTTACATGGAAGAGTGAGAACATACTAAGGGATCATAACAATTCCCAAGTGGCTCCTATGAGCAAGGTACTGTTTCCATTCATCTTTAGGCTGGCATATGAGGCAAGTGTTACTAAAGGTGAAGCTCAACAAGGTTAAGTGGTTTGCGCAAAGTGACAGAGCTGAGGAGTGGCAAAGCTGGGTCTGCAGTGCAACCTATCTGATTCTGGCAGCCTTCTCACAACATTCAGAAAGAAATGTCGAAGAAAGAAAAAGGGGGCGTCAGCTCAAACATCCCAAGCCTGGCTTGTTTGTCCTGTTTTGTTTTGCTTTGTTTGAAAGATGAGATCAGGCCGGGCGCAGTGGCTTACACCTGTAGTCCCAGTACTTTGGGAGGCCGAGGCGGGCAGATCACCTGAGGTCAAGAGTTCGAGACCAGCCTGACTAACATGGCAAAACCCCGTCTCTACTAAAAATACAAAAATTAGCTGGGTGTGGTGGTGCGTGCCTGTAATCCCAGCTACTCGGGAGGCTGAGGCAGGAGAATCACTTGAACCTGGGAGGCAGAGGCTGCAGTGAGCCGAGATCACGCCATTGCACTCCAGCCTGGGCGACAGGGAGAGACTCTGTCTCAAAAAAAAAAAAAAAAAAAAAAAAAAAAAGAAAGAAAGAAAGATGAGATCATTCAAGTTTCTCCCGTAAGCATCTTCCAAAATATTAAGTAAATATTTCATGAATAGTTACTAAAATGAACATGTTAGCTTATTAGGCCAAATTTATGATCCAGTTGAGTGTGCCTGTATGTTATGTATGCATTTTATAATAACTTGGGGGCTTTTGCATAGTCAGTGGAATTATTTATTTATTTAATTTGTTATTTATTTATTTTTTTTGAGATGGAGTCTCGCTCTGTCACCCAGGCTGGAGTGCAGTGGCGCGATCTTGGCTCACTGCAAGCTCTGCTTCCCGGGTTCACGCCATTCTCCTGCCTCAGCCTCCCGAGTAGCTGAGACTACAGGTGCCCGCCACCACGCCTGGCTGATTTTTTGTATTTTTAATAGAGACGGGGTTTCACCATGTTAGCCAGGATGGTCTTGATCTCCTGACCTTGTGATCCGCCCACCTTAGCCTCCCAAAATGCTGGGATTACAGGCGTGAGCCACCGCACCAGGCTTTTTTTTTTTTTTTTTTTTTTTTTTTTGAGATGGAGTCTCGTGCTGTCACCCAGGCTGGACTGCAATGGTGCGATCTCGGCTCACTGCCACCTCCACCACCCAGGTTCAAGCGATTCTCCTGCCTCAGCCTCCCGAGTAGCTGGTATTACAGGCACACACCACCACGCCTGGCTAATTTTTGTATTTTTAGTAGAGACAGGGTTTCACCATGTTGGTCAGGCTGGTCTCAAACTCCCGATTTCAGGTGATCCACCTGCCTTGGCCTCCCAAAGTGCTGGGATTACAGGCGTGAGCCGCCCGCACCCGGCGGAGTCAGTGGAATTATTTAAATGCTATTAAAGTAAAAAACTATGTTATTTCAATTGTTATAAAAATGTACAGTGGTTACTTTTGCTATGTTGTATCTTGTTGGTTACAATCATGGATTATCTAACTTCAAGTCTTGGATCAGAATACAACCTCCAACTGTGAGCCAGGTCATTTGCTAACATTTCCTCCCTCACAATTATAGAAAACTCTGTACAATTTTTATATCTCTATGTTATCATTCCAGCTTCTAGAGAGTCCTCATGAAATATCTAGACCCGAACTAGTAGAACTCTGCTCTCTTTGAAAAATAGCCTACATTTCAAATCCAGATCTTAGGATCCGTCAGCCTGAGAAACTTCCTTTCCTTCTAGACTCAGAAATGCTAACAGGATCACAGCCTTACATTGCCATATCTGCCCCTGCTATTGAATACTTAGAGCAAATTCTAATTTCAAATTCTTATAGTTAGAACAAAGTATTTAAATCTAAAAACAATTAGAGATTGAGAAAGTCTAGAATGTTATTTCTGGGTTCTTCCTCTTGTATCTCAACAAAACAGACTAGCTTTTTATGAAATTCATAAAACTTATGTTATTTCTAAGTTTGGTCTTATACTCTGTTTTCATTCAATTTCATATAAATGAATAGCTTTAAAAATAGTTGTGATGATGGTAATACAATTTTGAAGCACTCTAACCATTTTACAAATCATTTATTGTCTCATCTGATCCTCCTGTCAATCCGGAAAAATATACAGGGAGCCGTTAGAGTATTTTATAGATGTCAAAACAGGCCCACACGGATTACGTAACTTGTCCAGGTTACCCCACTAATAAGTGCTAGGGCAGGAGAAGACGGGTCTCTGGATTTCAATCCGAATGCTTTACTCAGAAGCTCATGCCTCTCCTGTCTCAAATTTCAGGTCTAACTCTAGACTAAACATGGTCTGCATTCTTCTCATTCCATAGGAACATCACCTTGGTTTCTCCGTATTTCTCTTTCTTATAGGAGATCTCTGACGAAGCCCAGATAGTTGGGTAAGATTGAGATGCTAAGAGATTGAGTTCCATGACATCTGTCAGTTAGAAAGCCGAAGTTAACCACATACTCTTGTTTTAAAAAAACAAGTACCTTGAAGAGGTTTTCTCTACTTTACAAGAGAGCATTCCTCCTTTGTGGAAAAGTTATCTACCATTTTCCACCTAGTCTTCACACTTCGGACATATTTTTTAGGTGCATTTCACCCTTCTAAAGGGGGGATGTGAAGGGAAGAGCTCTGTACTGGCACTTTCCACAGGCAGGGATTTATAGGCAGGTCTCTTAGAGCCACAGTTGGC
The DNA here is from genome assembly GCF_028885655.2 of Pongo abelii. Classification (NCBI taxonomy): domain Eukaryota; kingdom Metazoa; phylum Chordata; class Mammalia; order Primates; family Hominidae; genus Pongo; species Pongo abelii. Next base: position 9,362,259 of record NC_072004.2, read on the forward strand.
CCATGTATCTTTGATTTTCTGATTATATGTATGTTTTCAATAGCTCTTGTATTTTGTTTATTTATTTATTTATTTATTTTTAGACAGAATTTTGCTCTTGTTCCCCAGGCTGGAGTGCAATGGCACGATCTCGGCTCACTGCAACCTCCGCCTCCTGAGTCCAGGCAATTCTTCTGCCTCAGCCTCCCGAGTAGCTGGAATTACAGGCATGCACCACCATGTCCGGCTAATTTTTTGTATTTTTAGTAGAGATGGGGTTTCTCCATGTTGGTCAGGCTGATCTTGAACTCCTGATCTCAGGTGATCAGCCTGCCTCAGCCTCCCAAAGTGCTGGGATTACAGGCATGAGCCACAGCACCCAGCCTTTTTTATATATTTTTAAATCGTTTACTAATATATCTCATTTTATTCCAACACTGCTTCTTGCATTTCTTTCCAAGCATAGAGAAGAAATCCAAACACAAAGTACTACACATAATACAGTGCGACAAAAATGAGGTAGGGGCATCTCACTCATTAAATAATTGCTGACTTGAAAATGTCCCAATTTTATAAAATGTATCAAGAGACCAACACTTTGCATTGTATTTATTCCTCTATGTCAGTTAACAATTAATTACTTCTCAGCTCCAAATTATTCACCCTTCAATACCTACTCTGCCCTAACTGGCTGAACTCTTAAGAATTCCTCCTTTGCAGTGAGCATGATGCTAAACTTAACTTTAGCAGCAGAGGGCGATAGAGGGAAAATGCAAGAGGAAAGGGTTGCTCCAGAATCTTGGGTGCTTGTGTGGTTTTCTTCTTCCTGCTAATGCGAGGCTGTATCAGCAACTATGGATACAGAGAATACCCAAGGATGCTCCATCCCAACCGTGAGCTCAGAGCAGACAACGAGCAGAGCCTCACGAACTCATAGCCTCAGTCTGGTGACTGCCTCGCCACAGCCCTCCTGACATGAACATCACACACCCATCATATAGGGGACTGACATCCAAAAGAGACAAAGGCCATTGTAGGGATAAGGGGATGTGGTGGTACAGGGACACTCCATAAGAGTCTGTCCAGACTGGACCAAGGAGATAAAGGAATCAGGGGAAGGAAGAGTCTCCAATCAAAAGACAAAACTGACAGGCTACCTACAAACACTATATCAATCTAGAGAGGAATTTCACAATTTTATCAGAGGTAGGGGGGACTGGTGGCGAAAGTATCGATAAAGACAACTAAGCAAACTTTTAAACAGCAGCAATTACTGACTTTAGAGAAAAGGGCATAAAGAAATAAAATCTAACTGCAGTACACACCATGGCTCAGTTGTGAATGACATTTACATAGTCATAGAACAATAAACACTAATTCAACACTGAAAACACTGACGTGTGTGCGATGGCGTAAGTGGGAAAGGTGTGTGTGTGTAGACTTACTTCAAGTTAGATTAACATCTTCCTTAGGAGGAAGTCAACAGATGTCGAAGACTGAAAACATTTAAGAAATAGCAGCATATTATTTAGAAATGGAGACATTCAACTACAGTTGATCCTTAAACAACTTGGAGCTTATGGTGCCAACACCCTGCAAAGTTGAACATCACTTTATTTTTTCCCCCAAGATGGAGTCTCGCTCTGTCGCCCAGGCTGGAGTGCAGTGGCACGATCTCGGCTCACTGCAACCTCTGCCTCCCAGGTTCAAGCAATTCTCCTGCCTCAGCCTCCCGAGTAGCTGGGACTACAGGAGCCCGCAACTACGCCTGGCTAATTCTTTGTATTTTTAGTAGAGACAGGGTTTCACCACGTTGGCCAGGCTGGTCTCGAACTCCTGACCTCATGATCTGCCCACCTCGGCCTCCCAAAGTGCTGGGATTACGGGCGTGAGCCACCGCATCCGGCCCACATACAACTATTTTGACTCCCCCAAAACTTAACTAACAGTCTGCTGTTAACTGAAAGCCTTACTGATAACATAAACAGTCAATTAACACATATTTTGTACGTTATATGTATTATACATTACATTCTTACAATAAAGTAAGCTAGAGAAAAGGAAATATTCAGAAAATCATAAGGAAGAGAAAATATATTTCCAATTTATTAAGTGGAAGTGGATCATAATAAAAGTCTTCATCCTCGTTATCTTCACATTGAGTAGGCTGAGGAGGAGGAAGAAAAGGGGTTGGTCTTGCTGTCTCAGGTGGCAGAGGTGGAGGAGGTGAAGAAGGTAGAAGGGGAGGCAGGAAAGGGAGGCACACTTGGTGTAATTTTTATGGAAATACATTGTAATTTGCCAGACTTCTTTGCTTTTTCATTTCTCTAAAAATGTTTCTATATGATATCAATCCTTCTTCCACTGTTTGCTTTAGTTTCAGTGCACATTATCGCAGAAGAGTCCATGTCATAAAAGAAGTCAAAAGTAGTCTTTTTTTTTTGGACAGAGTCTTGCTCTGTCGCCACGCTGGAGTGCAGTGGCGTGATCTCAGCTCACTGTAACCTCTGACTCCCAGGTTCAAGTGATTCTCCTGCCTCAGCCTCCAGAGTAGCTGGGATTACAGGCACACACCACCACACCCAGCTAATTTTTGTATTTTTAGTAGAGATAGGGTTTCACCATGTTGGCCAGGATGGTTTCGATCTCCTGACCTCATGATCTGCCTGCCTTGGCCTCCCAAAGTGCTGGGATTACAGGCGTGAGCCACCGCCCTGGCCTGTCAAAAGCCGTCTTGAATCCCTGGAACCCTCCTGCCAGATCGTTTAGTCAGTTTGTTTTCTGGCACTGCTGCCTTTATATCTTCTTCCTCGTTGTCTGGCACTGGTTTGGAAGCAGACATCTCCATCAGGTCAACTTATGTTAATTCCTCTGGTGTGATGTCTATTAGCTCTTGATTTTCTCCAAGATCCCTATCTTGAAACCCTTCAACCTCTACGCCCACCCCCAATTTTTTTTTTTCCTTTTGGCCTCTCCACAATCTCTCTCATGATTTGTTTGGCTCTGCTGTAAATCTTGTGAAGTCATGTACAACATCTGGACACAGTTTTCTCCAGCAGGAAATTATTGTTTTGGGCTTGATGGCTTCCACAGCTTTTTCTGTCATAACAATAGCATCTTCAATGGTGTCATTATTCTAGACTTTCAAGATGTTCTATCAGGGTTCTCTTTCATAGCATTGGCAATCCTTTCTGTAGAGCACCACATGTAATGAGACTTAAAGGTCCTTGTGACCCCCCATCTAGAGTCTGAATTAGAGACCCTGGGTTTGGAAGCAAGTAAAATACATTGGTGCCTTCAGTGTTGAACCTTTGGGGTTCTGAATGGCCATGGGCATTGTCCAGTATCAAAAGAACTTTAAAAAGCAGTCCCCTACTGACAAGGTACTTCCTGACTTCAGGGACAAAGCGTCAATGAAATCGATCTGGAAAAGGGGCTCCTGTTGTCTAGGCCTTCTTCTTGTACAACCAAAAGACGAGCAACTTTTCGCTTCAAGGCTTGGAGGTTAGCAGCTTTAGAGATAAGGGCAATCCTGATCATAAGCCCAAATGCATTTGCACAAAACTGTAGAGTTAGCTTAACCCTTCCTGCCTTAAATTCTGATGCTTGATTCTTTTCCTTACTAATAAATGTCATGTATGGCTTTTTCCCCCACCAGAATAGGTCACTCACTTGCAATGAACATCTGTCAGGCAGATATACTTTCTCCTCAATAATTTTCTTAATGACATCTTGGAACTTGTCTGCTGCCTCTTGGGTTGACGGAAGTTGCTTCACCTACTATCTTGACATGATTCAAACCAAACTTCTTTCTGAAATTATCAAACCATCCGTTGCTGGCATTAAATTCTCCAGCTTTAGATCAGATCCTTCACTTTCCTTTTGCTTTAAGTTGTCATATAATGACACTGCTTTTTCTCAAATCATATTAGAGTGTACAGATAGGCCTTTCTTATAGCAATCCTGCACCCACAGAATAACTGCATTTTCAATATGAGATTCAAAGGTATAAGTGCAAGGTTTTTGCACCTGCTGCCATAGCTGCAGTGACAGCTTCATGTATTTCTTTTTCTTATAATTATCCTTATGCTGGCCTTATGCTGGACTTATTTATCTTGAAATTGTGGGCAATTGTAGCTGCAGACCTTGGTCTACAGTACATGGCAAGCAATCCAACTTTTCCTTGTAATGTCATAACTTTACTTCTTGGGAGCACTTCCAGGGTGAATCACTAGTATCACATTGTATGGGTCCCATGGTGTTGTTCAGTGTTTATATTATTGCACTAAACACAAAAAATAAGAGAGAAGTTCAAGGGGCCACTTTTTTTGTACTGTGGTATACAATTTACTGGAGAGATAACTGCTCAGGCAGAGATGATTAACATCATACAGCAGCATTTTAAGTGGATACTCACAACATCTGAGCTCACCTCAATAGCAACAGGAGGTGACTATGAAATTATTACATTATCACAATATGTTCTACAGTTCATTTTGTGCAGCATGATTTAATACTGCATCTTTCCATTTGTTTACATTTCTGTCCACTGTGAAGGGTGCCATACATGATCTGTAAGTCTCTGTGTGCAGCTGTTTTGATAAATTTTAACTTTGCAAGTAGATCTGTGTATATTTTATAGTAGTAAATGATAAAATAGACTAGCATCTGCATATATTTTTAGCATTTTTACATAGCTTTTTCTTAAAAATTTTCAATGTTTCTAGACTATACAATTCATCTGAGAGTTTTTTCAAATTGTCACAAATCTCCAAAAAAATTTTCCAATATGTTTATTGAAAAAGATCCATGTATAAGTGGAGCTGCATAGCTCCCAGGTCAAGTGTATATTGGACTATCGACACTTTACCATAAACCACTAAAAGAATCAGAAGCACTGGTTCTGAGGGTAAGACTTGGAGGCAAGGAGGGCTGATGAGCAGAGCTGCTTCTCCTAAGCTGCCTAATTCTGATTGTTCATACTATACAGAGGTATTATTTTGATAAAAGTGAAAATTAAATTTTAAAAAATTAAGTCCAAAGAAGAATGTTAACTGAATAATAAACAGGTCAATATGAAAGAAATCACGAAGGCCTCAGAAGCACTGCTTCGGCAATGAAGAAGCACTGGAAAGTTTTTGCAAGCAAATGCCATGATCAGAACTATATTTTTAATATATGTAATTTTTAAAATAGAGACAGGGTCTTGCCATGTTGCCCAAGCTGGTGTCGAACTCCTAATCTCAAGTGATCCCCGCCCCCTCCCCCCGCCCCCGCCCCGTCTTGGACTCCCAAAGTGCTGGGATTAAAGGCATGAGCCACCCCACCTGGCCCCAGCACCGTATTTTACAAAGAATAGGAAGGAGATAGAAAAAACAAAGCATAGACAAAAAGAAGGAGAGCTTGAATTAAAAACAACAACAAAAACCACAACCAAACAACAGAAATGTGTCGACAAAAAGAGTCAAACTCTGTAAAATATCTGAAGGGATTTATTTTGAGCCAAATATGAGTGACCATGGCCATGTCACAGTCCTCAGGAGATCCTGGGAACATGTGCCCAAGGTGGTTGGGGTGCAGCTTGGTTTTATACATTTTAGAGAGGCATAAAACATCAATCAAACACATTTAAGAAATACATTGGTTTGGTCCAGAAAGGCGGGACAACTCAAAGCAGGGGGTGGGGTTGGAGGGGGCGGGACAGCTTCCAGGCTATAGGTGAATTTAAACATTTTCTGGTTGACAATTGGTTGAGTTTGTCTAAAGACCTGGGATTGATAGACAGCAAATGTTCAGGTTAAGATAAAGACTGTGGAGACCAAAGTTCTTCTGAAGTCTTACAGTAGCTGCCCTTAGAGACAAGAGATGACAAATGTTTCCTATTCAGATCTTAGTTAATCTCTTTAGGATTGGGAGGGTCTGGGGAAAAAAAAAAAAGGTCTAGCTATGTTAATGGAGATTCTTTACAGATGCAAATGTTCCCCCCACAAGGAACAGCTTTGCAGGGCCATTTCAAAATATGGCAAAGAAACATGTTTTGGGGTAAAATATTTTGATTTTCTTCCTTGTCTTGTAATGTTATGCCAGAGGCAGGTTGGAAAGTTAAGTCACGATATATATAAAAATAAAACCCGTCTGATGAGAATTTATGATTTATGGGGCATGACTCCCCAGGCCCCTTATATAGGAATTTGAGCAAGATTAAAAAATCAGAGTTTAGTCCTCAAACGTCTGGCGAACACCATACTGAACGGAGGAAACAGCGCTTTGGACTCCATTTGTGGTGGGAAGATCAGAAGAGTGTAAGCAGTGGTCACTATACGGATGTCTCAATCTTTATCCATCTAGTAATTCTCCGACTATAAATTAGTTATCTCCAGGAAAGGGACAGCCAGTGAGGGAGTCATGAACATCATAGTCTTTCTTGTAGAATACCATCTCATATATGGATAAAAACCACCCTGGGTTATGAATCAGTCTTGCAAGAGCTTTCACCTAGTGTAGATTTTTAGCCATGTCTCAATCAGACCACCCTTGAGTAAACTGACCATCAAAGTTCTGGACCTAAGAGCTGAGAAGCCAAACCTTGGAAGTAACGACGCTTAGATAAAAACCGTAAAGCCATGCTTACTCATACATCCTTTCACTTACCAGGGCTCTGGCCTATGTGTTTGGTAACATAGACTAAGGAATGTCAGGTTAACTTTTTTCTTTATAACACAGCTACAAAAAGATGGAACAGAGAAAATAGGGTAGACAATGTATCTGGATTTCAGGAAGACATGTAACAAAAGAACGGAAGCCATTACACCTGTGATTAATGAATCAGAAACATCCTCTTCCAGAAAAGTCTACGTGAGGGTCCTATGCAGGTCCAAGAGAACTGGGGATTCTGAGAAATAAGGAAAGACGTGCACTAGGAACAGAAGAAAGAATCGTACCTACTGGAATGCACTCAGGCCAAGCCACAAACTGGAAATCAGAGTTAGGCCCAGGTTCTCCCTACCCCCACTACTGCTCAGAACCTCTCTATTCCAAGTATGGTCCTCAGCCAGCAGCAGCCACTGCCCAACTGCCCCCTGCCCCCACCGGAGCTGGTTAGACATGCAGAATCTCAGGCTCCACACCTCAAATCTAACAAATCAAAATCTTCATTTTAACAAGGTATACCTATGCCCATTAAGTTTGGGAAGCACCAACTTAGGAGAGAAAGGAGTCTTTCTGGTTTCTGCCTTCCCCCATGGTGCCTGCAGGCATAGAAACTAGGCGAACACCTGGTGTTTAAAGCTGTCTAGATAGTAACAGGATCATTTGTATACTGTGAAAGTGCTAAGGAGAATCTGGCAACTATGTATCTTCTGGAAAAGGCACTGATTCCAGGACACTCAATTATGTCTTAGGAGCTTGATTTTGGAGTTAAATGAGAAGAATACAGCATAAATCACGGATTTCCCTTTATAGCCGCCTGTTTTATTTAAACAAAAAATGCTAAACATTAATTTTAGTTGTACTTAATTGAATAATTTCTCAGGGGAATAGTTCAGGGAGAGTTTAAAACTGCCTGTTTCCAAAAGCCATTACAAATTGGCATATACTATTATGTCACTGTGCCAACCAAAACAGCACACTTTAATGTCCCTGAGGCCGCCTTCACTCCAGATGTGTTCAGAACTCCTAGTAATATAATGCAGGCAAAAACCATATTTACACGAAGTCGTGTTTTGAATATCCTTTTCCAATTATCTGGAATGAGATAATAGATC